>NC_048411.1:14727978-14751086 GCF_013103735.1 Etheostoma cragini
GGGGGGGGGGGGGGGGTAGGAGGGGATATAAAGTCCATCCTTCTGTGTGAGGAGAGGACGTGCTCTGAAATTCAAACAACTTCCCTCGGTTCTTTTGTTGCACGCACGGACTGAGGCAGCATTGTTCGCGGTTCGCGGTCGGCGTGGACCTCTCCCTCCTCCTCCCCGACCAGGTTACGAAGTGAGCCTCGCAGTTGGGTCGTAATGAATTTGCTGGCGGCGCTTTGACAAACGGAACGAATTTACCGGTTTCCAGACAGAGGGGGAAATGATTTGCTACATGCAATTCCCAAACTAAGTCTCGAATGAGGTCTATCATAAAAAGAAAAGGAGAAACACGGCTCTTTAAACTTCATTCGAAATGTTTGATTTGAGCTACAAATAGCTACAGTACGGGCCTACGTTTAACCTTGCTCCCAATATCCTAATACGAAGTAATCTCTAACTTACTAACTTTTTATATAAACCACACACAAGAGTGCGTGCCCCCCTCCCAGTGTGTATACACACACACACACACACACACAAACACACTCAACATAGAGAGAGAAAGGACAAGAAAGAAAGAAGAAATATCTTTCACACAGAAAAGTTAGAATGAGGTGACCTACATGTCAATCGCCTGCCTTTACTTGGGGATGACACCATTTTTAGTTTTTGTTAATTTAATAGCCTATTATAAATCTCGACTTTTCAGTGAAATGACTTGGAGCGCTTTTTTTCTCCTTTTTTTTTTGCAAGAATAGCACTTCTCTCTGTCTGTGGCGCAAACGCGTCAGGCTACAGCTGCTCAGTTATCTCCACAGGTCACAAATTTCGGATATTAGACTTTTTCAAAACGTTATTTTTCTAAATGTCTCATAAGAAAATTGCAAATGTCAAAAAATCATATTATGCCGGAAAAGAAAGCAAACTGGGAACGCAGAGCGTCCTCTCTCACATTACTCCCCCCACACTCCCTCCCTCTTAATTGCAGGCGTAGCCATTTGAATCAACCGAATTCACGTTTTAGTTTAACAGCAAGGGCACGTTCAATGACGTAGACAAGCATTTCAGCTACGTGCAGCCATATTTAAATACATCAAGACAATTAGTGCATCAAAATATGCAAATCCCGCTTACTACATAGTCCGCCCGGCCGCAGTCGGAGTAATTCCCCCCCAGCCAGTTCTTGGGTGTTTGATTGCCGTTTTGAAAGCCAGCCTTGTTTGTTTTTCCAAGAGGCTTCGTTAATGTGAACGGGACAGAAGGGAGAGATGAAGAGAAGGGGAACCATGGCTCCTGCGTGGAAAACCGCCCATGCGTAATGAGACGACCCGCTCCGCCATTCTCAATTCTCCGACGCCGTTGGCTCTGCTGTGCGTATTATTTTTAATATTGATGCATATTCAGTGGACCGATTTGCATTGCATACCTATCGCTCAGTGTTTATTTTACACGATTCTGCGGTTAGAAAGCCCTTGTTCATAGCCTGTTGTAGCGATTTCATTTGTTACCTAAAATCACAGATTTCATGTAGACATTTTCGGTTTATGTGATGTTGGCTACAATGACACGCTATCGGCGGCATTTTGGTCTTAATGATAAAGATTTCCTCTAATATGAATGATGTAAATCGGCGAAAGCCTTTGAATACTTATATGCAGCATACATGAACAAAGAGCTCTCTGATGGGCAAACAATAGAGGAGATTCGGAGGTAATACTGAGGAGGTGAGACTTTAACATCGACACGCCTGGCTCATAACAAGAGAATGACTCGGGCTGTGCGAAAAGTAATAACCCAAAAAGTCTCCTGCTCCAGTTTGAGCGAAATCCAGTGACGCAGCGCTGACATTTGGGCTTTACAATGGCTCAGGCTGTCTCCTCTGTGTCCGTGCGCGCGCATAGTGGTGCCAGGGACGAGCGTGCGCATGCAAGTGCACTGCGTTTAGAAAAAAATATTACCACATAACTATCAAGTATCAAGTATCTTTACTATGATTCTATTTTTTGTTCTTATTTTTTTCTTTCTTTTATAAAATCGCACTTACTGCGTCTCTGTGCTCTCCCACAGTGAAGTCCTACATCGAAGGTTTTATTTTTTTTTATTTTATTTTTATTTACCTCCAATTAACAAAATCCCACGGTGCTGCTGCTGTAATTTGGCGCTTGGTTACGTGTGACGTTTCTTTCAAGTTGTTGGGACGTTTTTTTTTCCAGGAGGGCTAACTTTCAGGTATCGGCCTGAGCAGACGGGTTTCTTTGGGCTACTCCCCTCGCCATTCAACCTGACTCTTTAACTGCTCGTGGCTCAACACCATGGTCAGGCTGGCTCACGGACAGATATTCGAAGCCACAGAGGACGGGTACCCACTTACATGTTACTCCTTACTGAAATATTAGAGTACTTAGTTACTCAAAGGTGGTTCCCTGTGAGCTTAAATAGTCCGCTCATAATTCTCTGTTGTATCGCCCACGTTTCCATCACCACCTTAGAAGAGCACACACACACACACACACCTTCGTTTACCTTCAAAAATGAAAATGACCAAGTTCACGAAGTGTTGAGACTTTCTAGTGTTTCTTTGGCTATGGATACAATCAAACTATAGGCTTATTTTTTTTACATTAAATGTTCTAAATGACGCGAGAGGAGTTGTTTAGGAAGGGGCCGGGAAAGGTGATGCTTAATGATTTTTAACAAAACTACCATAACCTACGTATTCTTTCGATTGGTGGGTGTCATCTTCTCACTAAAAATAATCAATTCGTCAACATAAGTTTTTTTCTGGGAAATGTGGACCTTCAAAATGTGCAAGGTATGAGATGAGGTCTTTACTTCCCTTTATAGTCAATGGGCTCCAGGTCTGTTTCTAATGGGAGTCAGGGAGGGAGTCCCATTGTAGGCCTGGAGGAGAGACCAGGACACTCGGTGTTCCTGTTGATTAGACATTTAATACGACGCCGATTTATAACAATGCAGCCACCAGGCCGGAGTCCGAAAAAAAAAGAATAGAACATCAAAAACCTTGCAGATTCCAAACAAACGAGTGGTTGTGGTTGAAAACAGGGACAAACTAAATAAGACAGTTTTTTATTTTTGTATTTACAGTTCTCTATTAAAACGCTCCTATATCGCCAACCAATAAGTCGGTTAAATGTTCCATTCAAAACGAAGCAAACGAAATAAGCGTGGGCGGGAATTTACTTTCCAGATATCACCAGGGAGGCAAAAAAGATATACTGTATTAAAATACATAAATATATATTTTTTTCTCTTCCAATTTGTGGCCAAGCATCATCTTATGATGCAGATTATCACAGGAACAGGCGACCCTGTTGAACTGATGAACATTTTCCCCCTTTTAACAATAGGCTACACAAACAGAAGTCCATAGCTGTGTAGCCTATGTCTAATAATAATAATAATAATAATAATAATAATAATAATAATAATAATAATAATAATAATAATAATAATAATAATAACAGTTATTATTAAGTCACAGTTGTTTTTACCTCACATTAGATGTTCTTTTTAAAATCGGATGTGTAGATTGAAATGACCAGGCATGGATATTCTACATCTTTCACGAACAAGGATCACAAGACGCTGTTCGCGGAGCAGTTAGTGGAGAGGGCTTATGTATGTGTTTGATCTGCATGAAGTCTTTGGAGACTAAAGGACTGAAGGAAAGACTGAAGAGGATGAGGAGGGATGAGGAGGGTTGAGGAGGGCGCTGCCTAGACAACTAAATGGTGACATCTAGCGGCGATAGTACAGAATGATGATGATGGAAACGGGGCCAGCCTTCACGGGCACACAAGTAGACCACATGCACACCTGCCGGCGCCAAATAAAGTGCGTGTAAAACGCCATGCACAGTGCATGCACGTGCACAATCTTAACAAGAAGAAGTAGCCTGTTTTTGTTGAAAGCATAAATTAGCACATCCCAGTCAGATAAGATAATACAATATAGTGATTCACGTCCATGTATCCTACAAAATGCGGCACTTTTAGCATAAACTGGGACCCATTGTCAACAGCAGTGTTAAAACATTATTTAAGTCTACTTTTTCTTCTTCTTGATCATTTGAAAATGTCTTTTTTCTTCTATTTTTTTTGAATAAAATGTTATTTAGATTGAGACTTTAATGTGCTTGTTCTTTCATATTCTCTGACCTTACTCCTGGTTTTTATTTGACTCACATCTGCAGCGTTTAACAGCCGACTGATCCCATCTGAGACTCCTGTTTGCCAGTTCAAACGGCGACGTGTTTTGCATCAGTGTGACCTTTTAAGAAACAGTGAGATCTGTTGTCACAATCGATTATTTTAGACAGATAATACATTATATTGTGCCTCCAGCGACTTTATCAGCCCTCTTCCTCCCAGGCTCCTGGAATTAACCCGTCGAATTCACCAAAAGCTTAATGCAATAAAGCAGTGGGGGGACTTCATGGAGAGAGGCCTAATTAAAACTTAGGAAAACGCATTATAGCAACCTGTCAAGACAGTTTAGAAGATTTCATTTATGGTAGTATTTATACTGCAGGAACATTATAAAGATAAAAATACTATAAACTCAAAAACCATAAAACTCGCCTCCCAGCATAGACACACATCCCTATCGGAATATTGCAGTAATACAGCAAATACAATGAACATATAGCCTACCGTTACAGGAATGCCTTTTGAACTAATTCTTGAGTACCGTAAATAATAGTATAATAGAGCGTTTCGATACTTTTTCGATTGCAGCATGCTTGTAGACTGTGGAGGGATTTTACTGCATCCACGATTTCGTTATCTTCGATTTAGTGCTCAATTGTTGTGATAAAGGTACCCGTTTGTGTCTGTAGTTACATGGTTTTGTGAGATAAAAGAAAAATTCAAATTGTCTTGGATCTGTTTCTTTGAGGCAACGTTAGAACACAACGGTCTACCAATTACCATTGTTTTTATTTCTTTCCTTTTTATGCGTGTTTAAAAAGGAAAATAATCAGATTCAATTTATATTGAAAATAAATGTATAATTGTATTATTAACTTCATGGAAAAGGGATGGAAAATGTAACTCCCTCATTAATAAAATAATGGGAAGCGACGCAAACACACACGATAAAGCTTTAATGGGCTTTAATTTCGAAAGAATGGCATTCCATTGTGTTGATTTTACAATGAAAATGTAAAAAAAAAGAAATAATTGATGACACACGTTGAAACACAGAAGTGTTTACACCTAGGCTTCACCTGCAGGTAGGCCTACTGACAGTCGCATGTCGTGTCAGTAAACGCTTCACAACGCACGTTGAAAATCCTTTAGTGGAGGCTAATTGATGGGACTGATTCAATGAAAGAATACACAGCAGGGCTCCTCGAGTGTCTCCGCACGTGTTCCGAAACGGAATGGATGTAGAAGATTAACGGAGCTTCACTTCCAGCTCGGTTATCTTCTGAGAAGTCAGCCTGACAGGATAAAGATTGGATTTGAATCGCATTCATGACGTGGGCCTGGTCTATCAAAACAGCATTGCGCATCCAAGACTAACGAAAACAAAACAATAATCCCATTCAAAAAATATATATATTATACTCCTATATAACAAAATAAGTTGCAAGACTGATGGGGAAAACAGAAACGGTCCGAAAAGCTCGCTTTCGAATTTTAAATATACTCAGGGAGCATAGCATATATATTGATTGTTTTTATCTGTATCCACAGTAGGAAGTGATAGGCTGAATAAAAAAGAAACACCTGATGAAAGAGATCTCAAACCGCGGGCCATGTAGCAGAGAGGAAATCTGGGAGCAAACATTTTCTAACGAGTGTTTACGTGTTGACAAGGTAAGTTTACTGCAAACACACCATCGTCTCTTAATAAATAACGGTTTGAGAAGCCAGGAATGCATCATCCACTGGCATTATCAGAAGCTCCGTGGCGTCAGACAGTCCCACACGATTCTTACACGGTGACAAGAACAAGAAAATAAATCTATTTCTTCTTCTTCTTCTTCTTCTTCTTCTTCTTCTTCTTCTTCTTCTTCTTCTTCTTCTTCTTCTTCTTCTTCTTCAGGAATGTATGATAGTCCTGGAATAGGCCCAGACCATTTAAATGTGTTAAGGGAATTATTCCACATCTCTTTGATGGCCACTGTGTTTGCATTGTTTATGAACATGTGTTTTTTTTTGGACTGGGAATGTCATGTCCATGTGCATTGTGCTTAATGTATCACTGAGAGAGGGAGCAACTATGTTACTGTAAGTAAGATAAACCTTGGCTTTGAATGTCAAATAAATGTCTTCAGTATGAATGTATGTTGGAATGCCACATTTTTTAAAAATGGAAATGGAAATAAATGTGAAAATTATGCTGTTGTCATTATTTCCGTGTTATGCAATGTATTTTAAAGTCAAGCCGCTGTGTGGCACCCATTCAGGGAAGGTTTTCACATTTTCTTTTTAGTCTGCACAGTCTGAACTTAGCCACCGTTTGGAGATGCATGCAGGAACAAGTCAAACACAATGAAATCACACCAAGTCACATCAGGATAACTAAGAAAGCCAGTAACTTTACTGAAATCTCTGCAAAATACAAACAGCCTTTCCCTCCAGCAGAGGAGACTTTTATTTCATCCCTTTACGTTTTCACTACATACAGCTGAATCAAGTCCCTTGAGTTACAGAGATGTGGATTTAATTTATTACCATCTTAGTCTCACGTGGCGACAAAGGCCAGCTTATGCCGCTGAAAGCCGCTCTTGCGTTCCAGAAAACATTAGTTCCAATCTTCTCCCATTTTCAGGTTTATACAAGCTACATGTGATACTACTCACTGACTTTTTAAGCATTTTAACACATTTACTCTTTTCAGCTTTTGAGAACAACTTAAATAAACCACAAACAAGGAATCCCGTTTAAATGTGGGGACCTTTAGCAATGGTATTACATGGTTATTACACATGGCTGTACAGGTGTATGGTCTCCCCTTTTCACTGCAAGTGACTTATCAAAACATCAGCTGAGGTACTGCTTGGGTCAATTTTCAGGGTACCGACAATTAGTCTATTATAATGATGACAGAACAACTGATCAACAGGTGATGAAAAAGAACGCCTTGAAATGTATCACATGAGAAGAAAAAAAACAAGATATAAAGACAAGTTTTCTCTGTGTCTTTGCTTCAACATTTTGTCAAAACTACAGCACCTCAATCAGCCATAAGGATACGTTGGCATTGTTTCAATCAGTTGTTAAGAAGCCTGATAATTAGAGTATGGTGTGCTTTGATCAAATGCACAGCAAGCATGCATTTTAACATCATCCGGCCTGAATGATTCCGTCAATTCTGAGCCAATTGTAAACACAAAATACCTTTTGAGTGTAACATTTTCAACACACATGGAGCCAAATGAGGAACAAAACAGGTACAGTACTGTGGTTGGTATTGTTACTAAAGCTACATTTGACTGACTCAAATTGAAATGTGAAACCAATTGAACATTTGAGCAAATTCTTTTATTCTCTTGTTTCAATGCTTGCAAAAAACCATAAATGAATGTGAAAATAAAAGTTGAGTTTACAACACAGAAATGCCACTGGCTTTGGTTTCTCCACACTTAACGCTGCCTGAAACATCATGTTTATTTTTTTCTCAACCTTTTTGTATTGAATAAAAAAAAGAGAAGAACACCATTATAGAGGCTCTGCCCCTGTTTGACTACACAGACTGTATACAGTAACAACATAGTGAACCTGCATGAAATATGCACATAAAAATATTAAGTGACAGCAGATACGGGAGTGGGAGGCAGAGAGATATGTGGCTAGTTTCATTGTTTAAAAAAGAGAAAATCAAAACAGCTATTTATTTAAAATAAACAATTGTGCTTCTATCATCCCAGCATGATCAATATGTCCGTGTATCTGACACTGGGCTGTCATGATGTAGCGTGTGGTAAATGATGTGGAACCCTGTTTTGAAGAGTGGAACATAAAGAGACACGGGACAACATCGAGTCAAATTAGGTTTGCAAATCATCAGGGATAATTAATCGCAATGCACTCGCAAAATGATATGACATAAATAGGATTCAAAGGGCAAATGGTATGGATTGGGTCCAGGCCTGTGATACATCTTGAACGCAAGTGGGGAAGATTTGAAATGGAAGAGAACAGCGCTAATGTAAAAAAACATGTTTTATGAGATTAACTTTATTAAATTAAATGATTGAGAATGAAACATTGGATGCATTCAAATGCATCCGGACATCTGAATGCATCTGAATTGAGGGTCAGTCATGTTTCCTCATCCGTGTGACAATCATGTACATCATGTGTCAACATTTGTTTCCGTGTCAGCCCGAGTTCCAGTCTCATGACATTTTCCACTAACAGGTTTGTGTTTCAGCATTCAGGCCTGTCTTTCTCTCCGTCGCACAAACCTCCAGCTGGTTTTTAAGGTTAGACTAAATACACGCCTGAACAGCACTGTTCAGGGCTCAAATGAAACAAACCAGACAACATGTGCAGCTGCACATAGAAACTCCACTAAGAAACCAAGAAAAAAAAATCATTAGTATATATATTCATATATTAGAAAGCTATACACAAGCATGTTAATTTCACAGATTGTTTTTTTTTTTTAAGAATCTTAATATTACCATTATTATATATAATTAGAAATACACGTTTAAAAACAAACCTCTACAAAGATAAAACAGTTTAGCAAAGCATTGGATCTCGGTCTGTTTTTCATGGCTTAGGGCTGCCGAGCCCTGTCATTTCCCCTCTCGGTGAACTATCCATCTCTTATTAGCAAAGCTATCAAAAACACATTCTGGCTTATAGAAACTACAAAAAGCCACAAAAATGCTTTGCATTGTATTCCTTTCATATGAAAATATAAGCAAGTGTATCGTACAATTGTTTTTTATTTTTTCCTTTTTTTGTTTTTGTTTATTAATACTGAATATTAATACTAGATCCGGAGTTTTCTTGATTACACTAACGTAGTTCTCAGATCAAAGGGTGGTCCTTGCTCGGCTCCGTTCTTTAAGGGGAGCGCTAAAATCAAAGGTCCCACATATCTAGCATTGGGTCTGCCCGTTTACCTGTACAATCCTTCAAATGTTGCATAATAGCTTTTCATTTCGTGAGTAAATAAATCTTGTAATGTCTGGCAACTTTTGACCCCTGCCCTTCCCCCCTTCACCCTCTATTTACATAAATACGTTGAACCTGCAACATGACATCATCTAATGTTAACACACATTTTTGCAAGGGAGAACTGCAGAGAAGGTATATAGCAATGAAACCGACACTGTACACATGTATTGTTTGCCCAACTCAAGTGCTAAAGTGTTTTCCATTGGACACACTCACTCTCATGTTATTATTTTTTTTTAATTTATTTTTTCTAGTCACTGATATATCGCTGAGGCAAAGTGTAAGTACGTTTTATGAAACAGAGTACCTGCCTATTTTTTTGATTATTTGATGATATGCATATATGTACACATACACACACGTGTAAAGATATATGCATACATGATTCTTTTTATCCAAACACAATACAATTTATGCATAGTTCCCCAACAAACATACCCCCAGATCCTGTCCCAACCAACACCCACCCTCCCAAACCCCCATTACAACACCCCACTGGTTTATATAATGTCAATATGTATAGCACACACACACTCAGCAAAAGAAAAAAAAGAAAAGAAATTACAAATATATTTTAGAAAAAGGGCTGTCCCTTTTTCTTTCCTTCAGCGTTAAAGAGATAAAAGGAGAGAGGCCATGGGGTTGGGTGGTGAGTGACTCGTGATATCGAGTGAGAGGAGGAAGAGGAGGGAGCTGACTTTGGGGGGGGCATCGTAACGCTGCGTTGTCGGGGGGGTTCAGGGCAACTCGGGGCACAGCCGGGGAGTGGACAGAGCTATCATGTTGCCCATCCTTCTGACAGGCGCACCCGTTTGATGGAGGGGCTCTCGCGCTCGTCCAGGGCGGGCCGGGCCAGTCCCAGAGGCGAGTGGAACTCATTCCTGTGCTCATCGCGGTCGCTGCCCTCATGGGAGCTGCTACAACTGCTCAGGCTATCAACAGGGGAGCGTCCCGAGTCCTGGCGGGACGAGGGGTTCTGAGGAGGTGGTACCCCACCGTAGCCCCCCGTGCTGCTGGTGCGATCTCTAGGAGGAGAAACAGGTTCGGACTTGATGTGCAGGCTTTGAGCAGAGGGCAGGGAGAGATTTGAACCCTGACATAAGTGAGAGCTAGAGCAATTTCTGTAGGAAGGAAAGGAAACGCAAAGGGGTTACAGAGTTACAGAGAAAGAAACAAAGTGATTTTTAAAAGTGTGTAACACACAAACATGCATGCAAGTAGAAACACACACACGCACGCACACATGTATACACATACACACACACACACACACACACACACACAAACACACACACACACACACACACACATATTTATGAAACCAGGGAGGAGTGATATTTGTGTTGGACCTTGCAAGTAAAAGTTGAAAAAAGTGAAGGACCCTCGAGGTGTCAAAAAAATAATCACTAATAATTGATGTGTTACATCATGCATTTCATTGCAACACTTTGTTGAAGTTCAATGCACTCACCCTAGCTGGCCGAGGGCTGAATGCTGCATGTTCTGAAGGTGTTGTTGTTGCCACCCGCTCATTGAGCCGAGGTGAAGGGAGCTGCCACTGTTGAAGCCAGACAGGGAGGACAGGTCCGCACTATTCAGGGAATACTCTGTGTACAGAAAAGAAGAGGCGGATTAAGATTATAGGTTGTCCAAAGAAGTTCAAGCAAAATTGCAAAGGGAATGCATCTCACATTAAAATGCTGCTGTGATGTAACATGAATGTGTTCTGTGTTAGTTGCTGTGACAATAGCACCATCTGCTGTTAGACTCATGAATAACACTGACATTTGGGAAGGAGGTTTTAAAAGAAACACATTTAAACACTTGAAATGAGTCAAATCCTATTTTTTACTAATCTAAAACAATATGTTGGGATATGTAGGTATAGTAGAGGGTAAGTGAAATTATATCACATTATCTAAAACATTTAATAGGTAATGGCAGAGAATGTGTCAATGGGAAAATGGCAATAGGAATTTTACAGTATAGATAAATGGGATTTTGATGTGTAAAGATGACACAGTACATACCGGTACCATAAGAAGTAGAGATGGCAGATGGGTAACCGCCCATGCCTTGTCCTGGTAGAGTGGGAGTTGCTACTGATACCACTGGGGTTGCCAATGACTGAGCAGACTGGGAGTTGTTTATTCTCTGGTTCTGTGACAGGGGAAGGGAAGACAGAGAGCAAAAGAGATGGGAGAGGCTTGAGAACATGAAATCAACTCCCCGACAAAACAATCAAAACACTGCAATAAACTAAGAAAGTTTTTTTTCTTCTTTTCATTCCTTTCTTTCACTCAACAGATGCTGAGAGAACAAATGTGATGCCAACTTCTGGGGAAATTAATCACTTGACATGCGGCACGGCTGAACCCTGCCAACCCTATCATTTACCACCCTTTCCAAGGGCCCACTGTCGCTATAGTAACACCATCGGTCTCCAAGGCAACGCAGGGTAGCGACGGCAAGGGAGAGGCACACAGAGGGGAGGTTCTGGCAGAAAATAATGGAGGTTTGATGCAAAAATGAAAAAAAGTCATCTTTTGTTGCGTTTCATTTCTACATTCTGAGTAATAACAGCTGTGAGCTGTACTTGTGCGGCACAAGACTCTATACAAAGACAAAACGATAAAAGGAAGGAAGGGAGGAGTAGATACGAAAAGGCTGAGGCAGAAAAGAGGCCACGCTGCTTTTACTCTGACACACCACTGGATGGCACTATGTGCCTTCACAACATGTCATGAGAGGTGACATTGGAGCCTTAAACGTTGTCGGCAACAGTAAAGGACAAAGTAACTCTAGAGCAGGCACCGCTTTTTTCAAAAACGCTGTATCTAGCTGTAATAATCTCAACGGTGATGGCGAAAATATAATGCAAATTAAGACGTCAGACATAAATGTACATGGGACTATTTATCACTTTCTTTCAAAAGGTCAGGTCAGTGATACAGGTGACTGCAACACTCTCGGTTCTACAAGGCCCATTATGCTCCCAAGAACTATCTTAACAAGTTTCTCATTAGAAAACCTTTTTAAGTTGTTTTGATTTCTAAATCTGAATGGCAGTCTGACTTACCAATAGCAGATCAACATCCTCAGACTGACGGCATTAAAAGGGAGGGTGATAAATTCATATTAGAATATATGAGTGGTGGCTAAGTGTGGATCTAGGCATGAAGCTGCTGTAGGATTGAGACAACTGACACAAAACTAATGTGAAAAGAGGACGCTAAGAACTCTCTATACTAACATAACACACCTTATTAGAATGAGAGGAGAAAGACATTTCAGGGCCCTCTAACGCATAAAGACACAGCAGAGGAAATATATCTGACAGTATATCAGACTTGGGCCAAAAGTACATTTTTGAGAAGCTGACAAGGCACGTGGGAAAAAAGTCAAGCTTATCACAAACATAACCTCATCAACCCAAGTCTGATATGAAGAGATGAAAGCAGAAGAAGGGACATGAAAAATAATAGCAACAAAAAACAACAACTAAAGACTCCCATAGAAAGATATACAGTAGGGAAATGAAAAGAAGGATAGGAAGATTACTCACGATGGAGGGCATGTTGTTTTTGGCGCCAGGGGGGATGAGCACACGTAGGTCAGGTTTGCGGTTGTTCATGCCTAAGTTCATGGGCGGGGGAGACTTAGCCTGCATGTTCTTGTTCATGCCGCCTGGAGAGACCAGCAGACCTGGCGAGTTGCGGTGGTTCCCATATCCATTTCCTGAGAGTGCATAGAAAAGGTTGGGGAGGCAATGTCATATGTTAACAAAACTGTTCAAAAGTTTAATGAATCTTATAAATCCTGATTTTTGGGACAGTGTACTCTAATGAAGAACTACAGGAATCCATTTTCATCTTGTGCCCGTTTTCAGTGTTTCTGTCTCATCTCTACTTCCTGTGGTAGATTTTTTATTAAATCAGCAGTCTGCAGAGACTTGTAAATGGTGTCACACAAAAGTGGTGCACACTGGCAGAGCAGATAGTCAAACAAGAGTACTGTTTTTGCCCTGATGATCACCACTGTTTGCTTGGCAGTCATACAATAAAGGCACCCACTTGAGAGGACCTCACCCTCCACCTCTGTCACTGTCAGTTAAGGCTACATGTGCCCTGCGACAGCCAGTGAATCGTGTAAAAACATCTAATTACGGGTAGGGAGACCACAGAGGGATGGGACCCATCATTTGGCCATCAGAGCTAAACATATGTGTGGTTCTTCCAGACAAAGACCCTGCCTTAGAGTTGCCACCAGATCTGCATTCCCCTAAATACAGAGGGCCAAGTGCAGCACCCATTTCCAACTCAAAAATCGGTGGGGCGAAATCCCAGCAACCTCATTAAAAAACTGAGAGTGGGGCATTCTTGCAAGCAACATAGTCTTTGTTTCTAACCCAATCCCGCAGGCTGTTTTTCCCCTTACTTCTCCTTCCTTCTTCCAAGGGGTAGAACACAGGGCACTGTGTGGACGTTCCCACTTGAAAGACGGGGAGGAATTATACGTTAGACATAAATGAATTTCCTAATCATATACTCCAGGGGAAAATGAGTCGCAGATGTCTTCCTGGGCAATTTCCCTTGCTGATCTTTGTTTAATTTGAGAGCGAGGTTTTTGTTGTTTGGAAATGAAAAGTCTCAAAAGCTCAATTTGAACAATCTGAAGAGTAAACGACCGCTAGCGGTGAGAGAAAATGAGGCCATCTGACAGAAATCGAGAAAAACAGTGTGTGTGACTCCTGGTGTGTGTACTGTATGTGTTTGTGCCTCTGCTGGCATGTGTAATGTGTGAGCATGTACAAGTTGATGTTAACAACACAGACTTTGTGTGTTATTGTATGTTTTGCTGTATACAATGTTGCATGTGCGTGATTCTACATAAGCACCATTTTCTACCAGTGTACATAAGCACAGCATGAGCCTAGAATATGAGAAATGCTGTAATATGACTGCTTATGCACAAGCCATGCATATGGATGCACGTGTGTGTTTTGTATTGGACCCTCTTAGTTCCAGTGTCAATCTCACATTAGTAAAGAGGCAGCTGCCTCTTCAGTTTTCCCGCTCTCTCATTCTCATGGCTGGCCCTTTGTGAGATTGAGTGGGTGCATGTGGAGATAGATGAATGAGACCTCACACACACATAAAACAGACACACACACCACACATACATACACTTTAGTAAATAACCCAGCAGGAAGTACATCAGTGTTTCTGTACAGATGAATTAAAAAAAAAAAGAGACGGCGCTATAGAGAGACATTAATACACACTTCGGTCGAGATGACACGGACTTCATCTTGATGACAGTTAATCAGACATCTGTGTATTGCCTCCCTGTGGAGATGGCTGCAGTCCAGTCAATTATCTGCTAGATGACTGTGATCATGAGTGGCATAGGCCAGTCCGTAAGCATTTCAAAAGTAAAATCAATGGCTAATTAAGCTAATAAAGCAAGAACTGCGAGTCAAATCTTCCTATTCTGGAGCTTGATCACCCTGATTTTAGGACAGTTGCATTCAATAGGGAAACATTGGCTTAACTATAATATCAGCTGAAGACGTGATATCCAGAGTTTATTTCCACTCTCCTCTTCTAATGCTGCTTTGCATGGTCGAGCTGTGTCGCAGGCTGGCGTCAACCGTTTACAGGAAGTACCAAAATTAAACACAGCTCGTCCAGGGTATAAAACTCACACATAGAGAACAACATCTGATCTGAGATTCAGATAAACAGCCTTTTGCTATTTCTGAGGTGTGGAGGGGACAGCTGGAGCAAAGTTGAAGGATTGCGATTTGTTTCTATAGGTGCCATGGTTACAATGCAGCGTACCCCAAAAGTGTACTCTCTCTCTCTCTGTCTGTCTGTCTGTCTGTCTGTCTGTCTCTCTCTCTCTCTCTCTCTCTCTCTCTCTCTGTCACACACACACATACATACACACACACACACACACACACACACACACACACACACACACACACACACACACACACACACAAACACACACACACAAAGGAGAGGTGTGGTTAAACTCATGTACGTTACTGAACAAATTTCTGATGTCCTGTTGTGGTCTAACAGGCGCGCTCCATTCTATTCCCCAAACACACACACTCTTCCGTTGCGGTTTTGCCAAATGCATTCAAACTCTGAATTCTCCAACTGAACTAAGGTGTCACACTCACGCTTACAACTTGTACAGTTGGGGTGAGATACTGCCAAGATTGAGACACACATTGTTTGATCGACTGAACCTGGCTTGTTGTCATTTCTTGTACGTAGGCTTTTTATCTTGTATTTCAGTGTGATTCTGACCAGACATGTCTTAAAGATGTATGTTGTATGCATCTCATTTAAGGGAGTAATTGGTGGGTGATCAAGGTGTGAGGGGACAAGAGTTAAATTCTCGCAGTGGTTTGGTGGGCAGAGTGCTGATCGGCGCAACGATGACAGCTACAT
This sequence comes from Etheostoma cragini, assembly GCF_013103735.1. NCBI lineage: Eukaryota > Metazoa > Chordata > Actinopteri > Perciformes > Percidae > Etheostoma > Etheostoma cragini. The sequence continues at coordinate 14,743,601 of NC_048411.1, forward strand.
AATTGCACAAATGAAGGTGGGAGGTTTAACAAGCTGGGGCCTTGGTCCGGAGCTCCCTTCATCTGTTCTCTTTTTTTCTCCTCTACTCAGGTTCTGTCTCTTTCCTCACACTCTCTCCTAGCCAGCAAGGAGTTGACAGATTGAACACATACTGTATATAAATGAGTGAACATACGCATGCACGTACACAATATTTCCATAGAAGAGACATGATGACGCCTTTCAGTAACATGCCCTATTTGCACTGGACTAGAATTACCTGGGGGACCTCATGATTTAGACTTTACCCCCCATGTCTGGGTTTCATGCGGTGTATCTGCACAGGATAAACAAAACGTATGTGTTTCAATTCAATTGACATGCCAAATCACAAAGAAGATCTCCAGATAGGACTGAAACATGGAGCATTTCATGCTAACGCTGCAATGAAAAGCAACTCTCAAGTTTCTATTTCATACACGGGATGTCAAGTACATGGTATGAGTTCAAGAAGATTAAGTCATGACAACAGTGTTGCTAAGCAACTAACAAAACAAATTTTCTTTGCCTTGTTCCTTGAAAAATGTGCTCATTGCAACTTTATAATTATTTGGAACATTATAAAAAAAGTAACTTTCCCGGTCTATGACATTTAAAAAAAAGTCACTTTGTGTCAGGTTGTGAAGCAGCCTGTTCAATTGGACTACTCTCACAAAGGTGGAAATCATGACTCCATGGCACCATACTGTAGCTACATGAGTCTACAGAATTTCCATTAAAAAAGCTATTAAATATCTAATTTTCACTGCTCTTCACCATTTTTAGCCCGGAAAGTGAAAATAAATCAAGTAATCTTTTGTGAAAAGACTGAGACATTCTACTGTGATGATAATTTACACTAAATACCTAATATCAGGAGATCTGTGTTTGGTAAAATACTGTAGTTAATCAGCGGTGGAATTATTAGGGACTAGATTAGAGACATGGCATATTCTTATGGGATTAAGACAAAAACGAATTCTGCAATCCTTCCAAAATTTAGAAGGAGCCCAGGTAATGCTAGTACCATGTGAGTTGGGCCTTAAAAGCTGCCATTTTCTCTCTCTACAGACAGTGGAACCATGACATCTGAAGCACAAAGGAGGTATTGTGATTATGTGCATGTCTGAACCACACACACATGCACACATATACACAAAGCACCTCCTATGTCACTTAGGCCACACCACTTAAGACACTCATACACGGGCCAGACTGCCCAGACAGCTACTTGTACAATCAGCTTATCAAAACTCACCTTGAGGAGAATAGGAACATTAAAACAGCCTTTGTGGTGCCACAGTGGCTGGGCCACCTCACACTGAGTCACTTAGAGGAACATCGTTAAAATGGCTGACCAAGTTCACAGAACACTTCCATCTGTGTTCCCCCACTGTTTCTCCTTTGCACACATGCTTCCACCATCAGTGGGTATTCATCACTGGGGTGTCACCCCCCCCCCCCCGAACATGCTCTTTCTCTCTTCCCCTAGATGAGATTTAAGAGAACTTTGAATGGAATCTTTTAGCTCCCACATGACTCTCTCTCCACGTCGTGTTTTTCACTGCTGCTGCTGAGCGACGCACAGCTCTCACAGAGCGCCTCTGTTCCTTTCGGCGTGGTGACACAAAGGCTACATTTGAAGCATGCTCTGCAGCACGCTGTCAACGGTACGCACGCCACAACAAATGGTCCTGTTGTGTCTGTGATGAGTGACCAGACAGAGAAACCAGGCATTGACCCCTTTTGATGGAGCCCAAGGGGCCAGACAAGGCTGTCCAGCTGTACCCCCCCCCCCCCCCCCCCCCCCCCCCCCCCCCCCCCAACACACACAAACACACACAGACACATACACACACACACACACACTCTCCCTTTTTACATTCTGCACTGTATGGCTTGGCTGTAAAATGTAACCCTTTAAAATGGAGTCTCTTTACCATAAACTTGGGCCTGACATGTCCTCAGGGACAAATCCATTGACTCAGAAGCTACCACTTCAAGATTACATACCCATGTTGCTCAAACATCGGCTGCTCTACTCTCCACAGGATCATTATGGCATGGTGAGCCACTCCAAACATTGAATTAATTTGGTTGCACACATATGACAGCAGTTACTGTGTAAAGACTTTGAGTGTGCTCTAAATGGAAGCTATGGGTGTTGTCATTTTGTATTTATATTCAAATCCCAGAGGCAGTATAAATAAAGAGATGGCGCATCATACAGAGAAAACAGACAAAAGTCCACCATCTCTTCTGATTGCCTGTCAGTCAATCTGCTGCTTCAGTATTTAGTGTGATTTTATTTCTGTTTCCCCACACTTGTTCCACCGTTTTATAGCTGAACACAGGCAGGATGTGTCACAGCCCCAGCACTGGGCAAACATTCCCAGATGAACTCCACAACCACTAACATCAACACATCATGGACAAAATCTCCACTTGGGTTTGGGTTACTATTAGTCATGCATTTTATGGCCAAGAGTGGGTGAGTGGGTGCCATGTGTGTGTGTGTGTGTTTTAGCAGACAACTGTGAGTGAAAAGAGGAGGCCATTCTTACCAGCACTGGTGCCAGCGCCAGTGGTGAGGTCAGCACCCATGAGGCCACCTGAAAGATGAAAGAGAGAGGAGAGCAAAAGAGAGAAAACCATTAGAGGATAGACACCCACGTAACATACAGTCTCTTACCTTGCTGGCCTTTTAGAAGCTAACGCATTTATTCACAATCCACTGTGTGTGCGTGTGTGTGTGTGTGTGTGTGTGTGTCGGTACATCATTTGTGTACTGATACTAGAAGTACTGCTGCTTCCCACTCAAACTGTAACACTAGGAGCAACTGGACACTGTGAGTGGATACATTAAGCTGTCGTCCAAGAAAAATTACACATTATTATTTTTAAGCCGTGTGAGGTGGAAGAGTGGGAGGGTCCAGAACGTGTGTTTGGTGTGGATACCTCAAGCGCCAAAACTCATATTTAGTTTGTGCTAACGCTTCTAGCATCCAGTTGTAATGACAGGGTGAGGGTGTGGGCAGCAGCCTTCAGACCAGAGAGACAGAAAAAGGACTTTGGACAACAACAACAAACCAACAGATCTGATTTGCTTATGTCACCAGCAACTCAAAGCCTATGGGCGTGAATGTGAATGTAAGGCTGAGATTTGATACGGTATTAAATCTTCAACTTTGAACAAAATACTGAGCAGGCATTATGTGAATATATATGGGAGGGTCTTTAGATTCATTCACTGCCTTTGGGTGGAATACTGTGGGTAGCTGTCGTAAAAAAAAATCAAGCATTTAATGTGTGTGTCTATTAGGTTGACAAACGGGTACACACAGAGCTGAGAAGATAGACAGATTGGATAACAGCATGTACTTGGGTGCAAGAGTGTGACTGAGGCCCTAACTGTGTTACCTGCACTGGGGGGTCTGTGTGTAACTCCGGGAGACATGCTGTTTCTCTGTAGGCCATGGTGCGCCAGTGGCAACAGGTTGTGGTTGCCTAGAGACCCACCAGGATGGCTGTAAATGAGATTGTTCTGGTTGCTAACGGGAATGGACACAGACATGTCATAGTTTGATTGGGGCACGGCCTGCTGAGAGAGAGAGAAAAAAAGAGAGACACAGACACAAGTTTGATTAGACTAAAGATACGTTTTAAAACGATTGCATTAAGTGAAGAAACGGATGAAGGCCTTTGAGTAAAGGAATGGACACAGAAAGAGAGAAAGAGACGTGACAATTCAATTCTCCAGGAGCACAAAGGAATTCAAAAGTTCAAAAGGACAAATGGACAACTAACAATAGACAGCCATGCATAGATGAATGGTAGAGCAAGTAGAACGAACAACCTCTTAGAACAAAACTAAAAATACAACGCAGTGTGGACGTTGGATTGGAGCACTGAAATTAAATGGCGTGCGCCTAGAAAACTCCTTTGTTAGTCAAGTTGACTCCAAGATGATATATGGGTTGGCAATCCTTTCTCACTCAAATGTTTAGGTTACCTTCTGTGAAGGACTCTTGTGTTGCCCTTTACATGTTGTGACATTTATTACTGTAAAGGCAAAAGGTGGTCCTGAGAAAACAAATGTTTTTGACAATGCTTTTATAATCCCTAAAATACATCCCTGGTTTATTACATTAAAGAAATAAGAAGGCTATGGTTTACTGGGAGGAAAGCCAATAGCATCCCACTGTTCAGAAAGAGCTATAGATAATTCAGTCTGTCTTCACATCACCAAAAAAGTCTGCAATATTTCTTGCAAAAGCGGCTGCATGACTGAAGAATTGGATGCATGTAGGACTAACGTCTTTGTCTGTCACATGGAGCTAATGCAAAGTGTTAAGGGGTAGACTCAGATCAATCAGCAGTCTCATCAGAAACATGAGTAGAGGTAATCTGTCGGCCCCAGGCGTCTAGTTTGTCATGTTTATTGTGTCACTTGGCAGAAGGGCTTAACCTTGGGAGTGCCCTGGAAGTGGTTGATCCTTCATGTTAGCTTTAGGAAGTAGAAAATAGGGCCCAAAATTGCTGCCATGTGTCTCAGAGCTATTGAGGGAGAGCATCAGGGGGATGATCGGCCTGGCTTATGTGGAAGTGGGATGTGTGCCTCTGCACCGCTTTGTCTTCTTAAATTTTCTTCCTTTTACTAATGTTCTTTTTGCAGGCCAAATATTATTTCATTGCAGGCCTCAGAACATTTTGCTTTTACTGCAACATTACACGGGCAAAAGCTATGGAGGTTTTATTTTATTACCAGTGAGGGTCTGTCTCTGGTTCGGTTATATTTTTTTGATGACTTTTAGTAATTTCTTCCATCTTGGATTACTTGTTGGGGCTCTTATACCTCAAAACTTCCCCATTCAGTGTTTTCTAAGAGTGGGGTAGCTGTCTCTATGCACACATTTGTGTGAACCCGCACCCCTTCCTTGGGTGGAAGGGCCCCGTCTGTAAACTGTCCTTTAACTGGTGCCATCCTTCCTGTTTTCACTCATCTGCCTCCTCCGCCTCTCCCCACAGTCCCCTGCAATCCACAGGCCCAGTGCTTGGCAGCCACCCTGACCACACACTGAACTGCCACTTGTTGTGTGCAGAGCCCCCCCCCCAACACCACCACCCAGCTCCGATCCCAAACCCACCCTCCACCGCCACGCCATCCCAGCTCACCAAACCCTGCCTTGCTTCTAACCACATCTCCCCCTGCTCCACGCGGCTCAGACACTACTGTTCTTCTCTAAATGATCTACCATGGAATTATCTCTTTCTGTGTAAGACTAGAGAACTAACAATTCCAATATGCTGCTTTCTGAATGAAAGGCAGGCTCAGTTTACATAGAGAGCAGCCTTTATTTTGCGGTCTTTGGCAGCTGGCTATAGATTACATTTGTTTGTAAAATTAACACAATATAATACAAGCAGCTCACATGTCTTGACACATCTGTTATCAAATAATCGGTTAGGCTACTGAAAGCTGTGCCTACAATTTATTTCAGTAAGGAGGAAAAATAGTTTTGTGAGGTACGGAGATATGCTTAAGAGATTTTGAATGTCTACTGCTGTTTCATTGCCACAGTGCCTGTCCTTGTTGTTGCGGGTGACTGAGCACTGTGTTTTGGTGCAGGAAAAGGAAAAGCACATGCAGACCACACCTCCCCAAGAGCCCGGCAAGGCATTATGGGTAACGGGTTCAAGGAGGGGACCCAGTAAGGTTAAAATTTGTCAGGAGAGAAAGTCTTCAATTACTATTGTAAAAACGCCTGCTAGTTATGGTTACAGTTACGTTAAATTAGAGGACTGTTCCTCAACAGTAATCAAGCAAAATCAAAGATCTGTCATTTCTTCCTTTGTGAGTATACAATATAATTTCACTCTAGTCTTACTTTCACTCTCACTTTGTCTATTTAGTCTAGTGGCAAACAATGGTGGTTAGCTGGGTTAGCTCAACAGTTACTGGCCAGTCAGCATTTTGTTAGCCTGCTGAGGATGCTGCGTAGCGTCAACCCGGTACTTACAGGTATCTTATGAGTTTTAATCATGTGATCAAACTCCTCGTTAATCTGTTTGTATTTCTCCTCAGTGCTTGGGGTGAGAATGAGAGTCGACTCGAGTTCCGGACTTTCGCCGCCTTTGTTCTCCTTCTTGCTTAATGCCTGCCATGTCCCACACAACCACAGAGACGGACGGAGGCAGACACAGATGAAGGGACGGAGAGATGGGTGGTAGGGACAGATGATGACACAAACGAGGAGACGAGGACGAAGCGACAAAAAGCATAGAGGGGGGAAGAAGGGAAAGAGAGGAAAGAAAGATGAGAGGAAGGTTCAGGGTTTAACAAGAGGTACTTACACACAGTCTCTGTCTGCTGATCATCAGATCAATGTCCTCGTTTATTTTCCTGTACTTGTCCTCGGACTCGGGGCTGTGGCCGACCGAGTCGTCTGCATCAGGGTCTGGGCTGTCACAGCCGTTTAGGCCCTTCTTTCTCAATGTCTGCAAACAGAGTAGTTGCACAACATAGTTGAAGGGCTTTGAGTTAGGGAACAGTGACCCACAGAGGGACAATGGTGATGTCCTGTGAGGAGGTACCCTTTAGAATGAATCACGACAAAAAAAACAATTAGAGGAAGTTTGGGAAACCATGTAGGGATTTCTTTAACAGAAGTATATCTTGATCTATTTCTAATGAATAGATTTTGCAAAGTACTGACAAAATTTGCTCACGTTCTAAGAAATGGCTCTAACCTCTATCAACACAGGGCGACACAAGGATACACTGGCCGCTTTGTGAACATAAAAAGAAAAAACATGCAGCTAAACATTCAAGATGGCACAAAGGATTTAATCACATTCAATAACAAGACGTAACAAGTGATCAAACTCTTGACCAAATGACAAATCATGGGACTCTGAAACCTCATAATTACACAGGAAAGGGAAAAAGTCATAAAAGTAAAACACATTTTATAACCATAATCATCAGTATGTCATGAAATCAAAAATAAAATATGGTTGCTTGAATCCATAACTTTGGTATTTGTGCTATTAAATGTGGCAGTTTCTGTTTTGGCCACCTGATGGCCACCTGCCCCCATTAGAGTGGCCAGAAAACAGCAGGCAGAAAAGCACACTCTCCACTCGCTCACCACTCCCTCCGAGTGGATGAGAGACACAGACAAAGAGAGTGTGAGAGGGAGCGAGAGATAGAGAGAGAGAGAGCTACGTCTGTCCCTTTTTAGATATTGTTGACAACCATAACAACAAGGATAAGTTTCAGAACACATTACTGTGTGTGATAGCACGAGGGTATGTTTGCTTGAGCAAGTAGGCATGTACCGATAGGTGCTGTGTTCATTTGCCTCGTAAAGTGAGAGACAAAGACAGAGCGGAAGAGAAGAAAAGTACAGTAGCTGACAGTTAGAGATCTCATCAAAGGCACCCCCCCCCCCCCCCCCCCCCCCCC
>NC_048411.1:14751096-14778239 GCF_013103735.1 Etheostoma cragini
TCCCTCTCTCCTCCTGGCTTTAATAAAGGGAGATTAGTCTACAGGAGGAATATCACGGGCCTGCTCCTGTCTATGCAGTCATCTCTTCACACTGCGCTCTCCTACTTTCATCTGAAGCTCCATATCAGACATACGTAATTAAATTTACTTTAGCACACCCTGTATTTGATGCTGATCAAGTGTGTGTGTGTGTCTCTGTGTATATGTTGGCATGTGTGTATGTATTCACTGGTGCGTGTGTGTGCGTGTGTGTGTGTGTGTGGGAGGGAAAAGAGGGGAACGAGTCAGTGTTTGTGTGTGCATGTGTGGGTGTGTGAGAGTGGGTGTTAGCGTCAAGAAAAAAGAAAGAAAGACTGAGCAGGAGCAAGGAGGAAGATAGATGCTAAGATAAGTTAATCTCAGTGAACTTCTTCTTCTCGTTTTTTTGTCTCCGTCAGTCACTAACGGAGAGATACGAGTGCTAGCTACTCCATCACAACCAGCAACAGAAGTGACAAGGAGCGATCTGCCTGCTTAGAAAACAAATAACAATCCAGTCATCTCTCATGTCAGCACAACAAAAGCCTGTTTTGAGTGTGGTTTTAGTGAACTTAGAGGGCTTCTTTTGTTTGTGTGATAACTGTTTGATTCCTGAGGCGTCTCGTGGCGAGGCAGCTACTGTAAGCGTGTCAACATTTGCTGGCTCTCCTCTTCTCTCTCTGAATCCCCACTTGGCCCCCAGAGTGGAAATCTGGAATTCTGAATTTGAAAGCGTCTCTCACATCTTTGACAGTCTTCAGGAAATCACACCAACAAGGCGGTGCAGTAGATCTGACTTCTAACAGACCCACAGTGAATCAAGCACTCCTGCTCTATCAGAGGTGGATGAGTCAAAAGAACAAAGGGGTTGCAGAGGTTTAGCATGCTGTCTTTTTTGGCAAAGGCGTGAGATGTAAAACTTTTGCTATTTCTTTTGTGTAGTTTCATTTTGGCCTCGGCGATGCATCATATCGAACTGACAAGAGCTGAACCACTGGCCTTTTTCTGTTCATATGAGAATGCTTGCAAGAAAAACAACTTTTCTTCCTACTTGCACAGATTTCCACCACCTACCGCCGCCAGCACACAGTGCATGAGAGACTCAATTCCATTCTAGGAAGAATAGCAGTAGTGCATTGCTGGAAGAGGAGAAAGAGTGCTGGGGTAAAGGTGACACCCATATGGGGCAACTGAGCTGGTGGTCTAGCACAGGGGGGTTGGGCAGTGGTTGCGTTGGGTGTTGATTGGGTGAAGGGTGCCAGGGTATGCGTGTTATATGACTTTAAAGCATGTGGCCCAGGCTTAGCTTTCCACCGGGGCTCAGCACATTGAGGGTGCGGTACAAGGGTGGTATGCCACTCATCCCAGTTATTCCCACCTGTTTAAAGACATCACACCTGTTGCCAAAGGCTGACACACAACCCAACAACCAATCAGATCCTTTGGGGTGCTCATAGAGCCATAGAAGGGCATCTCACTCTTGGGCTCTCAACCCTCACGACCCTAATGGCCTACTCTCATCATCCTATATATTTTCCCCTTCTCGAATAGCTCATTGCTTAATATGTGCCCTGGATTTGTTATGTGTTTCATGGCCCTGTCCCACAGTCATCAACTGCTCCAAACAAGGCTTTGAATCTCTTACTCAGTGACATCATCACTATATAAGACTCTTCAAAGACATACATTTCAAAATAATGGAGAGAACAATGAACATTTGAAAAGGAGCCGCTATACTTATATTGAAAGACACAGGAGTATGAAGAGCTGGGATGGAAATAGAGTCTTTGGGGAATACACTAATTGGAGGAAGATTAAAGAAAAACACTTTGGTGCAGTTCACTTGTGCCAAGAATTCACAAAATATTCACCCAAATTATCATTCTCAGTTGAAAATTATTCAATTTCTCAAGTATCTTGGATTTTCAGTTTTTATAAAGAAAGGCTCATTATTTTATTCTTACAAAATGACTGCTAGCATAAAATAAAAACATTTCAAACAGCTATGTTTAAGTTAGCAATTATATTGCCACTGTATACAAAACTATCTTTCCATTGTTAATTATTTAATAACCATTTAATTTATTTTTGTAGTCACAAACAGTCAGTTTATTTTGAAAAAAACAAAAAACAATGTCCTGCTACAGTTTAACATGTGGCCATACTCTGACATGAGAAACCAATTCGTAAGAGAGAAAGGTTGATGGAGAAAGGGAAGGGAAGAAAAAAGAGAAAAAAGCTACACAACTACAAGCTACTACAATATGCATAGTCACCGGACATGTTACAGAGAGGGAGTGGAGAAAATGTGAGGAAGAAGAGAAAGGAGAAAAAGTATTATAGAGAAGAAAGACTACAAAAAAGCTGTGTGCTTGCTTGGCTCTGCGTCTTTCTCTTTGGCCCCTTTGGAGGCTTGCTCCTAATTAAACTCCTTCTTCATGATGCTCCCTCATGACTCGACTTGTCACAGGGCCTGTGTGAAGCAGGCACAGCAGCATAGACGCAGCGTCCTACATATTTAGACACCTGTCTCATCTGGACCCTTTAGTTCTGCACCCTCAGCTAGGCTGGCCTAGACTGGGCTGTGCTAAAATGTAGCTTAGATGGGCTAGTGGGCTAGAGTGAGCAAGACAAGTAAGGCAACTTGGAATACGTTGAAATAATCAGGGGCTAAGTGAAGCAGGCGTGATGTACAAGGGAACTGAATCATAAGTTATATTACTTGGTGTTAGTACATCTGTCAAAGATTTTAGTTCTCTGATGTTTTAATTGCAGGAAAAGGTCCAGCCGTGTACTCATTTCATAGTTTAGGGTGTGGGTAATAACTTCATGTAGATCTTCAGAAAAAAAATGTGGAGGGTATTTGAGTGTGAATTCTGGGTGGCCCCAGGGGGTCTGCTAGGGACAGCTGACGCCTGCCCAGAGCTCCTACCATACCAGGATCCGTCTGCTCGGCATTCTGCCACCCTGCTCACCCTCTCTATCCCTCTATCTATCTTTCTGCCTCCATCTTTCTGTCTCAGTCTGCTGCTCAGTCTGTCTTTGTCTCCCTACCTCTGTCTTCTTCCCCTCATTTTCTGCAATAATACCATGTCTCAACACAAGCTGAGTCAAAACATTGTTGGCTTGATGATACATCTTTACTTGTGATAGGCTCAGGCTAGTTGAGGGGTTGTGTTTGGAAAGAGCCTCATTGCTGACCATTCCCTTCTGCAGTTATCTTGGCAGTGGCTGAAGGGTACGACACATTCAATATTGTGTTTATTGCTATTGGCGACAGCCAGGCCAGTGAATGTTTTTCAATGTCTTTGACCCAATGGCTGACAGCATCAGTGAAAAACCCTCTACAAAAACAGCCAGTTTATAAAAGCTGTTTTATATCTTTGCCAACACTGTATGGTCTCCGTAATACACATACTATTGTAAGCAAAACCAAGACTTATGAAAGAATATAGTATTATACCAGAACACAAAGGCTTTCTCCAATAAATTCAACTGTTTATGGTTTTTCAGTATATTTCAGCAGGCGATGAAGAACAAGTCACTGACAGACGAGCACAATATAAAAGCATCATAACTGTGCCACTTATGGTTAATCATGTTTGCTGTGCTGTTAAAATATAATAACAATTTTACTGGAATAAACAGCTTTGCCTGGCAGGGTCTCAGCCACAGTTTGTCACAATGTTAACATTTGGTAGAAAACAGAATGATTTACCCGGACTATCAGAGACACTCCCTGAAGACATGACAGTATGCAAATTATACAGACCTGCCTTCAAAATGTGTGTAGGTTGAGTGTAAGCACAGGGTGCACCAACAGTGTGCACTAAAGTCTTTTCAGTAACTGGTTTATAACCCAAAGTAAACAGCTGGAATTTAAAAGGGCTACCAAATAGACAGGGGCGGCAAGAGCTGAATAAATATTTTTTAAACGCAAAACGTACCAGTGTCTGAATAAAATATGGCAGGTTTAACCTTAAAAAACATCCAGTACATTTTGTTTGACTGGTCTTTAAGATTTTAGCCCATCAACACCCAGAAAACAACCATATGGGTCAATCATGCAAGCAGGTCATGACGACTGACAATTATGTTTCTTGTTAGGCATCAACCTCTCGTGGCTGTATCAATTATCGCGAGAGTGAACGAGGAAAAGTGGTGACAAAGTATAAGAGCACCGAATTATGTGTGAGGAGGCAGGATTGGATCAAACAAACAGGACTTTCAGTCAGGAGACTGGGTTTCAAACAAAAGTCTACTGTCATTTTTTAATTATTAAGTTTTAACTTAGTCGGTGAAGCCGAGACATACTGTACGCAAATCATTTTAAGCCAATTCCTGAAAGTATTTTTGTTGCCTTAATTTAACTAATGTTAAAAATTTGTGTTTAACAAGTGTTTAAAACTAAGACCGTGCCCCATATGTTAAATAGAATGGTCATGTGATTACACTCACATGACTAAACCGGCAATAATAAAAACGGTTAAATATGTTGTTTTGGGGGAAAAAAAGTTCCTTTAATGTCGTTTAGGTATAGAGATGTGTTGCAAGATGTAGATCATGACTGTTGGTGAAAAAGGTCACAAAGGTGACAAAAAGAGGAACCATTTGTGATAATAGGGAGCTCCCTCGCTTATAACAATTGATGAACTCAATTTCATCAGAGCAGATTGGTAAAGACCAATGTGACTCTGTGTCAGCAGGGGTGAGGCAGTGGGGAAAAACGTTGTCCCTTCCCATCACAAATAACACGATGGGGGTGGTCATGAAGTGGACCCGTGGTTGATTAAGACCCCCCAGCACCACTGCACAATAAGCAGACTCAGGGTGGCCTTGCTGCCGGCAGAGCTGGGTTTGAGATGTGCTCTCATTCTCCTTATTTCTATTTCTTTTTCTATCTGTCTGGCTCACTCTTACTTGCTTTCGTTTTGGTCTCTCCCCCTCACTCTCTCTGTCTCTCTCGCTCACTCTTTCTTTCTGTCCGTGTTTCAGAGTGGAGGGAACATCAGAGGGATCAGGCTGGCTTAGCTTATTGAAAGCAGATGGCAGACCAAAGGCAAGAAGGCCACAGTTTCATGAAGCGTGGTTTGAACATGCCAGGACCATGTCGAGGGGCATGCCCATGGATGATGGCTACATGGTGTGTGTGAGTGTGTGTATTTGTGTGAGCATTTGGGGGGGGGGGGGAGGAGATGGTTGATTTTGTAGGTTACCCATCTGAGGAATGGGACCCCCAAATCACAGCCTGTCCCGGCCTGTTTTTTTTCAGTCATCATCTGTGCATCCCAATGCACTGGTTGAGGCGACGTTTGAAAAAAAGAAAATGCATCAATGACTTTTCAGTGATTTTGGTGGCTTTGAAGCCCCTTACTCCTGGTGCCCTGCTGCACTATAATCAGGAATCAAAGGCTGGCGCCTGGGATCCGCAAAGTGGTCGTGTGTTCAGTAATAACACTGGCTAACTGTGTATGTAATTACTAGCTGTCTAGGGATTACTAGACTGACTAAACATTGACAAAGAGAGTGAGAAGTAGAGCAAAAAATAGAGAAAAGTATTAAGAGTAAATGAGAGAGTCAGAACGGGAACTGTGCACAAAAACGTTCCTCCACATTTCTCCAAACTGTGGAAATGCGATGGTGCATGTGCTAAAATCACCATTAAGAAAACCTGCTGCAGACGAGAGCCCACTCACAGACAGACAGTCTTAGCTAGCCAGTACACAGCACAATACCAGATGGTGCAGTGTTTCCCATATGGAATAGACAAACACTAAGCACATGTCAGAATCCAACACTGTTTGCTACTTCAGCATCCCGGCCCTGGGAACAAAGTGGTCATTCACACTAGTCACTACACTGTATAATTACCCAGATAGACATTATGAGACACAATGCCAGCTCAGTGAAACTGTATAAAGAGGGCACTTATGTCTGCACCCTCAACCTTCCCCTCTTTCATCCTGTCTACGCTCCAGTTGCATAATTGTCTCTATTCAAATGAGAGAAATGAGAATGAGTCTATATGTTTTTCTGATTCCACATTAAAATCAATTCGCCAAGGATAAATTGTATGTGGAAAACACTCTCATGCTTGTTGTAAATACAGTAATGCCATTATTCAGCTGTGACTGTACTGTGACATTATCAATAAAGCTTTCAATTACATACTCAAGTTATTATCAGATAATAATAGTATAAAAGCCTCAGTAAAATGACTCCAGTTTTCTTTGCATGGCAAGGGGTAAAACTTCAAGTGCCCCTCCGGCCTCTCTCTATTCCTTCTTTGTCCTCCTACCAGTCGTCACTTATCGTCTGTTGTCACTCTGTCTCTTATCGCGTGGTGCCACAGCAGGGAAAGGGAGCCCGAGGGAGGCCTTGAGTAACAATGACCAGCCGGTTGACCTCTATACTGGGACCTTGAGTTTCCACACCCTGTCCAAAGCAGCAATCGTGGCAGGGGAGGGGCTGAGGCCAGGGCCAGGAGGGAAGCTCCAGGCAGGGTAGGGAATGCCATCTATAAAAATAGATCTTCATTATTCTGAATTTTCCACAACTAGTTTCAAAGAACAAGGCATCATTTCATCTTAATGGCTGGCGTGAATTGTTTTGGGCTGTGTAGTGGAAAAAGCCTTGCCTTTTGGCAGCGTGGCCTCAGAAGTGGCCTGCCTTTTTCACCGCTCCACACCACAGGGACCACATATTGGCACATTTCAAACAGTCTATTTATAAAACGTCTTGTTGTTGTGTGAGTACCTCAGACTTCCGCTTCAGTATATTGACCTTAAAAAACACCTCTGACAGAGATCCAAGTGCTACTTAGTTTCTCGTCTGAGGTTCTGCTTTTCTGGGCAGCGGGCGTCTGATGTGGAACAAAATGCTGAGCCTGTAGATCACATACATTATCTGTCATCTTGCTCTTAGCCACTCTTAAGAAGTGGAAGAGGCATATAGTCTATAAAATAGGAACTCAGTCAATTTGCTCTCTTTATGTCTGAGGCTGGCGCCGCAGACAGATGTGTTCTGGTGTGCCAGGCTAAACCTTAGAGCAGACAATGTTCAGCTGTGTGAGGAGAATAACTTGTTTGTGTCGGGGTGACACCTCTTAGGGGTCGTCACTGGTATCATAGACGGAGTGTCTGATTAAAACTTAATTCTATTGAAATGGATACTATAACTTTTAAGACATGCATTTTCTCGTTAGTAAATAAAATTCCGAAACCAACGAGACAGGATCCCTCTGTTTGTTAAAGAGTGCGTGTGTGTGTCTGTATGTGTGTGTCTGTGGGGGGGGGGGTGTACAAAAACAAGTGAATTGAATAATAGACTTCTTTATCCAAGGGATCAGATGTTTATGGTCTCAGATCAATGGTCTTATGCATGTGGTCGCCGAGGGCAACTCTTCATGATCCGTCCTCAGTAAGAGAGATGGAGGCTGAATGAATTCTCTGACACTTCGCTTACTCACTCCTCTGTTTCAAAAACAACCCCCACCCACCCTGTTTCAAACACAAGGAGGGGAGTGAGCGAGAGAGAGAGAGAGAGAGAGAGAGAGAGAGAGAGAGAGAGAGAGAGAGAGAGAGACTCCATGCCTATTCTTCTACCCTCTCCAAGCAAGGACCGCCAACTAGGCAACTATTTTTAGCTTCACCACACACTATTTTTAGACCACTACCACTTTTTGAAGCAATTATTAGAAAAAACGTACATCAAATAACAGAGCACGCTAGTGGTAGTTGTTTTAGGGGTGGTGCTTCATTTTGACCATCAAACAAACTAGTTTTTACGTGGTTTTATGTGAAGGAAATGGAGTGACTTTTTGCCTTGTGCTTTTTGTCTCACCGCCCTTTTCTATGCATTAGAACAACCAACTGTCAATCTCAAAGTCCAAAAGCCTGGAGAGATGTTTTTCACATATACCATACTTATCTAATATTCTGTAGCTTGTTTCTTTTTCACTAACCTCTAAGCTTGTTTGTAACTCTGGGAAAGCTTTCAGAGGAAATGTTACCATTGTTGTTATCACTGAATATAAAGTGTGAACTGACGGTAGAGGTGTGAAAAGTTCTGGACAGTTTGACTCTTCAACGTGAAATTCTCAACCTTATGTACAAGGGTTCATCAACGTTTTTCAAGCAAAGGATCCCTTAACTGAAAGGGAGACGAAGCAGGGACCCCATCCTACGTATATGTTTTATAAAATTAAGCTGCTTATTAAACAATAATGTGTAGTGCTGCCCAAACCTTCATACATACCTTGTTAATGCATAGAATAATAAGCTATTAAAATAATAATTGTTGGCATGATTTTAAAACTCATGTTTTAGTGTAAATAATACATTAACTGAATGTCTCTGTGGATGGCTACCTTAGTGACTACCTCTCCTAATACGCTTATTTATATGCTGGTCATTTGTTGGGTTCATGTTGCAAGATATATGCAAGATATTTTGAAGTTTCAAATTCTTTTCTTCAAAAAATTTAATTTGGTGGCCCGCCTGTAACTCAGAGGACTCACTGTTGAAGATCTCTGTTGTATATCAGCAAAGTCTTTTTTTTTTTTTTTAAATGTGCTGTGGCGAGCCTTTGTTTTAACAAACTGTGATACTGATAGCTTTCCAATGCCACAAACTTAATTTTCTTAGTCAGTCAAAGCAGCTTCAGACCTTAATCCTCAGCCCACCAGGAAAAACAAGCCGTGTTGCCGATCTCTCGTCACTAGCAAACACCAAGGCACTGTGATCTCTGTGACAACCAAACCCCTTACCTCCACCCCATGTTGCACCGAGTGTACACTATCCTAACAACCTCAAAACGACTCCACACTAAATTACTGTGGACAACTGTAAGACAGGAGATCTGATATGACTCCCTTATTTCTCTTGGATGCTGAGACATGACATCAAAGTCATACAAGATAAATTAGTGAAGGCATTCAAGCCAGAGTAATTATACAGTATTTGAGAGCCATGAGAAGAAGTCATTCAGTAAGTTGATCAACACAGAAAACTCCTTAAGGCTAATTTTCTCCATGCTGTTTAGAAACCAAACAAGCACATAGAATAGCACACATGCTGGAAAATATTTTCACAAGAGCGAGGCAGAACATGAGCACACTGGCACTTCAGAGAGAGAGATCACATGTCCTGTTGACTTGCGAGAATATTATGAGAAAACAGAGAAAAAAGATGTTTGAATTAATAAAGGAGATTTTTTGAGGTAAATCCCAGTGAAATCTGCTAAATTAGTACATAGAGTGTGTGGGAAATCATGTTTTGTTTGCCAATTGAAACAAGACATGCAGTGAACTGGTGTGGATAAGTTACATTACGCGTTTTCTTTTTACAATCTCAAAGACATACCAGCTTAATTTACTTTTGCTTAATGTTTCTTCATTTCCACCCCCCACCCCCTCTAACTTCCCCCTCCCTCCAGTGGACTGTCACTGGGCTGAAATCACACCTGTGCTTCTCACACATCTCGGCACACGGGTGAAACATACGCAGGGTGAAACATGGTGAGGGAGCTTTGCTGAATCTCATTAGCCAAGCGGGTAGTCATTAACAGAATGACCTTTGGAAATAATTACCAGCCTTCCTCCCTTCATCCCTCTTTCCCTCCCTCCTTTTCTTCTCACACTCATCTATCCCTCTGTCCCTCCCCTTCCCCCCTCATTCAATAGCTCCTAGGTGAAGACAGAGGGAGAGAAAAGGAGAAAAGAAGGGAGAGAAATGAGTTAAGGATAGGTGGTAAGGCAAGTCCCTGCTGCTGCTGTTTAGGATTACAGGGTGAGCTGAACTTTCAGATTAGGTTAATCTGCTGGAAATGGGATTGG
Source organism: Etheostoma cragini (assembly GCF_013103735.1). NCBI lineage: Eukaryota > Metazoa > Chordata > Actinopteri > Perciformes > Percidae > Etheostoma > Etheostoma cragini. The sequence continues at coordinate 14,760,950 of NC_048411.1, forward strand.
CCAATGGCCTTTCCTCTGGCAGGTAGGCAAGCAGGTCAGCTCAGTACTAAGAGGCATGTGCCATTCCATGTGATACTTGAGCCAACGGTGTGCTGTGCTGGCGGAGGTCATCACAATGCCGTCAGCTCTGCGGGGTTTGAGCCAATTGTCACCATGTATGTACACACGCATACACGCATGCAGAGCGAGAGCACACTTACAGGCCAAACACACTTTTCTGTGTGTGCATACAAGCACAATAGCTCATACTGTATATGCACATAGAGTACACACAAACATTATGGCATCCCTGACTCCTTTCACTCAGGTATATCCAGGCATTAAAGGGATATAGCTCACTCGCTAACCCTTTAGTTGTTTCACAAACCTGTGTTCTTTGTTTCAACCGAGGGGAGAACAAACACATTGTGGAACTGGGATTTGGCACAGCCCAAGTGTGTTGGATTTGGGGCCGCTCAATCACAGCAAGAACCAGCCTGCGCCGCTTAGGTTTGGGCTTGATTTGCAAACATTGGGAGGGGAAAGAAAGGACTCTTTCATGGGCTTTTGCAATTAACAACCCCCATACTGGCATAATATATCAGCAAGCTGAAAGTGATTGTCCTTAACCAGGAATAAAGGAGATGAAAAAGGAGAGATGGATCTATTCTCTTTTCATTTCCCAACACGGCTTCCCATCTCTCCTCTAATGCCGTTCGCATGTCCAGGAAACCGGCCTGGCAGACAGCGAGTATAGGAAATCTATCTGCGTGTTTGACTGTTTTATCTGGAGCCAGACTCAGAGTGCACTGTAGACCTGCCAGGACGACGCATTTGGATCACTTGGACATCCAATGATGGGAGGATCTGCCTCTGTGTTTGCTTTCATCAGCTACAAGAGCCTAGAAGAGTTTACGTGTCTCTTTGAACAATTAGTATGAATTAAGTGGACCTCCCTACTTGTTTATATAACAGCTGATAACACTCTGTAGGGGGGGAGTATCTGTGAGTTTAGATAGCACTGTACCCTGGGTGACAATACCCGTAGTTTGGGATTAAATGAAGAATATAAAAAAAAGTGTCCTTAGTTTGTTTCAGATTGCCATTGTTTTTATGGGAATAATATGGGTTTTTGGGTGTCGTGTGTTGTAAATGTGACCATAATAAGTCATTTGATTAGCAATGCTTGATTTGATTAACCACTTGTGCTCTGAAGAGCGTTAGCTTTGGTTACTTGGTCTTTTGCTTTCACAGATATTTGTGGAAGTGTCATTCCCAGCTGAAACAGTTTTCAAGTGAGTCATCAGGACCTTCTCAACCACTCCTCTCTCTCTCTATCTCTTTCTCTCTCTTTCAACCCCCCTGTTTCACATACATACTCACCTATTGACCCATCCATTTCATTCAACCTAATGCAAAAAGTCTTAGAGATTATTTACAGTATGTTCAATGAAAAACTGGATACAAAAGGAAAGAAAAAGAGTGAGGGAGAGATGGAAAAGAAAAAAGCCCTCCAGCCGCTTGTAAACATGCTGTAGCTAGAGAGGCTGTGCAAAGCTCTCAGTGCCGCTCTCTCAACAACGCTAATTATCAACCAAAGACATGCTAATTACATAGAGCTTTATTGCTAATGTAGCAGGCCTCTATGCCAGCCGCCCACACTCTGAGCTCCGCTCCCCTACCTCTGCCTCTCCTCCCACTACACCTTCAGGCACAGCAGCAACAGAGGGAGAGAGATACATGCAGTGTGTATACTTCTAAAGACAAGAGCTTTCTGCAAATTTTAAATTAAATATGCCACATATCAATGTCATGTTTAAGGCCTTATTCTTCCTCTGTGCAGGGGGAACCTAGATTTAATTTACACCCCTAAATCCAGCCCTTTATTTTGTTCCTGACCTCCTCCTCATCACCGTGCCATCTCAACAGGAAGTATGCTTCACTCCTGCCTCCCCCCAGACTCAACAACCCACCCACGTTCCTGTAACTGTGACGTAGCCTAGCAGCGGCACACAATGCTCAGTGGGAGAGATCCAACCCCACCGTTCCCCTTGCTCCTCCACACACCCTCCTACCGTCCGTGCTAAAACATGCCAGTGTCAGCCCTGTGGCCAATCCTTCTAGCACGCTACAGCTAAGGCTGAAGGCCTCTTCAGATCGATTTCTCCCGCTGTGAGTTGCTCAGAGTCCTCCTGGGATCACAGTGTAGGTAGTGCTCCACAGCACACTCCCCCACTAGGCTCTTTAGCTTCTTCCCCTGACACGGCTGTTTACACGTTAGCCATCCTCTGCTCTCTAATGGAGACACAGTTAAAGAGAGAGCTTCAAAGCATGGAGCTCTCGTCGCAGGCACTTGCTGAAACATGTGACAACTCTCTTCATGGGTTCAGCTGGAGCAGGCTAATACACTATCTATACAGCGGCTGAAGGGCTTGCTGCATCAAGGATATCAGTGCTTACAAGCACACTAGGGACATGAGTGGATGCTAAATGGGTTAATGTAAATGATATAATGCATAGAGGATTATTTTTTATCCCTTCTGATATACTTGGATACGATTAATTTTGCACAAACTGTGGCAACTCACTTGGATTTTTTTCAAGACTCAAACTAAGCTTTGGGGACACCACATAGATTTAAACACTGTTCCAGATTTGTTATGTTTCAGTGTAGCACACACTATAACTATGATTTTTAATTTTTTCTATTTAGAATCTAAGCTTACAAAATTATAGCCTTAGCCACATTACCAATTACAAAAAGGAAGGACAAAAGGTACGTACTGCAGTGCAAAAAAAAAGCTGTTATGCTGTGTCTAGTAGGTTTGTTTGTGCTTTTCAATACTGTCCATGATAAAGCACCCAGTCCATTCTCTTTGTTTGCAACATTAAGGTCAGCCATATGTTGAGTGCTGCATCCTTTGATGTATCAGCTACATTAACACAATACATATTTGACTGCAACCGGAAATGGTGATGGAACAACAGCGATAATGACAGCAAACCACATTTATGAATGCTGTTTTCTTATCTCTAAATATGATATAAAGGAAGAGATAATTAAATAAAAGGTTGGGAATAATGTACGGTAATATCTCTTCAAAAGTCAAAAACATTTTACATCAATGTATAAATTCCAAAGGTTTGTAGTCAGGTGCAGTGTGCCATCTGGAATAACAGGCCTGTTCCCGGTCGACCTGTCCACCCGTGGGTGGGCGACAAGCCCAACAACAACCATAGGAAAAGATAAAAACATGCCTCATGCTGTTTGATTCTGTGTTAGGCTGGCCAACCGGCTCCGATAGGTGCGTGCTAATTGTATACATTACATTACATTTCCCTGGGTCCCCGCTTTTCCTTTCGGCCCTTTTTAAATCCAGGCTTACAATGGCAGACTATAGTGTTGTGCATGAATTGTGAACTTGTCGATCTAACAAATCAACAGTATGCTGCCATTAGGTGGCTAATGAATTACCAACTGAGTATGCGTTCACAATAAAAATAAGAACATATGGACCTCTAAGCTGCCAAAATTATACATGTTGGATTTATTATTATTTATCATTATTTGTTATATATTACCATATGAACTGTAAAAAAAACTGTATATAGAAACAAATCTATTTAATGTAATATTGCAGGAATGAAAACATGTGCTCTGCATTTGCATTTAAGACAATATAAAAATCATATTACTTTTAATGAATTAATCTAACTCGCGGACAAAGAATGCTGAATATACTGTGTGTGGAATTTTCCTCCAGCTGAAAAATGTAATATTTTTTTCAACATTGTGGGACAGGTGCAGTATAATCAGCAAGCCAGGTATGAGTGTAAATGTGTGTGCCCAAGAGAAAGGCATAAACTCTGCATGAATGCGTGCATGTCTGTGTTTGTGGCCCACCGGGTTCATCAAAGATACAGTGTGAATGTAGCATAACTAGTTCATGTTCAGAACTTAAGGATCCTGCAGAGTGTCATTGTAATTTTCTGCTTTATCTACCTGCCCACTGACTGGCCTAAGGGCGCTGTTTAACATCGCCTTGAGCCACAATAGCAACATGTGTCCAAAGCCAGTCAGATCAACATCCTTGTCTATGAGGCACATCAATGGAGACAAGACGGCGAGGACCGGGACTTGTGGTTACACACTACAGGGGCCAGTCTGAAAGGTCAAGATCAATGATAGGCTACCACGTTTGGTTTACAAAGTACACAAATCATGAAGACGCAATATATGTGAACATATTTTTTTATAAAATAAAGACATAATTCTCCTTTACATACCTTTTTTTTTTTTTTAAGTGATTAATTGGACTGAGCCCTTGGCGAAGACTAGCCAACAATGGGAGCAATTGTTTCTTACGTTACTGTATGTTAGGTGTGAAGACCAAGTATGGGTTGCTGAATGAGTCACAAATACTGTAACCATCTGTCTGCTTCTGCGTTCCTGTGTGTTTGCATGAGTGTGCATGTGCCTGTGCATACGCGTGTGCTCCCGTGCATCTGTGTGCATGTGTGTCGTCTGTGCGTTCTTGTAACTTACTTCCACAATATCAGAGTTGGTCCTGCTCTCATGGGGCTCGTTGTACTCGGTGTATTTAAGCAGGACCTTGTCCATGTCTGTGCTGGCATACTGGAACAGCTTGTTGGTGCTGTTGAAGATGATCAGGGCAATCTCACAGTCACACAGCACACTCAGCTCATACGCCTTCTTCATCAGGCCAAACTTTCGCTTTGTAAATGTCACCTAAAAGAAGGAGATAAAAACAATTTTCACAGCGAGGCATTAAAGATTGTGATACACATGTCTCACCTATAATCAAATCAGTATTCATTTCTGACTTGTCATCATTTAATTATAGCAAAAAAAATCCCCCACCCTTGACATATTTACTCGGTAATGAGGAAATAAATAGGAATCGGACATACCAACATTTTCTCTTTAAAATGAGTAATTCTCAGCAAAACTGAATTAAAGGAAAGTGAAGTCTGCTGATGGTTCAACCCCCCCTGACTGAACAGTCCATCCACTATACCAGAAAAAAAAAAAAAGAAAGAAGCTGTGCTCGTATTTAAGGAACTGAAAATAATCTGTGTCAGACAGATAACTGTATGATCAGAAGATCAGTTATTGCTTGTATATCAAAGCGCACAGAGGTTTATCAACATATGTCACCTTAAATTGTACCTTTCATATGACCCGAATTGGCTCGCACTTTCACTCCCACTTTTACACAGAAAATCCAAATAATTGTTTTAATCTGAAGTAGCTGAGGCAAACTGTTTTCTCACTGAGAATTTAACACACATTGTTCAGTTGTTTTGTTGCCCAATTAACCGCCTCTTATAGCAAATAACAACCCATTGATATAAATAACGGATGGGTTCCCTGACGGTGCATGAATCTATTTGTGAGTGCTCAAATAATGATAATGCACTCAACTTAAACCACATAAATTCTCTTCTCAAATTGGGGCCTTTTTCTCTCTCTTTCTCTAGGTACGTGTAAGTGTGTGTGTGTGTTTGTGCGTGCATGTGTGTGTGAGCCCCAAGTCTGGTACCTTTAATAACACACGGACACATGTGCCCACACTGTCAAAATAGAACAGCCTCTATTCCTCTATTGTTTGGATCAAAACTAGAGCAGTGAAAGTGATTTAATTCCAGTGAGCTGCACCTGGTTTCTTTTCCAAGCCATGTGTGCACGCCTTTTGGCTATATGGGAAAACGAGAAAATGTGCAACTGCCAGCTTGCTTCTCTAAGCAACACTGCTTTTTTTTGTATTGAGCTTTCTTTGATTTCCTTCTGTGACTGTATTATTTACATTGGAGATCTGTATTGACAAAGCTTTTTTTACAGAGAGGAAATTCTGCCAGGACTGTGCCCAGCTGGTAGCTAATGATCTCAGTTTGTTGATTAACTGCATGTTTGTCTATTCTCCTCTGACACTTAAGTGGGCCAAAAAACACAGAATAAATACCTCCCAACACTCAGTTAAACATGCTCTGAATACAATTATAAAGGCTCTAAAAACCTTTATGAAGAAAGCCTTTAACGGAGGGATCTCTCTATGTAGTAGATCAGGGTAATGCATGAATAGATTTGCGGCGTAAATCTGTAATGCATTGCCCTTCACATTTTCTCTTTACAACTCCGAGGTCTGAAAGAGGAGATAGGGTTGAATGGATATTGATAGATGGTTTTAGATGTCTTGAAATCGTATCGCCCAGGATGCACCAGGGAAACTGAATATCAAACTATCCCTCAGCTTCAACCCTGTCTTTTTCCCTGTCTCCCTCTCCAATCGGAGTAGGTAAAACCTTGTATGAACTGCCTTATCCTGGACCAGCTTCCCCCCGTTAATGTTTTCCAGTGATGTCATCTCGTCACGCCGAGCTATGTGTCAGACAGCAGTGGCTGAAACCAGAGACACGGAACCACACATTCTAACTCCATTATAAACCGGTGTGTGCAATTTCAGGTAGCCCGGCACAAACACGCATTTGATTCCCTGACGACATCAGAAGGAAAAACTCCCTTGGGCTCTAAATACCATGCTGACATTTACACAGTCATACTGTTATGTGAAAAAACAAGCCTCATTCTTAAAGCCGTAAGATCAAAAGGCAATTTTGTGACAATAAGATTAATTGTCATTTCTAGCCTACTCTGAGCTGTACCATCCAAAACAGAAACTAAAGGGTTCCGCCAGCCTCTCAGCCGCAGAGCTATAGTACAAATCGTACATGAGTGAGTGAACAAGATGACACGACTGTAGGACATAAGGTCAAAGCATACTATTCAGGAACAGGACATGTAGAGTGTTGTCTTTCACTGGTGTTTTGATGCAAGGGGCACCAGGGCAAATGCAGGACACAGCTCCGTTGTCACACACTCTGCTGGGGCCATTAATGTTTCAAAAGGTGGCACGTGGTGTACACAGTGGGCCGGGTGGGAGTCCAAGAGGTCCAGAGCTGCTAGTCTCAAAGGGGAGCTCCACATGCTGGCTTGGATTGTTCACACATTAGTGGACTACTCACAAACATCAGCACAACCATGCACACAAACAGACACAGCAGTGTTTGTTTTAAGTTTTACTTTACTTTTTGCTTTTAAAAATATGAAAAGCGGAATGCAATCAAAGAGCCATGAGAAACTGAGCTTGCATTTCAAGTGTAGACTTACTTTAACACCACCATATGAAGAGAATGAGTGTGATTATGAAAAGCCTCAACTGACCAAACAATAACACCACCACAAATTTCGCACCACCCCCCCACATCTCAATCTGACACGTACAACCTGCTACCTCCAAATCACATACATTACTCACATATAACGCTATGCACACACATCGATACATACCATAGACTGAATCAAATAGATAAATATACAGACATATATGCAGTGCAAGCTTGCTGGAACACATTTGAAAAGACGGTTGGCTTGCACATACATGCAATCTTGATGCTAAATACTGCTGCAAAACAGCATGTGGGATGTGCTACTTTGTGCTGTACCTCAGCTATGTACTTTTTTCATGAGGTCACTCTGTCATGACTTCATGGCTTCACATGTTGCCATCATGTGACCCTTTCAGCTCATCAACAATCAAGCTGGTGTTGTCACCACTGGCCTTTCCTGTGCCCACACAGATGCTATGAACGGCACACACCTGATCTCCAAACCTTTACAGATATCTGACAGTGAGTCAGCAGAAACATGCTAATGACTGAAAAAGTGAGAAAGTTGTCCATTCCTGATAAGGTTATAGTCTACTGTATGTTCATGAAATAATTAAATATTATGGTAAGAAAGTTATTTTGTAGGAAGCGCATTAAACGGAATACCATTACAAGTTTCTTTCTTTGTGCAGAATTTTGTTATTATGTTTTTTAAATTTATACTTGCCTAGATTTAATTATAAGCACCTATAATTTTGAGGTGAATAACCTCTGGATAAAGTAACATAAGGATAAAGCAGTAAATGTTTTTCTTTAACTAAATTTCTCTGCCCTTGTTGTAACAAAAAACAATGTTGTAAACCATCCGTATGTCAGTGTGGGCTTAATCTTTGTTTCCGTGGTCAGTTTGTGCTGTTAGATACACTATATTAATAACAGAGAGCATGACGTTATTGCACTTCTGCAACTGCATACTGGTAAGAGGGACCAGTAAAGGTGTGTGAGTGTAAACCCAAATAAAGTAAAACTATCTTCACACACTCACACATACACACACACACAAACATTTTTTAGACCATTTGTAAAAACTATATCATGGCATGATGTCAAACAATCATTGCATGATGGATTGTCTATGCGTTGTTGTCCAGTTTCTTAATGTAAAAAAGATGAATCCATGTTTACCACTATGCATTCTGGCTCTGCTTCTACAGTGGAAACATCAGTAGGTAGGTTAGGTCTGAAAATCTCAAAGTGTCCTTGAGTATTTGATCTTGGACACCTTTTAACTATCAACACTAACCAAATAATGAAACTACAGCTGAACCTTTATGAGATTACTCAGAAGATGTATTAGATAGCATAACCTTTTCCATTAAAATTTGGGATGCTCTCTTAAACTGTGAAAGAGACCAAAACCCCCATACTCCCATCATATCTAGTAATAGTGTATACACAAACACCTACTTATTCTTTCTGTTATATAGTATAACTCTCAATTACTTTGGTACATAAAAAAACTCACTCATAGGCATAAGCATTGTGTACACCCTCGGAGCGAGACACAGGCCTTGTTCGTTTACCCCAATCCTCCTCCACAAACCCATCCCAAGAGAGATTCAGACACATGCACACACAAATGCATTCAGACACACACCCTGTAAACACCTAAACGTGTTATCGTCACATCCCCTTTACGAGCATAGCCCTCTCTTTCATACATTTTCATTCAACCTGTTCATTTTTTCTTATTTGTTTCTTCTTTTCTTTCTTCATGTGTGTGCTTAAATGTAATTATAAATGTGATATCACTGGAAAATGAGCAATACAAATTGTTTCATAAAAATGAAATAATTAGTTCTGCTCTGCACAATTGAACTGTTACATTTCCTCTAGCAAAAAAAACAAAACAAAAAACACCCAGGATTGACAGAGGAATGAAAAAAAGGATGGATGGTGGCGGATTCTCTGCCACATGGGTGAGAGGGGAGAGAGTAAGAGGGGAGGGAGGAGGAGGGAGACGAGAGGGGGCGGGAGCACAGGAAGCACATTTGTATGCATTTCCTCTCATAACAGGAAGAGGCCAGTGGCTTCCCCTTCACAATGGCTTCGCTTCTGCTTCCCACCTCCTGCCTGTTTCCCTGGGGGAGGAGGAGGAGGAAGAGGAGGAGTAGTGGAGAGACAGGCACCAAAAACTGCCGGTTAGCAAACCAAACATGGCCGGGCGGGGACTCTCACACACACACACACACACACGCACACACAAACACACATAGATGTCAGTCAGCTACTAAGCAGCACGATTTGTCTTGGGACAAACACTTATCCCATTGTCAGGGGCCAAGCAGGAAGACACGGGTTTATGCAAAAGGAATAAGAGGAGCCCAAGACCTTGACCTGAACTCTGCCTTCAAGCCAAAGAAGCTGTTACGATAAAAGAGGCTTTGTCCCACCTCTAATAGATGCTATGCTCTTCTCTCTCCTCAAAACCCCACTCATCATCCTTTTTCCGTGCGCCTTCAATATACAGTAGGAAGAGGAGGCAGCAGACTTAAAACATTTCTTCATTCATTGTCTGAATCAAAAGTGTCCACTTAGAGTGTTAAAAGTTAACCTGCGGAACTGATTGAGTGGTGTCTTAATAATGCAGATTTTAGTTTTAGGTGTCTTGAAATGCATGCCAGTTTAGATTGTTCTTCTTTCCAGAACTCTAACTTACATTTCAGGACAGCTCTGTAATGGCTGCCTAGGCTCCTTCTCTGAATGCTCCTGTTTATGCTGAAAAACCACAACTGGAAAGGATATGCCCACTAACAAAAAAAAAGTGGATGTTACATTGCAAGGCCCAAGTTAGTGGCCGGAATGATAAAAATAACTTTGTTGTCATTCATTTGCGGCGGATACACTTTTTTCATGGCACCAAGGCTGAAATGGTACACAAGGTTTTCACTTTCCACCAATTTTCAGAAAAAAAACACGAGCCAAACGAATTAAGCTGATTTTCAAACGGATTGTATGTCCCCACACATCTAATTGTTTTAGTGATTTCTGCTACAGGAGGAGCCTACTAACCCTGGTTTGTGTTAAATGAAGTTTTCTTATGACAAGCACAGCTCAGCTTAGTAGTAAAAAGAGAAATACGAAGAGAAGATGTAATTAAGCTGCATATTATGAACCAGTCCCTCAAAGTATTTTTTTTGAAAAAGCTAGAGAAATAAAGCAACACATTGTTAATGGCCAGTCTGCAGCCTCTATGCGCAACAAACTTTTTTATAATCAGATTTGCAATCATATTTTTGAATTAGGATCATTTATTAATAAAATACACCAAGAAATATAAACAGACTTTTATTTTGAAAAACATAACATAATGACCACTATAGTGGACAAAGTAAATGAAACAAGAAGAATCTAGACAAACCATGAAGACCTTCTAGAAAGTGAAAAGTGTTGAGGTGAGGTGAGAGAGCAAAATTCACCATGTGAAGAACATGTGAAGAAGAAACAAATCAGGACATATTTTGAGAAGGCAAAAGAGAATATAAATATAGCAGAGAGAAGGAAAGAGCTTAGTGAGCCCTTTTCAGGTGAGGTCTCCATGCGCTGAATGACATAGTGGAGTGCCACTCGCTGCAGTAAAAGAAGAAGATGGTAGAAGGTGGGAAACAGGGAATTAGAGGAGAGGTGCAGGGGTGAGGAGCTACCCTGTGGGCCTCATTATTTTCCTGCTGTTAATTTCACTTGCACATTTTCTCACCCCAGTGCTGTTGATTGGAGAGAAGAATGCTTTGTCGTTGAAACAAAAAGACCCCTTATTTTAGCTGCAGTTAACATGGTGAGAGAGAAAAGAAGTGGTATATGCAGGAAGACATGACAAAATATGTTTTTTTTTTATCTCTTCCAGCCAAGTATGTGTTAGTGTGACTGTTGTTTGTGGGAGCTGGGAGATCCTGTTGTTTTTTACTTCCTGTCACTGATGACCTGATCCATGTTTAACCTTTGGCCCTGGGTCCCTTCCCCCTTGGAAACCACATGTCACACTCACACACACACACACACACACACACACACACACACACACACACACACACACACACACACACACACACACACACACACAATTTTGCACATACAAGTCATCCTAAATTAAGCCCACTGAATATACTGGCTGGAGAGGTAACACTAATTAGGGCCAATTGCAGCAAATTAGTCGATCCCCAAGCCCGACTCCAGAGGGATAGATGCGTTTTAGATGTGTACATGTGTTTACAAGCGGGCATTTGTCTATGCTGGATAAACAAGAAACCAAATACACTATTTAAGTATGTGCCTGAGTGTATAATCTGCTATGACACAAGTCTATGCCAGTGTGTGCGCAAACACGCACGCACAGACACAGACACACACACACACACACACACCTGGGCAAGCATCTTGTAGGTGTGTGTGGGTGTACGTGTGTGCTAGCTGGGGCAATAGAGTCTGCTCTCTGTGCAGCCCATGAGTTTATGGCACAGGGGGCTCTTTCATGTGCCCGAGGCTGGGAGAAGGTCTGAGTGGTCGGGGGGCTGGGAGCCAGGGCTAACACACTGCTGCCCACTGTCCAGAGCTCCGGGCAGCCAGTCAACGCCAGGGAGGCATGGCCCTTCTGCCCCTGCTCTGGGGAAGTGTTTCGGGGCCTGGGGGTGGCAGCCCAAAGTGGCCGCCCAGAGAGAGCCAGGCCCCGTGCCCACCATGATACTGCTGCTGCAGGGAGGGCAAGGGTGGGCCCTGTAGATGGCAAGGCAGCGCTGACAGCCACACAGAGTGGTGCCTCTCCAAAAAGGAATGCATGTAGTTTGCATGTAGACAAGTAACATTTCAGGGTAAAGGTTATAATATAGCTATTTTGGACTGAAACAGGAATTGTACCATATTGTATATTTTATACAACTTTTTTTAAACACTATTTTATAAAACGTTTCCTAATATAACTATTAATATTTGTTATATGTTTTACCAATCATACAAAAATGTCAAATGGGTTGAACACCGAAGACCACAGAAGAGCTTTGCAAAGACTTAAAGTAAAACTGTAAGCATAAAACAGTAAATGTATGTGAAGTATGTCAAGTTGAAATTACCGCTATACAAATTCTTCTGGTGTTTTTTTGGCAGGGCTCTGGGACATTTCCTCAAAAAGGAAGTGAAAATATGCAAAGCCAAAGCTTCCGTTTTTCTTTTTTTTTCTTTTAAGAAGAAAATTTTAGTTTCTGTGTTTGTCTCTGTCTTGTGATGTCCTCCTCTACAAAATGTGGTGATGTCATTCATTTAGGCCGCAGGTTGAATGACACTGAATGTCATGCTCAGAGTGCATGCAGTGTTTTTCCACATGACTGGCTGACATCATATCAGCAAGAATTTCGATTCGACTAAAACAAACAACTAAAAAAGTAATCTATCATATTAGAGATCAAAACAACAAAAATCTAGTGGCATATTGATTTTCCTTTCCCTGAACCCTTTCTCTCTCCTGTCCCGTCCTTTCCTCCCTCCTCCTTTCTCTGTAAGTAAAGCCCGGATATCTCAGGCATCGATTCCCCTCAGGTGTCCTTCCTGCCTCCCTCTTTCCCTCCTTATCCGCTGGAGTTGGAGTGCCTGGTGCAACTGGCGTGCCCAGTCTAAGGTGGGATGAGAGAGAAGGGCTGAGATAACAGCAAGGAGGAAGTGTGGGTGCTGCAGCAACATGATAGCATTAGTCCTCATCTGAAACTCTGTGACCTCCTCCATGCTCTTGTCTCTTTGTCTTGTCTCTCTTTCAATAACACATACATAAATCCGTACGCAGAGCACATTGGTGCGTACTGTCACACACTATCTGTGCCCATTTTTCTTCTTATGTATCTTTCTTTATTCACTTCTTTTTGTGCGGGACCCTGTTTTCGAGTTGCGCACGCTGTGTATCACAGAAAGTAATGTCGTGATTACCGGAAGTTTGTTCTTTATCTCAGGTACACTCATATTCTCGCTACCCTCTCACTATCGTCTTGTTACTTGCAATCACAGACATTGAGTACAGTCATGGCAGGGGTCGCAATCTGCTGCAATTACTCCTGCAGGGTTGCCCAATCGATTGCTTGAGCCTTTCTATGTCACTTTAGTCTGGCTGCAAGTGAATGTGTTTGATAAAGCACACTGGGAGAAACTGTTGTGGACTATGCTTGTGGATGTCAGATGAAAAAGACGAGGCAAAAGCGATGAAGTGGGTCTGTGTTCAGACAAGGTGTGTGTGCCTGCGTGCGCATTTGACCTGTGATCCAGGGGCCACGTTAGCAGCGTATGGATCCAATTGGGCTGCCAGGAAGCTGACAAAGTGTCAGTGGTCAGTCGTGCCACAGGAAGTGATCAATTTTGGGCCTTGAGGGCAGTGAGAGAGCTCTGTCTCTATCTATTTCCTGCCACTTGAATCTTGCTGTCCACAATTTATTATCTCTCTCTCTCTTTTTCAAGTATTGCCAGCTGTTGTTAAAAAGTGTCTTGCAAGAATTCGATTGTTGCAAACAAGGTTTGCACCATACGACCAGAATTTATTTTTTTCAAATGACTCTGTATAGTATCACTGGTTTGAAAATGTATCTCTTGGTCTATGCAGAGGAAAGCTACAGCAGTCCTACTGTTACTGATTTATCTCAAGAAAAATACATTTTCAGTGTTTATCTCCTAGGCTGCCCTGTTGGCCCACTTCAGCGTGTCACTATAGACCATCCCATCTCTGTTTGGTTGTTTGTTTATGTTTTCTACCACCCTGACTCACCCGTGCTACCACCCTCTTCCTGGTAATATTCCACTGCCAGTAAGCTAAACTGGGTGGCATGGTGTGAGACGTTGGGTGTGTAAAGGGTGCTACAGTTGTGTGTAGGCTGCAGCCCTCAGAGCAAGCAGTGATATGCAGAATAGTTTTTGAGAATTACAAATGTTCTCATGCAAATCCCTTTTTGGAAAACACCCGGTGCCCTCACGCTGGTGTGTTAGATTGAGGGGAAACAAACCTGCTATTATAACCCAATGGAACTCTTCCACCCAAAGCAATAACTGTGCTATCCCCGCATACACTTATCTGCCCAGTCCACATATTGCCCAGACTCCCAGAAGATGTTCATTGCTAAGGGCTATGTGGGGTGTGGGGTGTTTCTCCTCCCCCCATCCTCCACCCCTCCTCTCCCCCACCTTCAAACTCATCCATCCTCCCATCCCCCAGGGACTTACCTGTCTGTTGCGTTCATCCATAATCCGCGTGATCTGAATCTTTTTCCTCCCCATCGTCCCCGTCTCTTTCTTTCTCTCCTCTTTCTAAAGAATTGTATGCTTTCTTTTCTCTCCTCTTTCTTTGGCTCTCTCTTCACTCTTCTGCTCTTCCTTTATCTGTCTTTTTTTCTGCTTTCTATTTGTTCCAATCAACTCAAAGACTCCAGCATCCGTACCTGCAAGAAAGACATGGGGAGGGGGAGGAGAGGAGAGGAGAGGATAAGCATTAAATGAAATATGGCAAAATACTGAGAGAAAAAATAATAAAAGTGGCATCATGGCAGCCACAAGGGAGGGTGAAGAAAGACAAAGAATCTGTCAACAATGTTGTGAGAACCGCTGTGTTTTTCACTGTCGATATCATGCAAATCAGTTTTTGCATTTTTTCCCAGGCACCGACTATGAGAGGAGACAGCGCTGTCAGGATCTCGCTTCGTTCACAGAGAGTTTGACAGTGTTTTGGAAGTGCTGCTAACTTAAACGCTCTAATCACCAACACTGTAACATTACCTCCAGACTGAGAAATACATTTTGTTTCTTCCCACAAACTGCACTGTATTGACAGTGGAACTGCCACACACAGCTTTTACTTCTCTATCTGCAGCTTTTCTCCAAAATGGCAGACATGAGGCATAGGATAGAATACAGATGTAAAAATCAAGCTCAGTCTTGCCAGATTCTGGCAAAACAAAGCCCAAAAAACAAAAAAAGAAGAAGGAAAGAACAAAAAGTGCCAAGAGTGATGTTTTGAAAAACGCCGAAAGGACGTTTCAACAAAATTCCAACATGAACTTAATCCATCTGGAGACACTGCATGTGAGTGAGAGCATCAGAACAAATGCACTTGTGCGTTTGCCAGTGTGTGTACCTGTGTTCGATGAGTGGAGGCCAGCAGCTTATGAGCTGGACAGCATGTGCGAAGAAAAGAGCTGCGCTCCAAAAAGTGTGCGTGAAAGTGACTGTGTGTCCATGTGTGCGTGCATCGGTGTGTGTGTGTGTGTGTGAGTGAATGTGTGAGTGAGTGTGTGAGCTTGGCTAAACCAGAGCTCCAGTGCATCTCTCCAGAGTGCTAAAGTAGGCCAACCCAATCTATCTCAGGGAGGAGCAGAAGAACTGTTGTTGTGTTTTCTTTTGACAGTAGAGGTGATAACGTCCCTCGTTATGCAAATGAGCATCCCATTATTTAAGCTCAGTGCAATGCAGGGGAGCTGTCAGCGCCGTCACATAAAAAAAATAAAAAAAACATTCCTCCATCTACCCTGCCTTTTTTTCTCTACTTTCCCCTTCTTCTCTCTTCTCTCCTTTCTGAACCAGATTTCCGGCACCTGGCAGCACAAGCATCAGACATTGATGTGGAAGACGACACCGCTTCACCAAAAGACATGTCAGTCTCAGTCTCTCTCTCGATCACTCTCTCTTCTCTCATACACCCTTGCTCTTTTCCTCACTGCCTCATATTCTCTCCTTTGCACACTCCCGCACACTTACATGCACACTTCCGCACACATACATGCACATTGTAATGCACTTCCTTTCCCCTTCTTTCCTTTTTTGTTATCTTCCCGTAACCTGAATCCATGTATTTATTGAATAACATGCATGAGAAAGCATAAGAAAGCTCTAAACCCCTGAGGTGAGCGCAGAACATAGCGATGCACTTGACCTCTCTGTGCTAGAGAGTAGGACATTGATAATGAAAGTGCGTAATAGGGACATCCAGGGATACTGTGTCTCTGTAGTGACAGACGGAGGCCTCTAGGAGTACAGTACAAAACTGTAGATCTTTTTATACGCAACAGAAAACACAGGCTGTGTACTAACTCCTTGGTTCTTTCAAATCTCTGGGACATTAGTGTTTAGTTTAGTTAGGGCTGACACTATTGTGATAATGTGTGCCTTTAGAGTCATCTTGTATGACACAATTTTTGTAAATATATTACATTTTTGAGGAATAACATCACATCGGTTATTGTGTATATTGTAAGACTGTCTGCCAAAAACCTCAATCACACAAAAATGGAAAAGAAAATGAAACAATACAGTATGAACAATGATGAAATACATGACAAAAAAACTTCCTGAGTTGATGGTTTATAATACGCCCACCTATGGAAGAAATGAGATACAAACATAAAAACGAAGCATTTGGCAGTTAGGACAACAGCCGGACTGCACCATCATAATAATAACAAGATCTAAAATAACTCTGTGGCAGCTCTAAAGAGGCTATCCAAAACATTTTAGAATTGCTCTGTGCTAACACAGTCATCCATAGACAGAAAAACAAAGAGCTGCCCTATGGAAGAAAACAAAGAAGGATGTTGTCAGACAAACTAGGATTACAAGCAACACTAAGGCGCTTGGCAAAAGACAGCCAGACAAGGATATCAATCAAGCCGGCGTACTTCAATCACAGGCTGACAGCGTCCTCCCCTCCCAGTCTTTGTGCTCAACACTACTCAGCCCGGGCATGGCTCCAAAGAAGAAGGCGTTACCTCTGTGATCCCTGCCTCCTAGCCTTCACCTCCTCCTCGATCCTTCCACAGCCCACTGAGCAGAGCTGAACCTCTCAATGTCAACAACCGCTCGGGCAGCACCTTAGGCCTTATGTAACATTGACGCTAAGACTAAGCCCGTGTCCTGGACATTTAATCCCTGCTTTTGGCTCCCAGCACCAGCCAACGCTCCCTGAGGTGAGGCTCTACTGTCACTTAGCCCCGTGTCGGCGCCTCCCCGCCTCAGCCACCCCCTCCTTCTTAATCCTATCTTTACTTTTGCCTCCTCTACCTCCTCCTACACAACGAGGCAAGTTCCCTCTGTCCCCAACTCTCTCCCCCCC
>NC_048411.1:14778249-14819547 GCF_013103735.1 Etheostoma cragini
CCCACACTTTTCCTCACACGGCCCCCATCCCATATGAGTGCCAGGCAGCTTCTGGATAAGATTTTAGTGCCCACCTCCTCATCCGGCTGCCTTCCCTCTCCTTCCCTTGTGGTGGATAGAGCACCAGTTAATTTAACAGATCACATCCAATTTTGCGTCATGAGGCCAAGAAGGCAAAATGTAGGGAAATGCAAGAAACAAGCACATCTTGGTGAACATGGTCAAGTGGCACAGGGCAGTAATCCCCAGGAGAAATTTTTCACAGGGGACTGACATTAACACCTCACCTCGAGAGGGCAAACAGGGTGAGAAAGAAACAAGACACACAGAGCGAGATAGAAGAAAGAACTAACAAGCTTGTGCACATTAAGCCAATTTACTAATCCCAAAGTAAGGCGTAGGGAAAGAGGGAATGAGCTGTGGAAAAAGAAGAATACACAAGAGTTTCTTTATCTCCTCTGTGGAGTATGACTAATGGTGCGCTCGCATTCACACTAGCCCGGTAACTATAAAGAGGCAGGAGCGAGCGACTGCTAGGGTCAGAGGGCATGCTGGCACCAAGCAGACAGAAGGACAACGGTTGCTCCTCTGTTGGTTTTATATGCTGGGTCCAAACTCTCTGTCCTGTGAGTTTGAGATGTGACAGTGAAAGAGAAGGAGAGTCGAGAGAGGAAAACAGAGAAATGGGTAGAAGAGAGAGAAATGGAGTGAAAAATAAAAAGGGATCTTTTGAACAGGCACCAGGCCTCTCCAGGGGGAGGGGAAGCTGTACCCACGACCCTCCCATCTGTTAAGCAGACGGACGGACGGAGAGAGAGAGAGAGAGAGAAAGAGAGAAAGAGAGAAAGAGAGAGAGAGCGAGAGAGAGAGATGAAAGTTGGGGGAGGATGGGAGAGATAGAGAGGGAGCAGCGATTCAGCACATAGATCTAATGAGCATTCTCTCTTTCTCTCTCTCTCTCTCTCTCTGAGTCTCACAAGTGGAGCTGAGAGGACGATGAGAACATATACACTCAGTGCACCACAAGGCTGGATTCTAGGTCGCCTCTCTCCCAAGTGTTTAGTCACTAAAAACTAATATACAGCACATGGAGCTTTTTCACATTCTAATAGACGGTCTGTAGGGTGCTTGTTAATGTGCCTTTTTTATTTGAGGACAGACACTAAAGACAACTCCTTTGAATCAAGGGGGTGCAGTGACAAAAAAAGAAACTTTACCTTGACTCATGACCGGAACCAATTTGTCACTTTGAAAGACAGCTGCAGAGTTTTGGTTGTGAATTAAGAGAATGCAGAAGCAATGTACACGAACCCTAGTTCCAAGAACACAAGTTTTGAGAATTGAATTGTTAGGAAATGTTCCAGTGAAACTGGCAAAACTAAAAAGAATTTTGCTAATGCTGATTTTTCTCAAATCCTAATTCTACATGTTATAGCAAATTGGGGAAGGTGATTTATCATGACAGGATTGGTGATGTTTTTCCAAGAAACCCCACCTCAGCAGTACAGCCTCGGCTTATGGTACATCTGCTACACATTTGGCAATAGCATGTGTCCTGAAAAAAATAAATAAATAAATATATATATATATATAACGCCAGTATCCCCTATCCTCCTAGGAAATGTGGTTGTGAGGATTTAAAATAACATATTACACTGCAGTAAGTAAACCTTTTAGGAGGTGTATGGTACATTAAATAAACGCTCTCTCTTTTTTAAATAAACTCCCATTTCCTTGAAGAGGAGGAGGAAAAAAAGCACTTTAATATGGTTTTCCAAATACAATCTGAATGTCAGTACACACTCACAGTGCTCCATTTTTACATGAGCATTTCTGTCATGTTGAAGTTTTTTTTCTTCCTTGAGAACATTCACATTTTTTTCCTTCTTCAGATGTGTAGATTTTTGGAGGTTTCTCCATTCTGTTTTCGATGTAGCAATATATGTGTGTGCCGGTGTAAATGTGGATCTGTTTGTGAGCGCATTTATGTATGTTAGTGCTTTATTTGGAAATAGTGGTACACAGCACTTTATCTCCTGTCAGGGTGGATGGAGATGTACCAGCAGAAATGAGAGGAGGGGAAGGATCAAGCAAAGGAGCGAGTCGATGGCCAGGCAGGCTGGGAACAGAAAAAATGTGTATCAGGTCTCATTGTGCCTCTAATGTCATTACAGGCAGTGACTCCTCTATGTGGCATGCTGCACTCCCCATCTGTCAGAGCGAGATAGGCAGGGTGACGAATGGCTATCACTGCTACTTCCCTCAGCCCCCACCACCCCCACCCTAATGTCGGTATCTTTTTTGAGTGCTGAGGGAGAAGAGTGACCTAAACCTGGGCGGTAGCCCATGCGTAGGTGGGCCTCTATGGCTCCGAATCTCAGCAGATATTAGGGCTAATTTAACATGTTAAGGAGATTAGCAACATGTACATCTGGGGATTAGAGTGATAGTGGTGGATCATCGTATAATATGTTCATCTCTTTTCATTTTCCCAGTAAGCACTCTAGCTAAACTTGAATTTGAGGGGCTGTTGTGTGTGTGTGTGTGTGTGTGTGTGTGTGTGTGTGTGTGTGTGTGTGTGTGTGTGTGTGTGTGTGTGTGTGTGTGTGTGCTCCTATGTGTGTGTTGGAGGATATGTCTTCACCTGTCTCTCTCTATTAGCTCATGATTTAGGTGTATCATTAGGGAGACAGGGACGATTTCACGTGTATTCTATTTTCAATTTCTATGTGCCTTAGAAGTGAGACACCAGTCTATTGATGAGGAGGTGAGCCTCAACAGTCTCTGGTTGGCACAAGTTTTATACACTCTGTTCAAGCACTGATGAGTGTGATTGACATTATGGAACAAAGGCTATTGTTATAAGATGAGCTCTAAATTTCTGGCCAACAAAAGTTAAACCAATTTCTCAACTCAAAACTTTATACTTCAACTTTATACTCAATTGATTTTCATACTAATGAGACTCTCACAGCTTCCTTTCTTATCCTTCAATCCAACAAGCTCTGCCCCGGGGTCTTAGAGGACAGAAAGACAGGAAACACACACACACAGAAACACACACACACACATACACACACACACACCTACACATACATATAGACAGCTCAGCGGAAGGATATGACATCAGCAGGCACAGACAATCAAAGGTGCCAAAGGTGCTTCCTTCCCTGAATCATTCTGTACAGAAAACAGAAATTGGGAATCGAAATACAATCGGCAACAGCAGACGATGAGTGCGAATAAACAGAAACATATAATGCAAGTATATGGCCACATTAAGCAGATATAACATTTAGGTATCTCTCAATGAGGCCCTAAGTATTTCATGTTCAGAAAGCATATTGCTTCTCTTTATAAATCATGCATAATGTATAATTAAATCATATTTAACATAGAAAAGTATGAAAAAAATATTATTTTTATTGACTTTTGAATAAATGTAAGATATTGAAATTCATGAGATCTAAATATTATTATTTTTTAACAAAAGACTTTTCATACTTTTTACTACCAATTAATGAAGCACCATCGCTGCATCTTTGAAAAAACTAAGACATTGTATTCATCTACAGAGAATCTTTAAAATGCATAAAAGAGATGTACTAAAACAAGAAAGCTAGATGTGCGACTGCAATTACTTATGATGTGTCAGCTTCTTATGTAAAACGCAATGTAACGTCTTACTGAATGCAGCTGTATTTTCACAGAAAAAAGTTTTGCCTATTTCATTTCCTGTTATCTGTTAGATTGTATATGATTAATTTAGCTTTGCATTTTTAGATTCAGACATTTTATTGTTAATGGAGAGTTTTGACAACTGTAGGGTGACAGTATAAGGTAATTATTAGGAAGTACAAACAAAAGTAGAGGAGTACACAGCCCTGCCCTTCATGTGGGCAGCTGCACATCTCACTCAGCACCAGCAAACAGGGGCCTTGGGCAATCAGAGCTCCAATGGAGGCAGGTAGCCATCCCTCAGAGCCACCATGGAGACAGGTGAGAACCGTCTTTCCATAGCCCATTGCTGACATCCCCAAGGACAAAATAACTTGACACAATGTGTCAACCCCCCTCTTTGAAAGGAGGCCAAGAGCTGTAAAGCTGCAGCTGCTGGGCCAAAGGCAGACTAGCAAGAGGGCACACGTGAAAGGAGGAAGAGTAGCCGCTGTGGTTAAAAGGCATTCCCTGTCAATTGTCAGCTGCTTTGTGTTGTGACAGTGGCAGCCATGAGTGATAAACAAATACACTTAGAGGTGCGCAATGACAAACTTGCCACACACATGCCCTTGTGCCAAACTGGAAAACAAATGGTATTAGAAAAAAAGGAGAAGAGAAGAAAAAGCAGAAGCATAGGCCACAATTTGACGAGGCCCCGGAAAGGCTGTAATGAATCACCATTTAGTGCATTCGGTCTTTCCATGGCATGAGCATAAGGAGGGGCAATGGACGCATTCAAGTATAAAGAAGAGATAGAAAAGATGATAGCAAAAAGCAAAAAATAAAGAATCAACTTAATAGAGGTGACACAGTACAAGGTGGAAACGGAGTGTACAGTTGGAGAGGAGGGTGAGAAAGTATGAGGTATTGATTATGGAAGTGGTGCAGATTGTGGTGATGGGCACATCTGATGTTTAAACGCAAATAACTTCACTTGAGTTTCACTTTATCAACACTGCCACAATGTTTCACTTCTTCCTCTCCCTCTCTCTCTCTTTCCAGTCATTGTAATGTCGTTTACAAAGCTCTGCCGCAGGTCATTTTTTCCAGAGAGTGGAAACCAACGTCTCAATTCACATGTTGCCCTGTGTGCCACAGGACCCAGGTGTAACCAACTGCTGACCCTAAAGGGACGGGAACAGAAAATGAACACACACACACACACACACACACGCATTCATGAATGATCACACAAGTGCACATCGAGGTGCACATTCCCTGCTTATCTAGTATGTCCATACAACAAGGACAAAAAACAACACTGTAATGAACAATGAACCAATGCAGTAAATTTGCAGTATAAACCCTTCAATGAGTGTACCCAGCCCCCACAGGAACAGCCGGGAGTCATGTCACTAAGAACACAAAGCACTGACATATTCACCCAATTATGCTCCCTGCAGAGAATGACAATGTCTCAGGATGTTAGCAATGTTCTCCAGTGGGGGGAGAAAGGCAGTGAGTGTGTGTGTGTGTGTGTGTGTGTGTGTGTGTACGTCTGTGTGTGTGTTTGTGTTTGTTTGAGGCTAAGGGCTCGTTGCCGCATGGGCCATGCTTACAAATGTTCAAGTACAGCGAACTTCCCAGTAGTCGTGTGCCCCTGCTCATCCCCCAGCTCACACTGTATCAACACCAGACATCATGGTTAAGACGATGTGCTGATGATTTCATCACACCCCCCATCCCCTACTCTTTCTCTTTGCCAGAGCATTCTAATCACCCTAATTAAAAGCTTTGTTCATTTAGAAATCTCGGATGACAATTTGTTTCACTCTACCCTACAGCAGTGGTGGCTGTGAAGAGAGGAGTATTAAATTTGATCTTCTGACAGCATTTATTAAATGCTCCCTGCTGGCCTCAATTTAGGGCCCCAGGCTAACGCTAACACGGCTAACCCTCATGCGACCACGAGGTACCAGTGCACTTCCTTTTTCTTCACCAGCGTTGCCCTTTTCAGCATGTAGGTGTGTGTGCATCTGTGCATGTCTATCAATTCGGTGGTTATGGAAATGCACACTTGCTTATGGGTCATTATCTCTTTTTGCATACTTGCTGATAGATATAGATAAATAAAATGATTTCCGTTTTTTGGCCGTTTGTTGTACTTCAGTCAGCATGCATGGACGATCTACTGGGAAGTTGTGTAATTTACTATTTTTCCTTGTCTCGCTTCATCAGCAAATGTGGATGCCATAATGAAACTATTATGTGAAGTGATTCTTTTTGAAGTTGCGGTCATAACAAGCAAATACTGAAGCTGCTGGTGATCTCTACTTCTCCGTGCTGAGGGTCTCAACTTGTATACATTAAATCACTAAAACTGACCCTTCAATCTGCATTGCGCCGGGCACACAAATCTTTAAGTTTGGCTGCACAAATGGCACAAAGAGAAAAAAAAAACCTTTAAAAAGCAAGGAAACTAAAAATTACAGTAAACACTGTAAAGAACTCTGCCTCTCTCTGTAGTTGTGACACTCCAACAGCATTATGTGTCATGGTCGCAGCCTTGCTGAGCTGAAGCGAGAGCCACAGCGCTGCTTTGAGTCTATGCGCAGCGTGTGGGTAATTTGCAGAGAAGTAGAAGGTTGCACACTTCAACAAGGATGTCCTTCATAGATTCGACCTTCTGTATTTTTTTTTTCTCTTCCTCCGGTCCCTGTGCTCTGCTAGGAAACCGAGTAACCTAGATCGTAGCATAGGGAGAGAGAGGGATTATGACAGAGAAAGAGAGAGACAGAAAGGAGAGACAGAGGTAGAGAGAGGGAAAAAGAGAGAGCAAAAGAAGCAGTAGAACAGATTATAGGGTGACAGAGTCAGAATATGACACCCCACCACCCCACCCCACCCAACACTTAAAAAAATTAAAAAAAGAAAAAGAAAACTCCACTAGGATGATGTCAGGTTCACCCCTCTTTTTTCTGGTTACCACAAGCTGATTGTGCTGATTATTGGTGAGCATTGTTTTCCTGTTGACGCTGCGCATCATTAAACAGAGATTGTTCCACTGTTACTGTTTGTTTAAACAAGGCTGGTATAATGTCTTTTCAACACACTCACGCACACACACAAACACACACACACGCACAATGTAAACTTGAGACTCAAGTTGTATGGGTTGCATATACAATTTATGTTACTCCTGTGCTTTATTTCAAGTCAAACATGCAAATAAATCAAATTTAATCAAAAAGCAATATATATATCTCCAATGTCTAGAATGACATAACACATACAAAGGTCTTAAAAAGATGAATCTTTCTCAGCATGTAAGTTGAACTGCTCTCACAGTGCTTAACAGTTCCCTGAGGAGAGCTGGTGGTGGTGGGGGGGCTTGGGGGTGCATGAGGATAAAGGTTGCATGGAGTGTGGAGGGTGTGTGGCGGCATACGGTACCTACAGATCAGCCTCTGTTTAGGGGAGTGGCCCCACCAAGGCCAGAGCTGGGCCAGACCCAGTCCAAGCCTCTCATTAGTCATCGGCTGGGTGCCACGCTCCTTTTTGGAGTGGTTAAGGGGGAACCGGCGAGGGTCTGGCAGTTCCACTACACTCCACTCCCAGCACCATCACAACCCGACCTCATCAAAGCGATCGCTCGTAATTTGTCACAGAAAGCAGCTAATTAACATATGTTAAGGGAGGAGGGACGCCGTGAAAAAGGGAGGGGAGGAGGGGAGGGCGAGTGAAAAAAGATAGCGTATGATTAAAGAGTCTGCACAGCTGCACAAAATCAAGATGGCAAAGAGAGGTTTTAAAGAGACCTCAGACCCAGTAATCTGATAAAGCTTACTGTTACTTAACCCCCATAAGCAAGGGAGAGGGGGAAAGGAGAGAGGGGGAGACTGAAATAAAAGAGACAAACAAATATTAAATTACAGCTGTGAAGCTACATGCGTTGGCAGGGTGCCTCTGCTCTCAATATGTGGCTATACAGTGAAGGCCAATGTATCACACGGAGATGACCCGCTCGCCAAAGCACTACTGCTGTTTGACCACGCTCTATTTTTAGCCCATTGCTCACCATTGGGCTTAACATAGTTCCCAGCTGTGCTAAAATCTACTTTTTTCACTTGAAAATTTGAATGCCTGGTGCACCACAGCAATTTAGCGTCTTTCTCATGAAACAAAAAGGTGCTTTTTCGTTTTTGATTTATTTTTTTGTCACAAAGTCTCAGACAAGTTGCTTACATTCTGACTTGTTTGTTTGCTTTCAAATTCTTGTTCCTCATGGTTGGTTTTTAACATGCTGTGTGGTTATTTATGCAAGTGTGCACGCATGTGCGCGACTGTGTGTCTGCGCGTGTGTGTGCATTTATATGTCTGTTATTGTTGTTGATGTTGTTGTTGTAGGAACATCTAGTGAAGTGAGTTGTGTGATATTTTGCCTTGTTGTTGGATATGGTGGCAGGCTGAATGCATTAGCAGTGCACGCCGATGCCGTTCTGTGTTCTATCGTCTCTCAGCCACCTCTGCCTTGTCTCTCTACTGCGACTGATCACACGGGCTGACAAGCAAGTTTGGGTCTTCGTCTGCCGCGCCATCCTTCGCTACGTGGGCTCTGTCTCTTTCAGCGAGAAAAAATAAGAGAGGCGGGGAGGAACCTTTAAACAAATTTCAGTGATTTTGGATTTGTACATCAAGTCGTGGGGAAATCCCCCCAAATAAGAAGGCAACAAACTTGAACAACAATTCTGTATTCCTAATACAGTTATGATGAAAAATAAACATTGTTATTATTATTAAATTAATGAAATGTTATTTTGACTGAAATCAGAGAGGAAAATAGACAGTAAAACCACAAATGGCCGGCAGAAAAGCACCCCTACACTATATATAAATCATGACTGTTTCATTTTTCTTCCTCTTCTTCTCCATTGCACTCTTATCCTTGCCATCAAGCATCAATCGTTATTTATTTATTTTTCCTATTTGGGAAGTATAGGGCCAGAGTGGAAGAGCGGAGGAGTGAAGGAGTGGGGGATGGAGGGATGGCGGACAGAGGGGGCGAGTTGTGTTTGGTTCACAAGGCTCGCTGCTTGGTTGAATTTTTCTCTTCTCCTCCGTGTTGCGAGCTGGTGGTTCAGTGAAGGACCTGGCTGCCTGGAGTTCCCCCCCCCACTCAAATCCCTCTGCTGCGAGCACAGCTGCACCGTTCACATAACCTCGCCTGCCCCCTCCTACTCACCCCCCCCCCACCCCCCAAACTAATGATAGCAGAGCACGTCCCCTCCACAAGGCAACAGCTTTTTCCACTTCATGTGCATACACACAAACTTGACGCGCGTGCACACAAGATCATCGGACACGCGCAGACTAGCGGGCACAACGTATCCCTTTTCCTTCTCTTGGTTCCTTCCCTTCATTTTTTCTCATATCATTCAATTTCTTCCCCTTCTCTTCACCCTGAGAAAAATCCCCTGGCCCTATGACCCAAGGAAGGCCTGAGAACGTCAACCCCCCCCCTTCCACCCCTTCAACTCCAAACTCTCTGTTTTTCTCCCTCTATACAATCCTGCACAGCAAGTGACCTGCATCACAGCTGTGTGTGGGAATTTGCATGGGTGGGTGTGTTTGTGAGAGGGTTGAGTGTGTGAATGTATGTATTTGCACATACCTGCGCATGTCAATGTTCACACCGCTTATGTGCCATGTACATTGCTGTGTTACTGCATGTGTTATTCTTGATGTGCGTATTTTTGGTGTCTGTGTGTGTGTGTGTGTGAGTGTGTGTGTGTAAGCAGAGGAGGAGGGAGGTGAGGGCAGCTCTGGTCTTCTGCTGCACCTACTGTGCATTATCCCAAATAAACAACTCATTACACGTGTACTTAACCAAGGGGGAGCTGGCGAGCAGTGGGAGCTAATCCCCGTTATCGTTTCCTAGCGTTTCTCTTCCGATTAGGGTACAGGAAAGAGGAGCACAAGAAGGTAGGCTGATCAGTACAAGAGGCGGAAGAGTGAGGAGGAGGCGAGAGGGAGAGAGAAGAAAGAAAAGCATTTGAGTCAACTTCCCACAAGTGCCTTTCTTACTTATAGTATCCCTTCTCACTATATCTTTCTCTCTCCAACTCCCGCCACCCTCTCGCCTTCTCTCCGTTCTTTTCCCTGTGGATTTTGCACTGCTCTTCCTTGTTTTCGACCATCTCTCAGAACTGGGTCATAGACAGACTCTGCGGCAGCATTTTGAAGAACATGGGAAGGAAAAAAAGCGTGTTCTTTCTATGAGAACAATCCAAGTCTTCTTTAACGAGTAGGCCGCTTATCAAATTAAGCTGTCAAAAGCACATTAATAACAGGCAGCACAATTCCCTTCACAGAGAAAGAGGGGAAAAAAGCACGTAAAAAAAGGAATAATTTATCTTTCGCCGTGTAAAGAGACAGTCCACCAAGGGCAGTAAAGCTTTTCAAAAATCTCTCAATCTCTCTCGCTCTCTCTTATCTATTTTTTTTGTCCCATTCTTAATATGATTATTGGGCCCTTTGTCATTAGGGGCCAAGATGTAGAGTGCCACTCTATTAGAGGGTGAACAATATTGTAGGCTAGGATGCAACAGGGATAATGCTCGTGTTTAATGGAATTACAGGCTTAACATGTCCACTTTCTAGACAGACTCCACATGTGCTGGATGGTAGTTAAACAGATGAAAGAGCGTCTCTGGGTGATAATGTAGATTCAAGACCAAATAATTAGATGGTTCAAAGAAGGAATATGATGCCCAGTAAAGGATAAGAAGAATAAACAACAGGACTGTTATCCGCCCACATAATTGAGACATTAGTTTTATATCAGTTTGACCCTGGAAGATCTGAACCTTTTCAAAAATAAATATGATGGTATATCATAAACAGGCTATTATCAGTCAATTCTACCATTAAACATAATTGTCAGTAAAGCAATAGTTTATTCCCTTCTTTTTTTTTTATTGAGCGCTCCATCATTCCTAAACGCTGATTATACCCTCAAAAATGTGGAGCCGGATCATTCTGTCAGAAAGTGAGAGCAGATTGGGAGGGCAACAGTGTACATTGACGCAAAGAGTGAAAGCTAACACTTTCAGTGCTGTTAACATGGCATATGCCTGAGAGACGCAGAAAGGAAATTAACAAGCCTTGGCATACAGATGGCAGAGAAAACCACCCTATGACCTTAGTCTCGTACAGGGTGTAAAAAAAAACACACTTCTCATTTTGAAGACATTCTATTGTGTTGGCATCTTGACGCTACTCTTACAGACTGATAGTGTAATAAGTATTTCAGTAGAGGAATTAACTTGCATTTTTTTTAATCTGCACTTTACAAAATCCAACAGTGTCAGCTAGGCTGTTCATGCTGAACTGCAAGCCCTTTTGTGTTTTTCTCCAGAGAATGATTTTTCTCACACCCTCAATTTGAGTCCCTTCCTGTTTGCTGGGCCCCGAGGGGGCTGTTCGGCTGTAGTCCGGAGTGGGCCGGCGGTGGATAGATGTGACGTGGAGGCACTGGGACTCTGCTGGAGGGAGGCTGGAGCTACGACAGGTATCCCCCCGCACTTCCTCAGCTATTTATAAAACCATGAGTCCAGCACAGGGCCAAAAATAAGACGGAGGGCCATTTTTATCCCAAATAATAAAGGCGGCTCGCTCCTTTACTCACACACTTACAAGCACTTTACTAACAACACTGTACAAGAATTAACAACAGATACTAACAATGTGAAAAACTCCTCACTAGACAATGAAACCATCTCTGTCCTCCTGTGCTCAAATGTGAACATCCACACACACACACACACACACACCAGACAAAAGTCAATATCAAGGCTGAGCTATTTCTGTAGAGAGCACTATTTAGGAAGTGTGGGCCGGGTGCCAGTATTCTCCTCAGTATCGTCTGGGCGTCATTGCACTGCTGCTGTTATACAAACTCACCTCTTTCCTCTCTCACCCGCTCCTCAACCTTTCCACCCAACCCCTTGCTCCATTGTCAGTGCTCTCTCTCTCTCTCCCCTACTGTGTGTGTTTCACTTATACACACACAAGGTTATTTGTTTTTCCACTGGGTCGAACCACAGTGCCAGGTGAAAGCATCTATTGGCAGGATAAAGAGAGTGGCTGGTGTGAGATCACAAGGCCCCACTCTGCCCAGCAAACCTTGAAGTGAAGCACTGGGCTGGAGTTTCAAACAAAGTGCCCCCTCATTCATTATACATGCAACTGCACTGAAAATCTCCTTCCGCAACACCATCTCATCTCTCTCTCTCTCTCTATCTCTCTCTCACCACCTCTCTTTTTTCCTCTATCTTCCTCTCTCTCTCCTCACATCGTCCCTCTCGTTTTTTTTTCAGACAGAGCATCCATAAAGTATGAATAAAATTAATGACATCACGAGCTGCACTTTGGAAGAGCCACTGTAGGAAAAAGCCATACATCACGGGGCAGAAGGAGCCGGGACGCAGAAAAAAAAAAGTAGAAAAAAGAATTGACAGAGAGAGAGAAAAGGGCTGTGTGTGTGTGGGTGGGGGGGGGGCATTGCTCCACCCTCAGGGGCACTTTATATTGCTGTATGTTGTTGTGTGTTATTAACTTTCATTTCAGATGAACTTTAGCTGAAGGTTTGAGCACAATTCATTTTTGTCTTTCTTTTTCAAATTTCTACATGTAGCAGCACCACCGCTTTTCTTTTTCTACATTTCTCTGTCCCGCTTTCGCCTGACTTTTTTTGGTCAGTAGAGTAATTGAAGTGCTCGGAACAGTCCTGTGCTGTGCATTCTTGTACAGGCTGGCCTTTGGTGTGGGAATGGCACAGATGACAGTGGAAAGTAACACTGGTGTGGACTTTGGCAGGACAGCGTCTGGTTAAGCTGCGTGCTGTGTAGAGTAGAGAGAGCACCAAGCGTGGATTCTTTTATAGCTGTTCCCCGACTTAGATGGTGTTAACAGCATTTTCAACAGCACGGTCCCCTTGGAGTTGAACCTCCTGATGTTACAGACTTTGCCCAAATCTCTGCGACTTTAAAGTGAAAAATAAGCATTGCATTTAGGACTGTAATATTCTTTCCTAGCGCAGAAAAAAGAGATAGATTTATCAATCGGGCTGCCTATTAGTGTCAATTTAGTGTGACTGTTTCATTACAAGAGCAACATCAAACAACAGCCTGACTCGGTAAAATTTGACTCTTTCTTCCTCTGAATCTAGTGTGAACACAAAATACGCTATAAATACGCAACAGCAATTTGAAGCTCTGCAGCAGCTTGGATGGGGAGCAGCGTCAGTGGCAGCAGTGGCGGCAGCGGCACAGATTGTGGCAGCCGAGTGAGCAGGGGGTTTCAGATGGATGTGAGCTTGTGTGAGACCAAGGCACAGAGCTACCTCTGTGCGTCTCACTAGACTATGTTGCAGAATGACTCGGCTATGTTGCAATTCTGACAAAGATAAATTACAGCCACTGGAAAACATTTCTAGATATTTTTTTTTCTCACTCTCTCCTCCCTTCACCACACCTCTTTTTTCCCCTTTTTTTGGCATTGGGTGTAGTCCAAATGCCACACTAAAGGGAGATGGTGAAGGGGTCTCTCTCTGAAAATATATTAGGGGGTAAGAAGTTGCCCCTCACCGTTCACAGGTCAGGTACTGTGTTTTATGATGGAACATGGTTTCTGTCGCCAGATGTATGCACATGGACAGCAAACACTTCTCCCTCAAACTACAACCTAAAACTCACTAAAAAGATTTACCACGTGTTTCGGGCAGGTATTACTGATATACGCTTTATGTCTGTATTACAGACTAGGCTGCCTGGGATCTGTCTGTTACACTGATTCTGAATAAAGATTAAAAATCACACAGGAAGGCAACTAAAGTAAGTGCCTGGGAGGGAAGGTAATGAACTCATTTATAAACAAGTTCATTTGACTCGCATTTTCAGATTTAAGGCTTGAGGCTGAGAGATTCTGCCTGATCTGAACCATCCAATGTTTGGACAAAGAAATCCAACCTCTGGTCTACTCTAAATGTTTCTCTCTGTCTTATCATTCAAAGTCCTCCCTCCACTCCTTCTGCCTTCACTGCCTCCCAGGACTCTCTCCCTGTCCAAATATTTCAAGGAGCAGGCATCAAGTCTGGTGAGGTTTTTCGGGTGTCTCTTTAGGTGGGCCACAGCTGACGATACGATTGTGTGGTCAGCACTACTAAGAAAAGACCACCCAGCAGGCAGCTGCTGCCATAATGACCAACAGGCCGTGCAGGAAACAGGAAACAGGAAGAAGAAGGCAGGACATCCTGTTCATCTAGATCAGCGTGTTTGGCATGACATCACGAAAGCATCATTCTTTAATGAAGGATACCTGATCAGAGGCCCAATATTCTGTCGCTCTGCTCAATAAGGAGGCTCTTAAACTCAAATAGCCTGTATTTCTATCTGTTTTCTCTCTGTGTGTGTCTTTCGCTGTCTTTCTGTGCATCTGTCTTCTCAGTTTGCCTTTTCAGCCCTCACACTGACACTGTTTTCCAGACTGCTCCATCATCCCAGACATCAAACCCTACCCTCTTCAGTGTGAGAATAAAGGAGAAAAAGAAATACACGCATTTTCATTTGAATATACACCAGCGACAACCTCACAAAACTCATGGACAAAAAAACAAAAAAGCACAAACATTTCAACGCGCAAACAGACCCAGACACACACATACACACACCTCCCAGACACGCAGCACATACTGACAGACAAACACACAAAGAAACAGCAAACACAAAGCACAGCACAGCCAGAAGTCTCCTTTTTGCAGAAATATTCTAAAGTGTATTTTACAATACAATTAAACATCAAAGGCTGATATATTCCTCTGTGATCTTTAACACCCCAGTGAACAAACCCCATACACCCCCATCCACTTACAGCATACAGAGAAAGTTGCTGAACGTCACCACTAATTACTAGATAGAGACAGAAGACTTAGCATCATTATGTAAAATCCAGGACATATTCAAATATATGCATTCAATCCACCATAAACCATTCAAGGACTGTGTTATTTACTTTGGATTATTATTATTTTTAAGTTTTGTGAGTAATTGCAGCTCTTATGAAGATATACCGAAAGTGCTTGTAAGGCAAAGAAACATTTGGGTAAACATTTCTAACATGCACAACAGTTAGGACAAAGAAAGGGAGATCTGTTGAAAATGAGTAAATAAACACATGGTAAGGTTGAGCCCTGCACTTTTCATTACTGCTATAAAAATGTAAGAAAACCAAGGAGAGACTTTTCCTCCTGTGTAGCAAAAGAAGGAACACCTGCCTTGTACAACAAACAAGAATACAACAAGCCCTTGAGATAATATAAAACCTAAGTATTGTCATCTGCTTGTATTACATTTTCAAAAGTTATAAATTGCCTAAAAAGAGAGGTTATCTTTATTCTATCACATCTGGATTTTAGCTGTTCTCTGTAACATTTATTTGGAAGGACGTAAACCAAAGTATGATGCATTATTTACAGGATATACAGGGATGTCTCTTGACAGTTTAATATATGTTATGTTCCTTATATGTGAAGTAAATATGATTCTCTACAATTGACTCTTATATTACCTTCTTATTTGAGCCCAAGGGTGTATAGTCCAATTACAGTCCTTCAATATCTACCTGCAGATCTTGCCAACCTGCAATCTGCAAACGAGGGTTTTACTGACGTTTAACTGAGCAAACTCTACAAACCCCTTCCAAAATATTTGAAGCCATTAGTGAAGAAAAAAAACATTAAAGCATAGCAAAAGGGGCCATTAAATTATTTGCTTAAACATAAATGCTTCTGATGTTTTCATTAAGAATGATTTCATAGAAGGAGGGGATCTTGTGTATGCCTTCTGTACAGTATTAAATGTGTACTTTACTCCTTAAAAAAATGAAATGGTGCAGGCTTGATGGCACTGATTTTACATAACTTATTAATGGGTATTGTATTAGACATTTATGATAAAAAATATAAGCATCAGCCCATCCTGTGCTGACTTTGTCTGAGCACTTTTTAAACACATAGCAAAACCCTGACCAAGGCGCACACAGTGACCCTTCCCTTCACTTAACTAAAGCTCTACTGAGCCCCTGGTGTACAGCAAAGTGCTCTGACAATCGGCTCAATGCTCTGGCCAATCACAGGGACACGTGGCCTCCTAATCCCGCTCTGTGTGAAGGGGTAAGAGTTTGTTGTCAGTGTTGGTTTTGTGAATCAGCGCCCAAAATCCCAAATGATTTGTCAAGAGGGAGAGGTCTTAAGAGAATAAGAGAAATGAAAGCAGCGCAGGCCATATAGTGTGGGTGTCGCTGTGTGTGTTTGTGTGTGTGTGTGTGTGTGTGTGTGTGTGTGTGTGTGTGTAACAGTTGGAGAAAGAGAGAATAGAGGCAGACCATGCTTTTGCCTAGGCATTTGTGAGTTTGCGTGCAACTGCATACGTGTGTGTGTGTGTGTGTGCACGTGTGTGCGTGTGTGTGTGTGTTTGTGTACAGGGTCTCTGAGATTACAGAGCTTGGCTGACATAGTCCTCTGTGTGTAATCATGGGTCCACATGCGAGCGCTCACCTTCCTCTGAGCGGATTAACCTAACGCTAAATCCCAAGAGAGCAACAGGCCAGACAGGCCACACAGAACAACTTCATTGACGATCGGCAGAAGAGGGAAGGTCATGTGTAAAATCTTTTTAAAGACTAATACACTTTTATATATTTTTTCATGAGTGAACAACTTACATCCCAACATAGATCAGCATACACAATTCCATCTTCTGAAAATATCTTAAAATGTACCTCAAATGTTGCAAACACTTTATAAAGGCTGCATCCTTTTTCCAAATTAAACTAACTTTGAAATTCAATCAAGCAGTAAGGAACTGAGCGTATGCAGTATGTTTTTGACAGAGTCACACATTAGGTTGATATTGTGTAGACAGCAACACTTTATCACTCTAAAAATGTAACTTGCCTTCAAAATATCTCACAAATTGACAATTTCAAATGTAATAGATTCTATGTATCTCAAAATGTGCTGTGAATATTATATCTCTTTTGTTAATTTTAGAGAAACTGCTGTCTCTACATTAATCACATTTTTTTAACTTTTAAAATTGAATTTCAGTAATAAAAATTGCTGTTTAACAAATCCACAATCATATGGGTATAGATATTAACGTGCATGCTTAAATTAATGAATGAGAGTTAAATGCACAAATTCCGTTTTAAAATCTGTCTAAATTATAATGAAGGGTGTTGTATTCATGTTAAATTTCATAACCATCAGTAGTTCATCTTCACATTTCATCAGTGGGCCTCGTAGCCACACTTTACTTACAAAACAAATAAATCCAATTGGATTTCCAAAGCTGCAACCTGTGAAAGTTGCCACAGGTTAATGATGGTGGATTATTAATGCTCTCACTGCAACAGGTTCAGTTGAGCCAAAGGGAACTGAACTAAACTCCCTGTATAAATATATAATTCTGGCTGAAATAAGTCTAAACAATATCAGTCACATTGTCCCGGAGAAGAAATTACAGTTTAGCCTGAACACACCAAACACTGATTTACAGGACTGTTATCACTCTATCTCTGGTCTGCATGAATTAACGTTCAAATAAGTGTACCAAACTGTGTTCTTCTTTATTGTAGTTTGGAGAGGAATCATGTTTACATAATTTAGTATTTTACTAATATATTTATGAAAGTTGCCTATGCACAGGTCATTCTGATTTAATGTGTTATAACAGGATAATTGTGATTATTAGTGCACCTCAGTGTAGTGCGTTTAACCCGCTAGTAAATAATTACACATTCACAAAGAAAGGCCATCTTTTGAGCAGTGAGCGTCCTTGCATTCTGCGTGAATTACTGAAATATAAAAACTTCTGAACATGCAAGTATTTTATCTATTTTCCATTGTCTTTAAGTTTTTTTTAAGTTTCTTATCCTATTATTTTGTAAAATTGTACACAA
The DNA here is from genome assembly GCF_013103735.1 of Etheostoma cragini. Taxonomy (NCBI): domain Eukaryota; kingdom Metazoa; phylum Chordata; class Actinopteri; order Perciformes; family Percidae; genus Etheostoma; species Etheostoma cragini. Next base: position 14,795,929 of record NC_048411.1, read on the forward strand.
CAATAGCCTACATTTTAAACTAGCAATGTTACTGTACTTTGTTGAGGAGGGAAGCGCGCATCTAAATAGACCCTCAACTTTCCCTCTGGAAGAGTAAAAATACAGATGCAATGTGTCTTGTGGATGTTTTGCAAGTGAGTGTGTGCGCGGCACTTACTTTATATCGCATGAAATCTTGTCCGGGTGAAGTGAAAGATAGAACAAGCGGTCCGCCGGTTGTTTGGTCCGGCCGACTGACAGGAAGGTTGGAGCTGCTGCTTGATGGGGACGGACTTGGCCAAGACGCACTTAAAATCCAGGAGCGCAACTAAGCTGAGGACGTCGCCGGGAGGGGGAAAAAGTAACATACAGTACGTGGTAGGAGACTCTATAATGCCAGAGACAACGACTCTCTCTCTCTCTCTCTCTCTCTCTCTCTCTCTCTCTCTCTCTCTCTCTCTCTCTCTGATCGGACAGAGTCGGCTCAGGGGGCGCCAGGAACGCTTCGCCTGGTCTGCGTGCGAGGTGCCGGTGAGCGGAGAGGGACCCGGTGGAGCGGCGATGTTGTAGGTGGTGCTGTTCGTCTATACTGCTGGTCTGTGGAGCGTGATGGTGATGTTGAGAGGCTTTTTCTGTTCCTCCCCACAATCCTGACCGAGTCTTTCCCCAAACCCTCTCCTCTCCCAGTGCGAGGAGAAATAATCGATTTTTTTTCTCTTTTTTTTGTGACTCCTGAAAGGGGGCGGGCTCACATTTCCCAACTCTACTTTAATGAAAGAGGCACGGCTCTTAATGCTTTATTATCGCGCCAGCCCCGATGGAGTGGACGCACAATTAACTGCTCAGAGAGGACCACTAGAAGAAGATGATGGGCAATGTGTGTTTAACTAATGAACCAACGGAGAGCGCGTTAAGCATCTTTAGCCGACATTAGACAGCTAAATCCAGCGGCTAAAGTTTATGTTTTTGTTGTGTCCTGTGCATGCCACATCCGAAAAAGACAGAAAAGGCAAATCGGGCCACTCAGTATGACTTTTATTTTATGCAAAATTTGAGTTTTGAATGTTATGCTTCTCGCAATAAAACGTAAATCCACCTCATATGTCTTGTTCAGTAACCGCCCAAATAATAATAATATCAAGTAATCAGTGCTCAGCAGAGTTCTTCCATGCCTTTGCAACATGAACGCTGCCTCCTATTTGAATCACTGCAAACTTTCCACCTCCTGCACGCTGCCGATCCTTCTCCAGAACCCAGCTATCTCCTTCAGATAAGCCCTGACACAGACAGTAAGCATGGGGGAATTACCAAGCCTTTATCCATCCAACCAAATGATTTCAAAACATCCACTCTATTAGTGTGAAGATAACAATTAGAACCGCAAGTTTGTCACTTCAGATAAGACACAGACAGCCAGTCTGTACAGAGATGTGTCCCAGATAGGCCTTGTAATACGGTGGTTCTATTATACTCACATTATATGGGTGCTGTATCAGTTTAAAGAATGGCTGTCTTGAATGGAGCCTGTTCTACTCTAGTAAACCAGCAGGTCTCTCTCTTCAGTTTTCATTAATCCAGCCTTAGATCATGAGTTTTGATTAACATGGTGTTTGAATTATTTTGATTGGTTAAAGACTGTCTTACATCATCTTTACAATAGCCACACTAAAAACAGTAAAGGAAGATTGTTGCCCCTTAAAATCCTCAGGTCTAGTTGAAAACAGCTTAAAACTTTTGTTGAGTTTTAAACTCATTCTGACCTTTATCGTATTGGTGATGAAGCATCATCCATTTTTTTTCTGAAAATGTTACTCTAACCACACTTCATAAACTTTTTTGTTCTAAATGCAGACAGACAGCAAAGCATTTCCCTTACGAGCTTATAGCTTTGCAGTACATGCCTGTCACTACAGACTGTGTGAAGTGTAAGTGGACACCAAGCAGCATCCTAATCTTTCCCTTCCTTTGAAGTTCACCTGTGAAGCATAAGCCATGTATGCAGCCAGTCAGTCAGTCAGTCGGTCAGTGTAGGAAATAGCAGGACATGAAATCAGTTAATAAATAAATCAAGCAGGCTAACCTGCTTGACGGGTGGACATTACAGCCTGTAACTGAAGCCGCTGGTGTCTGATGACTCTGAATACCACCTTCACATCACCTGACCCTTTAATCTTTAATAGCATTTCCTCTGGCCCCCAGACCTCCACAATAATCAATATGGTGCAGTCTGTTAAACAGCGGGTTCATAAATGCAACATGGCCCATATCAATGGCATTGTATGTCAGCATGTATGAAACATACAGATTTGACACCCTTAATAGACAATTTCCTCCATTCAGACATCTTACGTGCTACATTTGCATTCAATATGTGTCACTGACATGTGGACACCTATTGGTGCCTGGATGATCGTACATACCACGTTCAATGTTCCTTCGTCAGCCGTCTAGCGCGCCCTCAGTCTCGTAGCTTTCTCTGTGCAGCTTGTCAGTGATTCATCGGAGAAGTCCTTTCCGTGTTTACAATGCTTGAGGTTGTTTCTGGTTGGCACCTGGGAAGAGAAGTCACATAGGAAGCGTGAGGAGAAGAAGAGAGAGTGAACCTGCAAGTGAAATGGTAATTGTTTGCATGCACCTTGCACATTAAGCAGGATTCATGTTAAGATCTGTGTGTGTGTGTGTGTGTTTGTGTTTGTGTGTGTGTGTGTGTGTGTGTGTGTGTGTGTGTGTGTCTGTGTGTGTGTGTGTGTGTGTGTGTGTGTGTGTGTGTGTGTGTGTGTGTGTGCTTAATGTCCATATGAATTGCAGAGAAATAAATGAGGGTAGGTGGATTGAATATATTTAAATGGTTGAAAATCATTAAACGAGGCAAAAGCTGGCTCATGCATATTCATAAATGACTTGTCTGACTTGTCTACAGGGATGAAGTTATGGTGAATGGATACTTCCAGCCTTATTCTATGCTCACACATTAAATGCAAAGTAGGTAAAACCTACTGTATGTTTTTCTCTTGAACTACCAAGTGGGGGTCTGTGGCTAAATCTGAATATGATAGAAACAGCTTAATGCGTTACAGCCAGATTAGTGTTACACTGTCGTTCAGAGTGTCACATTATGCCTTTCACAGCTGATACATTTAGAGTTAGGTACACAACAAGTATCATCAGTACATATTGTGCACCTAACTTGTTGTGGCATTTTTGTTATCTCGAGCCCAAATATTTTCTCCTTAATTAAAACGTGTGTGTGTGTGTGTGTGTGTGTGTGTGTGTGTGTGTGTGTGTGTGTGTGTGTGTGTGTGTGTGTGTGTGTGTGTGTGTGTGTGTATTCAAGTGGGGGGTGATAGCCTCATCAAAGCCTGATGGAGAAAATCAACAGTTTGCCAAAACAATTATGTAATTTCAAATATGTCACAGTGTATACACAAACTTTAGGCTTTTGGGTAAATGCAATTTGGTGAGGTTTGGCATCAGCTGTGCATAAAAAGAGAAGAAGGGGAAACTGCAACTTCACGTTAAGTCAAACACATAAGTGTGGTTTGCAGATATTGATCTTGCTTGGATTGTTTTATAAGCCTCTCCTGGCAGTCACTTCACACCGTGTGTCACACGCGCACACATGCAAAACAGCTCGCCTGAATATGTGTGTTTTTTGTAATGGAGGGAGAAAGAAAGGAATGCCTCTCTCAAGCAAAAGATAAACACTAACACATTTCCAGGGCAAACAGGAACAGCCCGGGCTCAGTGCAATCTGTTGTCGATCACGCTCACGTGAAAACACAATCTGCCTGTCACAGTAGATGATGTTGTCAAGCACTGTGCCTCACTGCTCCTGAGAATTAGCCAGCGATTACAGAAGCACTACGAGACACATGGAGTACTTGTTGTGTGTCAGATATGTCTGAGGGTGCTTCAAGCTTTATTTGGTATTTACTGCTTTCAGTCATTCTTCCTGTGTTCGCTCCCTAATGAATTTGAAAGACATTTCCTGTTTTGACACTAGATTGATAGAATATGATATGACGACCAAGCTTCACAAGGGTTACAGAAAGACCTGCAGGCCAATTTAACTCATAGGCTCAGCTGGGGATCCATAGATCTTGCACTTGTTTGTGTGTGTGTGTGTGTGTGTGTGTGTGTGTGTGTGTGTGTGTGTGTGTGTGTGTGTGTGTGTGTGTGTGTGTACCGATGTGGTTGTTTGAAGGGCAGTCCCAATAGCAATATTTTTAGACTGAAATCTTAATACATCTTGCTTATATTTAATTGGGATCTTAAGAAAAATAAATTCAATGGGCTATCATTATTGTTGTTATTTTTAACAGGATGGAAAAATGTTTGAAAAGACATTTGCACCATCATGTATCATTAAATTTTGCTACATTCTTCACATATATTTTGACTACTGGGAAATTGACTTAAGCCTGAAGAAATCATTTAGAAAAAGTTACAAATAACAATTAATAAATTTGAAAAATGTTATATAGAGTTTATTGATCTACTGATCAATATCCAAATGCGTAAAGGCTAGTATCAGCCTGATAAATCATGTTATTGTGTAATTGGCAAGTGTTTGTGTCATGCGTGTTTGAGTGCATAATGTAGTGTATGTAATACTCTCCATGAAAGTTTCAGTGTTTCTAGTACATATCATTTATAAAACACATTTAAACACACTATCTTACATTCATTCTTTGTTCACAGATGATATCCAGGACTTGATCAGTCTGAACATCTGGATTCTATTCTCAGGGAAAACATACCTACTTTAAAAGTAAGCTCACACTTTGTAGAAGAGATGTGAGACATTTCCCTGCCGATCTGCTCTTTGTCTTTGTGTAAGTCATCCAAAGCGTTATTTTGCACATGTTTCGGAGCTCCTTATTAATAAGGTTTATAATGAAACTCAGAGGGCAATATCATCAGTAATTACAATAGCAGGAAGTGCACCACAGTAGAGTATAATTAGGGGAGCATAGGTGAGAGAAGAACTTTTAATTAACTGAAATCATATGTTCTCATATTACAAAATATAAAAAAACTAAGAAATTCAGAATTGTGGGGAAGTATTTATTTGTACACTCAAATGAGCTTTTGTAATATAAAGGTGACATTCCCTTTCCTAAATGTGGATTGCAGCCAATATTACCTTGATAAAATAAAGTAGTTAAGCACTGTTGTTCAACTCAAGACCATGTATGTTAGCGACTTGTGGTAATAACCTTGCAAAATGCTTCATATATACAGTAAATAAAATATGTTTGATATGTTACATGTGAGTTACATTGATAATTGTTAAGTCTTGCACTTGAAAAACAACAAATTAATTACGATAAACTGAAGAAATCACTCTACAATAAACAGATTGACAATAAACAGATTGACATGGACATTAAATGATCCCACATATCTCATAAACCTAAAGCCAACCCAGTAATATTAACTGTTACAGCTTTGCCAAGCTCTAATTCTAATAGTAGTTTCCGAAGTAAGGAAAAAGCAGAGGAAAAAAAAAAAGTTATGTGTACTTGTACACTGCTGTGTTCTATAACGATATGACTCATATTTCAGTGAAACCATGCAAAGCCTTGTTTTCAATAACATGTTTTTTCTGTGTGGTTCAGCTATTAACTGTGTCTGTCCAGCAGTAAAATTCACTGAACCATTTCATATATTTCCTTGTCCTTACAGTTTAGTTTCCCAACAGCACCCTGTTGGTTGGTTAAAACCATACAGAACAGATTTGAATGCAATAATAACAAAATCAGAAGGCCTCTGAAACTAATGGCCACATAACCAACTCTTAGCGAGCAGTGCCAAATGAGAGACAGCGCTGGTGATTTGCATGTGTCGTGTTTAACCAACAGTATTCTGTCTGGACACCTTTCATGCATTATGGATGAGGCACAAGGTGAACAACAAGCGCTCTTTTTGTTCTGCCTGATGCTCCAGTTACATCATAAGAAAAACACCATGGTCCTGTGAACGCGCTGACTGGCTGTGACAAAATGCTGCCAGCCGAGCTGTTGATCCAACCTGTTGCTTCTTTACTTTGTTATAATATCATGTATATGTACTTGTAGAAATGGACACACACACACACACACACACTTGCTTACAGTAATTTCTACTCAGAAACTGCAGCAGCTGTTGATTATTCAGGCGTGATATCTGCAGATTAATTAACTTGATTGAACTGGCAAAATGGCCTAATGATTTTACAATCATAATGCTTTAATATCATATATGTGATCGTATACGTGACAGGTGCCATCATTGTGCCACCCGCTACATATGAAAAGCGCATTTTGCCTGTAAAGGTGCATTCAGGCACTGCTGTGTAATTAAATATGCCGCCTGCAGGGGAGCTCTGCATCCTTCTCAGCACAGAATAGACTGGATTACCGCATGGGTTTACTGGAGGTGTCCCCATGCAAAGTTTAACCATGTTTTTTAGTTTAATTTGGTGGATATGTTAATAATATTTTCATTTAGAGGAATCATCTTAACATTAAAGCAGTCATTTCCTTTTTTTAAATAAGTGAAATATCAGTGTCCATTAGCCCACGTACAAACATTTTAATTATTCAATTTTTCCATTTACTTCCTTTTTTGTTCTAATCCCTGACACTGGCACTCTTCTCTTCCCTCCTCCTCTTCCTGTGTCTTCTCTATGCTCCAGCAAGTGTAATTGCTGGACCTTCGGTCTGTATATCAAGGGCTCAAAGTTCTCTTTGTCTGCACTAGATTGCTTCATGCGAGGGAAAAGAGAAAAAAGAACTCACTTTCTGCTAATGATTTTTCCTCCTTTTCAATGGTTGGAAAGTAATTCCGTATGAACTGCTCCAACAGTTATGTCATTGTTCTCGCTGCCCTTTCTCTAATTTTGCTATAAAGAGGTGATGCCAATGTTAGATTTTTTTCCGGAACTATACAAGCGGGGCCTACCGGTGTTTCCTGAAGTGGGGCAAAAGCTTTGTCTGAAAAATGATTTGTGTTAAATAGTTATACATGGAACAGATGCCAATTTCCATTATCAATATCTGATAGTTTAAATGATGTAATTTAAAAACTATTGGACCACAATGTAAACTTAAATTATAAATTTTATTAATTTCAAGTTTGGGTCACTTATTCCTCAGCAGAAACATGTCAGGCTTGACTTTTTGTTTAAAGTTTCTTTTTATCTGACCTGTTGGTTTGGAAGCAAAAGGCAGATTTAGCGTGGCGTTATGTTGCAAGTGACTTTGACGCGAGAGACCGCTGTTTGTTTCCCATTTCCTCTATAACTGTCAACACTGGTTTCCTTTAACCATGACCACGATAGTTCCTTAAACTTAAGCAATGGTTCTTTTTATATTTCAAACCACCATGTTTTGCTAACCTTAACCTGTATGTTTGGTGATTAAACCTTACTAAATCGTGACTGTGGTGGCTGATCGGTGAACAGTCATGTCCATCTATTTTATAATGTGCTTTTAGAAAGGCACTCAAAAATTGTTACCCGATCAGAAAACGTATTTATGTGTTGTTTTGGAAGGGAATTACAGTATATTTGGTAGTGTAGTTGGGAGTTTATAGAGTGTATCATCAGTCATTTTACTTGTCATTTTCTATTGCTGAAGTAAACATTGCTTGTTTTTACGTAGATGTTTTGAGATTCTTTTTTTCAGCTGCTGAAAAAAAAGTCATCAACCAAAGTAATCATACCACTAGTACTGTAACTGCCACTTGTTTTATGCACTGCCAGGAAGCTCTGTTCTCTGCAGAAGTTATGGGGGAAAAATGGTATTTCAGACTAACAGATTTAGGCTGTGTATGGGTTTAGAGTAAAGATCTGTGTACGTGATCTTTTGATCAGTATTTAACTAATAATGCGTTACCCTGACAGGGGCCGAAGCCATGTGCTGTGTTGACTGTATTCAGCTATAGCACAAAAGCTTAAAGTCATCACTGTTTCCGTTTCCTACAGTAACCACTACACAGCAGAAGTTCCTCCTATCGCTGGTGCCCTCAACTAATTCCCCTGACAATTAAAGATCACTCAGCATGGCTATGCAACTTCTCCCACACTCTCAACAAGCAGCTGATAGCATCTCACTGTGAAGAAAAGCAAGTGGAGCGGAATATAATGTGTATCTAAATGAGGGCTTCCCAACTCTGCTATGTGATAGCGAGGCCTAGCGACCATCGGCACAGGCCCGTGTTACAGGGTGGAGCTCAGCAGACAAGCAGCAGCATCTAAAGCTTTTTGTGCCTCCAGGATCACCCCTGACTCATTCTTATTCAGACATGATCAGAGGGGAGGCAGGCAACTGAGATTAGCTGCAGATCAAAGGAGCTGCCTCGCGCCAGCAATCGTGTTTTGTAGATTTAGGCGGCCCCGGCGCACAGGCGTTGTATAGTGGCGGCAGAGCGTCATACTGTTTTCTGGCCTCGACAGTGCTCAGGGGGGTAGATGATGAGAGTTTTTATACAGCAGGCTGGACTGCTGCTGGAAATCTTCCAAACTTAAATAACACAGACAATAGAAGAGTATAAAAAGGAAAAATCAGAGCAAAATTACTATGCCATTACTGTAAGTCATTACAGTGGAACAAACTTGTACTTTCATGCCATCGCAATTGAAACTGCTTCCATATGTGTAATAGGTCTTGGTTCAGTGATAATTTGTGAAAAATGAAATGCACTTTCTAGAGTAACACACTTAGGTAATTTGAGCATATGGATCAGTAGTGCCCACCAAATGGAAACAAACTGCTACCCTAACTACTGCTATGCTTTCTGTCAGCAGCTGTTACTGGAAAAACAAACAGCTAAATTACTTCTATGTTGTATCGTAACCGTCCTATTCATTTACATAGAAACACCAGTTGAAACCTGAAAAACTAAACTAGCGCAAACATGCAGTAACCACTAATCTCTTTATCTTTGACACATGTCTGCAAGTTACACCTTTTGTATTAAGTAACATTAAAACTATGACTATTCCTAACTGAAAAATGTAATTTGAAAAATAGATCCTATTTATTCTGTTTACATTTCATTACCAGTGAAGATGAACAAAACCTACGTTTCATACCGCACAAACAGGAACAATGGAACTAATAGCAGAGTGTGAAGGTGTTGTGACAGGAAGAGGAGAGTTTCAAAGGCAGAGAGGCAACTGCAGAAGAGCGCTCGCCACCCTACAGAGAAAGAAAACAACGCGTTTCCTCAACGCCGCTGACCATCAAAGCAAAAAGAATTCAGGGGCAGGAAAGCTAATAAGGTAGGACTGAGCGGTTCCTGTAAACTGGGTCAAAGTTTCTCAGGTCCTGCCTCTTTGGGCTAATAGCAAGAGGACTCTCTCCCCAGGTATGAAATAAGGGACATAAGTACATGTCTATATGTCCATAGCTCTATATTTCTTTCAAATCTGTTCATTTCCTTTTAGCTTGATAGAGTTTTGTTTGCTCGGAAAGGGTCAAATTAAACTGTTTTTATTTTCATTAGTGTTTATTGTGAATGTTATAGCAGACATGGGATGCAAAAGTAAAATCAGAACTAAAGATGTACTTGAAATACGAGATAATTGAATTCAGGAATAACATTACTACTACCTTTCTTATTTTATCCAAAAGCTAGAGTTCAATCAAATGTTGAAGGAATATATCCAACAGAGTCATTCACCACAAAGCCTTTGCTTTAGTTTGAAATTCCATTTGGTTGTTTTGGGACAAGTGCCCTACAGTAGATATTTTCAAAAGTCTCCATTTGGTTAGGAATAAATCCCTCTCTGTTCATTTGATTTGACTAGTTTTAGTGTTCTCCTTTGTTTCAAAAGTTTGCTCAACATGTCTGACTTAAACAAAGAAATGTGTGACACATATTGCTGCTGAAGTGTGTGTTAGCCACTTAGGTAGCTACCTTGAGGGAACGAGTCATTTCTAAAGCAAACAGCATGTTAAGGCCAATGCGCTTTTCTCTCGCTGATAATTCCAGATTGTGCAATGAGATGTTCTAAGCAATTACCCTTTAAAGTACCAGTAACCTAAACTGACTGTGAAGAATTAGAAGCAGAGAAACAACACAAGATACTGTTCCACTTTAGCGACTGAAACCATTTGTCTAGCCTTAGAGAAATAAAAATGTAGACTTTTAAAAGTTAGACACACAGTTGCAGGAGCCTCGATAAGTGCTCCACAGAGGTGAATTGCAACAGCTGGGAGCTGACACCTCCTATAGCAGTGTTAGGGTGGTGTCTTTCTACTTTGTCGAGAGCAGAAAAAACTCAAATTAATGTATCTTCTGGCCTTGTTCATATGTATATACTCTTTTCTAAGTTGAGCTACATGAAAGACACATCATTCACTTAATCCAGCAAGGCTAGGAAACAATTAGGCAACAGCACTTCAAAATAAATATCGGAACAGTTCAAATTGGGCAGCTTGAATATCAAAATGATGGTTTAATCTGTTAAACATGCCATGACCCACTGTATGGTATGGTTTCAAATCCTGACAGAGACAGATTTTCCACCAACAGAATGAGATGCAGAGGAGAGGGGAAGAAGAAAGGGAATAGGTGTACTGTGAAAACTCACCCGTGCCGTTTCTCTGCTTCCCCAGGAAGTTACACCCCTCAGAACCAGCTAAGGCCCAGCTCAATCAAACTGTTGAAAAGTTCTTAAAAAAGAAAGAAAAACAATGGAGACAGATATTTAAAAAAAAAACTGCAATTACTATCAAATTGCCTAAAACAAATGTCCCGCATGTGATAAAGCCAGACCAGCTGGCTTTGAATAGAAACCCCTGATTTGGGTTGCGTTTTCCCCCGATCTCTGTCTAAACTGAAACCGGGTCTGGTTCTTTCCAACCACCCCCACCCCACTTTCCCATCCGAATCCACCTGCTCCCATCACTCCTGGGTAAATTTAGCCTTCTGAGGGATCAGTGACAACCCCACTCCCCTTTCAACAAGCACACACACACACACACACACACACACACAAACACACACACCAGACCTTTGTCAGCACTGGCATATATGCCCAGGATTAGTGCCCCCCGAAGAATGCCGCCATGTTCACAGTGGCAAAAAAAGACCCCCCTCCCTTTTTTCCCTCTTGTCCCCTTCTCACATCCACAACTCAAAACCGTGCTGACGACTTTCTTCTTGTGAAACAGAGCTGTTACACGTAAAGTTAAACATCCATACTTTGCACAAATTTTACCTTTCTGTAAACATTTGACAGACAGGATCTCTAAGACTTGTATAATGGAAGACCGCAGATTAAGAGCTCATTTAAAATGTTATTATTTCTTTAATTTGATGACCCGTGGTATAACAGCTGCTAAGCGTATTAACTAAACGTTGCTGTACAAATGCCGTTACCCCTTTCCCAACCAGCATTAGTGTAATCTATGTAAATCATAAATAAATTAACCAATGGAAGAGATTAGCCGCCATTGATAGCGTCTTGTCAAATGTCAACATACCAGGTGCAATGGTATACACCTATAATTTTGTAATTATAAGCTCCCTAAGTATATCTATGACTAAAATCCGCCTACAGTCTTGCTTTTTTAAAGAATCACAATGCCCAGGAAATGTCAGTTTTTAATTTTCTTGATAAAAATCATACATCTACAGCCAATAGAAAAGTTTTGAGCTGCTGGCATCCTGACTGTGAGCCATTTCTCCTTCTAAATGATACATTCAGTGGAATGCAAGAATATACAAGCTTAAATCGTAATATCCTCTGTGACTGTTTTCACATTAGAGTTTTGTGGGGGTGGCACAGGGGTAATTGTATTTTTATCAAGTATTTTCCAGTCAGGGTCTTATACCGAATGCCAAAATCTAATGTAGATAATGACACTGAATCCTACACCCAAATTACTGTTTTATGATTCCCTCTTAATTTAACCAATTCGTGAACGTAAGGAATGATGATATCAAGGAAGGATGAGTGGAATATAGATTGATATTTTCCCAGAATACATCCAAAAGAGAGTTCCCCCGTGAGAGGAGATAAAACAGTGGCCATCCCTTGATAATAGATACTCACACTCTTCTGACAGTAAAATATATTTTGTATTGATCCAGTTGTATTGTTTACATGTTTCTGGGCACAGGTAATCAACTAATCTGTTTTATTTTTGGGAATTTCTGTCGCCATGACTACCTGCACCCCTTTATATTGATGGATCCATGTCTGTCTGGTATTTGGGATGACCTCATAGACAGGAATTCAGTGTTCTTTTTGTGTGGGGAGTGGTTAATGGATGTTGGTGGGAGTTCATGTAATTATGACATCCCTAGGCGAGGGATAATTCAGTGTCTTGACGATAGCTTTAAAGGTGCGGTAAGTGATGCTGTGCAAAGGTTGGTGACATCTGAACTCAACGGCCAAACAAATACAACTCCGCCTTCAGAGGCTCCGCCCCCCCAGAGCCCAAGAAATATAACAACTGGCCAGCCAACACATTCTCATGCTGCCCCCCCCCTCCAACTGTTGCTGCCTGTTGCTGATTGGCTGGAACAGTGTTTTGTGGATCTTGCACTCCTTCCATGCACACAGCCAGGGCTGTGTATTAACACCACACAAAGTAAATAGAGAGCTAGGTGACCGTGAGGAGCTATTAAATGAATTTCATTACCAACTTATGGCTTTTCATACAACATAGCTTGAATAATACACAGTCATTTGCATATACACACACATCGACAATGTGCTGCGTCCCTTTTTATTCTTTTTATGTTTACGGACTTGTGTACTTTGTATTTTACACTGCCTTGCCAGTAGGGGCCTGGTGAGAAGGCATTTTTAGCTCTGTCTCGCTTTTAATGGGGCTTGTGGAGGGACTTCATAAAGGAACAGAGGACTAAAGCCTGGCTGTTTTTTCATGAGTGTGGCAGGGTCAAGAATGGAAAAAAACAGCAAGCAGAATGGCAGTCTGTGGCACACTGTCGACCACAAGAACCAGCAAGGCTGCAAGACAGTCAGTAAATTTTAAGAGTACATCCTGTCCTCATCAAAGGACTTTGGGTGTAGGATTGGTGTTGCCTAAATGTATTTATGTGTGTTTATGCATGTGAAATATAAGTAAGGAATTCCATCATTAGTGTACATAAGTTTGTTCTTGTGCATATTAGTGCGAGTCCCCAAGGGGTGAGGCTGTGTGTCCGTGCTGTGGCTCACAACACAGTGGGTTACGCCAACGATGAAACACAAAGTGTTCTGTCAGCTGAGAGGGGACAGCCACTCAACAGGAAACGTGGCATGGCGTCTCCTCTGAAAAGTCCTTTCACTCTGTTTTATTTCCCTCTTTTTTTCTGTTGCTTTATCATTAAATCATCAACAGAAAATTAGAGTAATTATTGTAATGAACCCACTGACAGGTTTATGTAACTCTGGGGGGATTTATGAGTGCTTCTATAACAACACTACAGTAGTCCGGGGCAGCCCTTCAGTCTGGCTTGGAGCTGATGATTATGAGAATCACTGGTGGAATATGTGCATGTGTATTGTTTTCTTTTTAAATTATAATAATGCAGAAAACCATGGCAGAAGTAATGTGTGTGTGTGTGTGTGTGTGTGTGTGTGTGTGTGTGTGTGTGTGTGTGTAATCCAGAAGGATAATTTCTTCTTTTGCCTACAGTGCACTGCATGGCGTGAGCTGACTTCAGCGTGTCTGCCCAGCCCTCCGCTCCACACAAGGTCGCTCTGTGTGTGTTCGTCCTCGGAGAATGAGGGGAGGCCACGGCGCACAATCCCCACTAAGCACATACCTTTCTGCCCCACAGCCCCACCAGCCCAGACACAAACCCAGGGGCCGTATGTTTATCAAGCGTCTCAGGGTAAGACTGCTGATTTAGGACCACTGCTCCGTTCCTTTTAACCATCGTTTTCATCGCGAATCACTCTCAAAGAAATGGATTTGAAGCGTTGACTTTAAACCGGCACTCAAAATCTGATATGCTTGGTAAATACCAGCCAAGGCCCTAACCCAACCCGGACCACAGTAGATTAACGAGGGTTGACCGAACCGGTCCTCTGGAGCTCTATCCTGATGAGCTCTGTTGGTTTTATAAGAGGCCCCCTGTGACAGGATCTGATAAAACACAGCAGGAGGAGGGTTTGAAAGAGAGCTGGAGAGTACAAGAGAGAAAGATTGAGAGAGACAAGGACATAGTGAGATTGAGAGAGTGCGAGAGTAAGAGCGAGAGTGCACACCTCAATCCAAGAACAATATTTTGACTGAAACCTTACCCTCTCCATCTGGCTCTTTTGAAGGGTGGATTATGAGTGGTGCCAGGTCTAACTCTTTATCCCACACTGTTCCTTCTGTAAGTCCACTGACATTTTCCTAAAGGACAGTTGTACAGGAAATCAATGTGAGTCCTGTGACTACTATAACACATACTGTGCATCATTTTAATTGGATGTGAAATAAATACAGGCACTATGCTACATATTTGCAGTATTTTAGTATAATACAAAACACAGATACAATTTTACTATGGTGCTTTCTCAACTCATAAGAGGAATGTGAGGTGTAGCGGAAACTCTCCTCCTTTGTTCCCATACTGCGATTCAAACTATGGCCGAAAGAAATCTTTCAAATGAAAGGCGGTTCAATGGAAACAGCCCCATATCTGCAATTTGTTTGACGTCAAAGATATAAGCAAAAAGTTAAGAAAGGGCAAGAACAGGATGACCTTTTGATTAGACACATCTCATGAGCTTTCATAAGTTGATTGGACTGAACTCACAATATCCAAAATGAGCACTTGATTAATATTCACTCTTTAAGTGTAAATCACCGACGTTGGATACAGTGCAACTACATCATTCAATTAGATTGCATAGCTTTAACTTTCATTTTCTCCTTATGTTGCTCTTTAAGTGTTTTCACCCCTGAGGTTTACTCAGGGGTGAGGTTGGACTACCTGGATGGACTACTGATGCCATTTGAACCCAACTAAACTACATACTGCACCATATTAAATAATGTCATATTAACTCAGTATATGTTACAGACTTCCTTTGAATGTATGCCAAGCAAGAAATTGCCTCTTAGTGTATTTTTCAAAGTAAGGCTATATTTAGCATCAGCGCATTTGATCCTTAGCTTGTTGAATCAGAACATTGCATACTCCACTATTAACCAGATATGTTTGTAATGTCAATGCATTTAACTATGTAGATCATCTTTGTATTGTACATAATTTCCTTTTTATGTAAACACCTGCTAGGTAGGTTACTGAAATGAAAGAAAAATAACACAGCACTGACTGAGAAATTATTTAGCAGCATATTTAGTTAATGGACTGTGCATTAGTACACGTGTATCATCAACTTCATATTGTTATATATTATGATGGTCTGCCCAGTACATTTGTGTCTCATGGTTAATTGTTGGTCTATATGATGCACATTATTGCTAGGATATGAAGAACCTTAACTTTATGGAAAACCCATCTGCCTACATCAATCATCAATCTGCATTTTAAGAAGGAGGGGCGTCCCGTTCTTTTTACAATTTCAGTTATTTTCACAATTACTGACAGACAGTGCTTCTATGAGGACAGCATATCAGCATATCACTACATGTGACGACAAACAAATCACATTTTTTTGATATCTTTTACATTTATCACTCATATTTTAAATTTGTTCAAGCTTTTTGCAAAACCATTTTCAGTCTAATTTTTTTGGGGGAAATGGATTATAATTATTTTGGAAAATTGTTTGAGAGGTTACGAAAGAAATGAATGTAATGTACTGAATTCACTTTTATATGTGCTGAGAGTGAGGAGAAACTAAACCATTGGTGATGTATACGTATCGTGTCATTCTGCTTCGTGTTTTTTTTACTTTAACAGCCTCAAAGGGAGGGAAATGCTTTGCTCTTTTCATTTCTCCTGATTACACACCTTGCAGGAAATTCACACTTTCATATTTCCAACCTTATTTCCACTGTTTTTTTGATATATCACTTTGATGTCTCATTTTCAATGACTTTTAAATATGGATTCAGATTCATTTATAACTTTCAGCAGCTAAGGTACCGTTTGTTTTCTCTGTCCATTTATGTGGACATGTTGCTGCATTCGCTAGAAAATCTCACAGCTCAAATTTCAGAAGTCTTTGTGGTTTTGCCTCAAATTAGGTTTTATGTAGTTTGGTGTGGATGAGAAAGTTTCAGTTGATTCTAGGTCCCTTGGAGATAATTTAAACTTGAGAGAAAAACGTTAAAAACAACCTGCATCTCCGTCTAAACAGAATTTCTGAAATTTGAACTCTGTAAATATAGCCTATACGTGATGATATGAGTCGACAGAACAATGTATTACCGTGGTTGCAGCATGGCTCTAGGCTCCAGTGGGTTACCCGCTCATATAAATAAAGGCATGGTAAGGTCCTGGAAGACTTATTAAGACGTAAGGAAGACGTGCCCATTTACTCCCAAACAAAAGTTTGAAAGTTTTTGCGAAAAAAATTAACAAAAATAGTAGTAATTTTCAGATGTAATTTACAACGGTCCCATTTGAACATTTGGATGTTATTAAGTCAATAAGAGATATGATGAAAATGTTGATTCATATCTTGCACACACCTTGCAATATTCCCAGTAATTTAAATTTCAAGAAGCTATTGTCAGTTGTGCGTGCAGTGATATCTGAGTAAAATTGTATGACGGCTGAGGTAAATCCATCCTCGGCTACACCCTTTGATATTATGATAACAAAGGAATGTAACACTCGCTCATGTTAAATGTATGACATGTACAGAGTACAGTGAAACAGCCGCAGCCTGCAGCTCACAGTAGACCAAAGCCTGAGGGACTACATTGCTTTGGTGCCCAGGGAAAACAGTCTCAGGCCAGAGGTTTAGGGTGTTGCCTGACTCTTCTGTCAACTGCATTTAACATGACAGAACACAACTCTGACTTAGACCACATAGATAGAAAAACTCTGACTAGGTCAGGGGAAAAAAGTGATATGTCAGTTGTTTCATTGTGGCACATTCTGCATGACTGCCACGCATGCAAAAGAGTAGAAGTCATTACTTGGTTAAAAAATACAGAAAGAAAGTTCAACAACTCATATGATGTCATATAAAATGACAGCAACTGCTAACCAGTCACGTAAAGAAATTTAGGTGACTGGTCACTTGACAGGTAAGTTTATCAATCTTTAGAGTTAAAGTCAGGGTTGGTAACTTTCCAATATACCCATTTTATATTTTAAATGCCCGTTACACCCCAGAAGCAATAATGAACGTATGGACTCTGGAAAAGAAGCAAAAAAGATCTGTCATCTGTAGCTGCTGCAGTCCTGTAAAAATGCCCAGCAATCCCTGCCTCCTGGTCCACTTGTAAAGAACCAATGAAATGCCTTGTTGCCCCGCTTTGCACTTTCCACCCCTCCTTTGTAAATGTGCGTTGTCACCCCATTGCTAACCGTATTCAATTCAATTCAATTCAATTTTATCTATAGTATCAATTCATAAGTGTATCGAGTTATCTCGATACACTTTACAGATAGAGTTGGTGTAGACCACACTCTATAATTTACAAGGACCCAACAGTTCTAGTACTTCCCTACAGAGCAAGCAACAAGTCAGACAGTGGCGAGAAAAAACTCCCAAATAGGAAGAAACCTCAGACAGACCTAGGCTCTTGGTAGGCGGTGTCTGACGGCCGGTTGGGGTTGAAATGAAGAGTGGCAATAAAAGTCACGGTAAAAGATAATGGACAGTGACTAAAATTAGAAGTTTGTAGTAGTTCATGGCATAGCAGGGCACTGCATGACATTAGAAGGCACAGCAGGGCATCGCAGGACCACTGCGACAGTTGAAGGAGCCTCCCTGATCCGAGGAAACATGCTGGGGAAAAAAGAACATGAGGACTCTGGGGAATGACTCACCAGAGCTAGGTTAGTAACAAGCATTTCTGGGACATGGATGCACACAAATGGAAAGATAAAGGAGTGAGGAGCTTAGTGTGTCAAAGGAAGTCCCCCAGCAGTCTAAAACTATTACAGCATAGCTAAGAGTGACAGGGTAAAGAGAGGAGCCTGGTCGGGCTGTATGAAGAGAAGCAGAGAAGAGAAGGGGTGCCGTGTCTGCGGCAATACACCCTCCCCGGCCAGTCAAGGCGAAGGCTACAACTCCTCACTCCCTAACTATAAGCACTATCAAAGAGGAGAGATTTAAGTTTACTCTTAAATGTGGTCGCAATGTCTGCCTACCGAATCCAGACTGATTTCACAGTAGAGGTGCCTGATAGTTGAAGGGTCTGGCTCCCATTCTACTTGTGGGACAATAAGGTACTATGAGCTCTCCAAGATATGATGGTGCTTGACCATTTAGACCCTCGTAGGTCAGGAGAAGGATTTTAAATTCAATGCTGGATTTTACAGGAAGCCAATGCAGAGAAGCTAATACAGGAGAAACATGATATATTTTCTTAGTAAAACAAGTGTTGCAGCCTTCTGGATCAGCTGGTGAGTCTTAAAAGACTTATTTGAGCATCATGATAATAAAGAATTACAGTAGTCCAGCCTATAAGTAATGAATGCTTGGACTAGTTTTTCAGCATCATTTTGAGACAGGATGTTCCTAATTTTGGTAATGTTACAAAGATGAAAAAAGGCTGTTCCAACACCTAGAATTCTGACAGTAGTGCTTGAGGCCATGGCAATGCCATTTACGGTAGCTATATCCCTAGATAAAATAAGTTTGGAGGGGTTTAGGGCCAAGCACAATACCTTCAGTTTTGTCTGAGTTTAACATCAGAAAATTTTAGGTTGTCCATGATTTTATATAATTTATGTTCCACCAAAACAAGTGCCTTCCTTGGACTATTTTACAGTGGCACTGTGGCTCCAACCTGCGCGTAGCGGCGGCTATAACGATTCTGATTGGTTTAAAGGCATGCCAATAAACTAGACCACGTTTTTCTCCCATCCTGGGATGCTGTGTGGACTAAACAGACCCTCATTTGCATCGCTGTGGAGGAAGGTCTGGCAAAGTGAGACTGGGCGGAGCCCCGAGGAGATGCAACTTTCAAATCTAGCTGTTCAACATTACAAACCCTTCCTTTCAGTTTAGGGGAAAACAGGTGACTGTGAGCCCGGCAGCGGCCACTGTAAGGTGTCGGTCCTTCAATCATTGTTTCATCTAGCGACGACAGTAAAGTCTCATCACCGAAACATTAGTTAAGATTGGAAAAAAGATTGTGGTTGGGTTAAAATATCGGTCCCCTTAAGTAGTACTCCCAGGACAGGAACACGTTTCCTGGGTAAATTATTTGTGTTTTCCCCTAAAATTCTTCCAGGACACAAATTCCCCTTCCCCATTTAAAAGCTCTGTGTATCTCCACGGTTTATTACAGCAATGAATATGTGAAATACATGAGAATTACAGTGCATTACTTACTTTTTGTGTATTTACCTATGGTTCTTCACTATATGACTCATATCTGAAAGACTTGCTGACTTTGTTTTAAGGAAAAGCAATAATTTAAAAGTAAGAAAACCTGAATATAACCAGTTTCAATCTAGTACTCAATAAAGCTAAATAGACATCTCTGTGTCAGGCCATGTCTTCCCTCCGCTTTTGCATCTTTGTCTTATTCATATTTATGATTTACATTTCAGAAGACAATGTGATATTTCTTAAATTAGCATCTTCATTAAAGGTGTCTTGTTTCTTCCATTAGATGCTGTCATGGTGGCAGTGCTGTAATCTGTCTCATGTAAATCCACTCTGCTTTGTGGTGGCTCTGAGTAAGGAACTCCGCAGGGTTTATACACATGCCCGCCAGCCATATAACACGCACATTCACACATCCTGCAAAAACACACAGACATGTACATAGGGCACACAAACCCATACAGAGTGAGTACAAGTGCACAAACGAACACACATACACACACAGACACACACACACACACACACGTTGACACTGCATAGGTTCACAGAAAGAAAGAGACTTGTCATCCACCTGTCAGGAGCAGTAATCATTTCAAAGTGTTTTTTTCTCTGCGGCCTGTGCCACACGCCCTCCATGTTGAACACTGGAGAATAATCATTTAAATGTCTCCCAATCAGCCCTTTTGCCATCTTCAATTACACCTTTCCACCCTTACATTTGTATAATTTTCTAATCGAGCCGAGGCGTGCGGCTGTCAAATGTGCCAGAGAAAGCAGCAAAGCACGGCCAAAGACTGACAGATGGATCCACCAAGATGGAGAGGCCTGTCTTTGGATCTTCCATATGCCTTGGCACGGCTGGATTATGGTCACATCCGGCTGGATTTCTGCTAGTATTAGCGGAAGTACTATAGTGATTGCTTTCTGTCTGTTGACAACCATGTATTTCTTTATACAAAAAAAGCAAAGAAGAAATACATTTCTGAAGGAGCAGGGCTCAGGATGAAAACCAGCATGTTATCAACTTGCACAAAAGGTGATCGAGTAGAAAATGTTAATAAATTACAAAGTACTATAACGGTGGTTTAGTAGACTAGTTATTCCGACCTAATAGTATGGCAGTGATTACTTGTGCTTGCAGTAGCTCTGATTCCACTCAGTATTGATTTTCTGCCATTTCACAAGTCGAAACTTACTTCCTTTGTGTAGAGCTACTGAGGGGTAAAAGCATTTTGAAAGAGCAGCTCTTGGTTGAACTTAGTTTCTGGTAGTGCTGTCCTGAGTAGATTGATGTGGAGTGCCAGTATAACCCATTACAGGTTTTTAGGTTAAAGTGCCCAACTGCCCACCACTCTCGGTTCTGAAAAAAGCACCTAAAAAGGACAGTGAATAGTGAAGGGCACCACCTGCTTTCTTGATTTTTCTTCTTTAATAACAAAATCCTGTTTGAGTAATTATGAGATATTGACAGCAAATAGTTGGAATCTCATAACTACTTCATAGGTTAAACTTTCAGAAATGTCATTTGGATGAATGAAATAGTAATCAGCGTGATTGCCTGGCAATGAAAATGTAAATATATACATATTTTTTTTCTAATGCTGCTCAGGACAGAAATAAGAGATCAGTGGCAATCACTGCCACAGTCATTTTCAAAGACTGGTCAAACACACACACAGACACACACACACACACACACACACACACACAGACTGATTAGTTAATGCAGCTTCACTATGAACAAATGTGATGCTTCAGTTCTGCTGGCAAACTAAACAGCTTTGGCTTGTGGTTTCTGACTCATTAGAATAGATTTAAGAGATCTGTTTGAATGGAACATGCGTCCTTGGTTTTAACTCAAATACCTGATCCAATGAATCAGCTCTCAGAGTGCGCTGCAGCCAAGGCCGGCACATCAAGACACATTCATCTGCTCTAAAAGTGTGAATGGAGAAATACACATAAGCTTTCAATCCAAAGAAAAAGTGGAACACTTTCTATAAAACACGTTCTATAATATATATCACATATCCACACATTGCATACTGTAATAGGCTACATGCGAGATTTAAAAAGATTTTTTTGAACGCCACAAGGCAATGTAACAATGTCGTTCTTCCCACTGACTGAGATAAAAGGGCAACACAACACAGTTAAGGTTTTCTTGACGCAGTCACAGCTTCAATTTGAATGACTAGCCTGGTCCTAAAGTTAAGATCACAGGCTATTGTATCAGGAATTAACACGGCTGGTCCAGTCCTCATGACTAAAATAATGTCTTCAGTACTACTTACATTTCCCACACATGGGTGGCTGTGGCTCAGTGGCAGAGTGGTCGCCAGCCAATCAGAAGGTTGGTGGTTTGAACCCTGGACCTGCAGTCCCATGTCGAAGTGCCCTTGGGCAAGACACAGAACCTTGAAATGTGTGTGAGTGTTGTATGGCAGCTTCAGCCACAGTGTATGAATGTGTGTGAATGGTACAATGTAAAAGCGCTTTAAGTCAAGACTAGAAAAGCACTATATTTACACACATGGGAGAGAAAGGAAAGCATGCAAACACATAGTGACATCCATATATCCATATAGTCAAAACATATACCACAGTTAGAACTTGACAAATGAATCAACAACACCTTGATCAAAAGCTGTTATTGTTAACGGAGCTGAGTTAAACACCTTGGATGTAAACATGTACAACTGTCATCCGTCACCTGTCCTGTCAACATGACATGTAACATGTCATACGTTAATTAATTGTGTGCAATTTTTCTAACCTACCATATAAGGTAAGACAATTTGCTGATGTGCCCTCACGTTAAAAGCCACTGTGACTACAGCAATAGGTAGGGCTGCACAAACAATCACATTTTAATTACACACGATTTTGGCTTCCCATGATCAAATTTGCGTGATCAAGCAATATTTTAAATAAGTCATTCCATTCATAGAATGCTCCAGGTTTTTTTAACGATACAGACATTTCATACACCCCACGTGTCTAACTCGGCTGACCCGCCATTCGACCCGTGCTGGACCCATTCAAATGAGTCAGCCGTCACTCTGTGAGTAGCATACGTTTCAGTCCATCACAATCTCCCTCTTTCCCTAGCTCTTTTAATCAGTCTGTTATTGTTGTTGAAAAAAAGAGAAGGAGCTTTCTTAGAGATATATTTTTTCAAATATATCTTAGGCTATTTATTTCAGATCATTTTCATTTACATGTATTACAGCTGTATATTTTCAATCTGGGAAGACTGACAGCCAAGGCCAAAGGGAGAAAGCCAAATTAAAGGTGTTGGCCATGTGAAGGCATTTGACAGCAGGCCCTCACAATCGTGATTTCAACATTGATCTCAATATTAATAAAAATGATCGTGATGATCATTTTGATCATAATCATAGCAACTGGCAACTTACAAGTAATACCAGCCTCTTGTAACATGATTGTTATTTTTATTATTAGGTATTATTTTTTCAATTTTATTCAGTGGGGTCTGTGTATCCCTCTGAAAGTGGACGTTATCCACTAATATTCTTTTGTCTTTCATTTTCTCCGCCTGAATTCCATTTCCTTTAGAGTTTGATTAGATTCCAAGGAGCAGGTTTGACTTCAGCATTATAACACAGATGTGACACCCCATCAGAAAACAGTCCTTCTTTTGTAACCATCTGTTTAGAATAGTGTAAAACAACGCTCCATGTTAGATTTAGTGTCATTCCTCATTTCTCACAGGCGGTTTCATATTGACGAGTGACAAATAGTATTTGGCCAAGGTCTGTGTTTTGGCTAAAAAGGAAACAAGACAACTCGGGATATCTTTACCTTTGGCTTTCAATAAATGGCAGAATGGGAATGAATTAATGGAACTGGCATTTTCAACAGCTATAAGAATGCATCTAAGGCTGTCAAAAGAAAGACAAACACTTCCTAGGGCTATATGCACAAAGGCTATGATTTCATTGAGCTCATCCTCATCAACACTTCAATTATTTTCCCCAGAGTACTCCTGTCCTCAGATCCCGTACACACCCGGGCTTGTGTTCTCTGATAAATGATACTTCCTGTCATAAGCCTTCCGTGTTGAACAGCTTTATGTTTGTAGCTGTTCAGATTTTCCCAACTGGACATCTGACAGACACTTAGACAAACAGAAATGCAACACCTCTGCATCAGATTCCTCACCACTGGTGAAGAAAAGAGTGTGTGTGTGT
>NC_048411.1:14819629-14830947 GCF_013103735.1 Etheostoma cragini
ATATATATATATATATATATATAAATATACACTGTATTTATACTACAACCATATATGTTACCCGTCAATTTGGATTCAAAATCAGTGCAGTGATGATGATGAACATGTTGTTCTCTCACCATCCTCTGACTGGTTATGAATTACAGTCATCTGTCAACACTATTTTCAGAGTCACTTTGCAAGTATCAAAACTAAACCGGGCTATCCTCTGAGAAACCTGTAGAGAAAGTCGACACAAATCACACAAAATAATCTTTATGTTTAAAGACAGCTGTTCCAAATCCTTAATTGAAAGTAGGAATCAAATGAACCATGAACATGAGGACACAGACATGTGAAGTAATCCAATGGAGCTGTTTTATGTGTTAAGGCATAGCGAGGCACTTTTATGCTTTTCAAATAATGTAAAATGACACTAAAACAGCAAAGCCAATGTGTAACACTGACATGTGGAGGCAGAATATTGTTCTTTACATGAATTTTACATTGCAGGGTAGTCATAGTGACTCATCGAGCAACTCGGTCTCCTGCTGTTTTGCACAAAACCTGTCAAGAGTGTTTTTTTTCTTCTTTTTAATATTCTTAAGCTTTACTTGCAATTCATCTCAGTAGCCAAATAATTTTCTCTTTCCCATCCAATCAAGATGTTTAACATGTTCAATTTTGTGTCCAGATTTTTTAAACATAGCTTTTGGCTTGTAGCAGAAAGTTGCTCTGCCTGTTCCCCTCCTCTCTTTCCTAAAAAACATCTTTAAGAAGTTTGTTCATTGAAGCCATCCATAATGAGTGCACCAGAAAGGAAAGATATGTCACTTTTTCAAAAGTGATATTTAGTTTAGTGTGGGTAAAGAGGTTTGCAAGTGCTGTCTCACATTTGGTCATAAATGCCATGTAACTGTATTTTGGTTGTGGATTTTCACTTTGCTTTTATAGAGTTTTGGTTTTATAATAAATCTTCTTTTTTTTTTTTTAAGGAATGCTTGAGACAGCTCCACCCCCTCTTTCATGCATGTACCCCTGCAAATGGGGTAATGGTGGAGGGACACCCCAACTGTCCTGCAGTCTGTTCCAGACTCAACTTCTGTTCCACTAACTGTCTCTGCTCAGAATAACTTCTTTCTTTCTGAGGAACATGAACTGTGGAATCACTGGAACACGCACCTGTACCTGTTTTAATTATTGGGCATTGCAATTTGTAGATTTGTATGTATAGGTGTTTCTTTTGTGATATTTTTGGGGATCAATTTGTCTATATGTATTTATGTTTGTGTTTGCTCAGAAACCCTTTTGTAATGTGTTGAGTGTTTTTTTTTTTTTTTTTTTTTTTATCCGGACCTTGAGTCTGTAAATCAAGAAATATATGTCAATAGTTTGTGTCTACAATTCTGCTCTACTGGATATTAAAAATAGCATTTAGCAAATAATGACTAGATGATGTTTTGAGGGATATACTGCTGTTTAATGGAAACTATATTTTAACATTTTAACATGATTAAAAATGCACTGTATCTACTATACCATGGATTGTAGCTTATAAATTGCTTTTCTACTGGTCCTTGGTTCATGCATAAAAGAGAGAAGAGATGAGAACGCAGCTAGACTGTGCTGCAGTGTGTAGAATGTCTTTATATGATGGCTGTTGTAGCACAGACACACACTATAAGCGCACAGTGTGCCTTTTTTTAAATTGGATGTCTTGAAAGTTTAGTTAATTTTTGTATGATGATTCACATCTAAAAATACGTGTGGGGATGCATTTCTTTCTACAGTTATAAATAGAATTGAAAATCTCCAGTTTTAAAGAATATCAATACTAAAATTGCGTACTAAATGTTCACGATAAAGTAAATACAAAGAGACCTGCATGTACATGTACTGACTTTATATTGTTGGTACAAAAGAAATATCACAAAACAAACGACGCTGCAAAGAAAAAGAAAAATAAAGTAATAATTGGCACAGATTCAAAATGCCAGAAAGAGCAAAAAGCGGGGCGGAAATCATCTGCTGGTAATTGTCTCAGCAAAACTTCCTTCTTGAGCTGAAAAGCAAGGGTTTGGACCTTGGACGCTGCAGCTGATAAGGCTTTGTGTGGAGTTATTTATTTTTTGGGGGACTGGCACAACCCAACTTAAAGACTTTATTGATTCAAATTAATTAATCCACTTATAGAGGAATGGGATTCTGTAGCTCTGGAGCGACTTAAATAGTCCACACAAATTAAACTGTAAATTTGTTGCCTTTAATGATATTCCCAAGTAATTGAATTGCAGGAATGCTTCAAAATATGTGGCATTAGAATGCAAAAACCATGTGTTTTAGCAATGGATAACCAAAATAAATTTGATAATAATTAATTTTTGACACGGTTCAAGCCTATTTAGTGTGATTGTAATTATCATCTCTGCGGTAAAGTAAAAGCATGTGGGTTTAGCGAGAGAGAGCAGATAAAGCTAATACAAATTTGTGTTTCAGATGTTAGCAAATAGTATACAGGAACATGTGTGTAGAGGTTAGTTGTGCATTTAACACAGAAGTGCATCATAATAATTTATATTTAAAAAATATATATATATATATATATATATAAAAAAACATATATATACATATATACACATATTGAATTTGGTCTGGCAGGAAAGTTGTAGGTGTCCCATATTGCTCCTGTTCCTCTTTTTTCCTCCCTAATACTTTGTGACAGCCGTACCACAACATCCTTGGCTAATCCCAACAGGAAACGCATAGATTAGACTTTTTCTACCTGTACAGATGATTTTACATGCACTCCATGACAACTGCCACTAACCATGCCAAAAAAAAAAAAATCTGAAAAAGAGTAGAGACAGTAGGAAAATAGGTATGACCTAATTATCCCTTTCTAATTTACTGGGTGAACTTGGTGGGATAATTGATGCAACATTGTTCCTTGCACATCTGTTTTCTGTGACACATGCCACAATGTGTATAGTGTATACGTGCAGGTTTGGGATCCTTCTGGCTGGAGACAGGTGAGAGTTCCTTCACACCTTTGCTTTGAATGTTTTTGAAACACACACACACACACACACACACACACACACACACACAAACACACACACACACACTTACTTACCCACTCACTCACTCACTCACTGACTCACTACAAGAACAGAGCAGTGAAACGCGCATTTGTTAAAAACATGATCCCACCATTGTGTTTATGAATACAATGTGCAATGTATATATTATGGAACTAACACTATACTGCTCAGTATAAACTAAAGGTTGAACTCTGAAATCTGAATGCAAATTTGTAATGATATTTAACCCTTAAATATGTTTTTCATTCCTACAGTACACACCTCCGATTCTAAGGGACCGGTCACTTATACACCACAGATTAAGCCATATATTAGAATTGATGAAAGAAAGACATTGTTAAGGGCAGAGTTTGAGGAATAACAGGGAGACGAGTGCTTAACTGAATGACTTAAAGGAATAAGATTAGAAAGGATCCGGATCCCTTAATAACCGAAGTTTGCATTTGACGGTTAATTCAACATTGGAACATTTCTGTTTAACAGTTCTTACTCAATCTCTGTTGCAAGAGTTTCCAGCAGCACACAATGCAACAAACAATCACACAAGGGATTCAAGAAAATATCCTGCCATTTTTTGAAATTTTAGCATCCAACTGATGACAATTCTGCCCTCATGTTTGAATTGTGTGCAAAAAAACCTCACATGATTTCGACAAAGCGTAGCATTCCCCATCATCTTGACAACAAACTTCAAAGGCAGCAACAAGCAACATCTCAGTAAAAGATGGATCCCCACCAAAATTACATATGCAAGCACCTTACTGAACATGTATTCAAAAGAGCATCATTAGCATGCCATAAAATGGTAGCATTCACATTTGAAACATAATTTGCTTTTACCAAATACTCCTAGAATAAATTCATCAGTCATAGAAAAAAATTCCGGCGTTACTTCCATGCCACAAAAATCCATTCACAAAATTTAATTTTTCTAACTTGGCAGTCATTAATTCTTGGGCAGGCAGAGAAGCTGACGCTTTAATGCAGGTTACACGTTTTGTTCTTAGCACTCAGGCTGGATTGGTGAGAATGAAGTGTATATTTGTCAAGTATAAAGTGAGCAGGATATACAGCATTTTCATGATGGGTGTTGGAACAATTTTATACAATCCTTATTGAGATGCGGTTTTCCCTGGAGATGGTGATTCTAACCTATTTTTGCCAACAATGTTGATTCACAGATGCCGGTATGCCATAATGCTAGATGCAACAGGATGACCTTCCCCATTCAATGCTTAATATGCCCTTCTTTAAAAAGGGCCCTATGGTGAGGGCTAATGAAATGTAACTCCTCTTCAGCTCCCCAGTGGGTTGAAGAGGATTTTTCTGATTGAAAACTTCCTGGAGGTGTCTTGCTTGGTTTGTGAAACGTTGTAATTACTGCTGGGGGTCTCCTCCTGCTCTGTTTGCAGGGGGGCTGAGCAGCGTTTGCTCGCACTCCAGGGTTCTCCCTCAGTTCAGCGCACTTAGGCCCGTCTAATTAGAGTCCCTGCCACATCTATGTACTGCTGTCTCCATGCGCAGCTGGGGACAACCCCCAAATCAAGCTGTGGCACACAAAACGCTTGCCGACCCAGGTTCTGCAAGTAACAACAGGCGACACTCCTAATGCAATTGGAACATTAGCTCCTTCTCTCTCTCTCTCTCTCTCTCTCTCTCTCTCTCTCTCTCTCATTCATCCCCTCCCTTTTCCTCTTCAACCACCACCACCCCAGTCCTTCTTTTCTACCCTCACTTTGTTCTCCTCACCAATCTCAGGCAGAGCAGCTACAAAGAGCCCCACATAGGAAGATGAGAGAGAGCAGAGAGTGAAGAGGGTTCAGATACTGCACAGCGCTAGTGTGCTCGAACGTGTGTTTCTGTTTCCGTGTGTGAGAATCTGAGAGTGTGAGGCGGCAGGAGATCGCCAGGGTAGTGAGAGTCGGTAGTACACCCAGAGGCACTGAGAAAGAACAGAGAGAACATTTGCCCCCCCCCCTTCAAGAGCAGTTGTTCAACCCCCTGAGGCGAGGTGATTCAGGGATGGGGGGAGCAACAAAGGGCGGAGAGGTGGCAGGCAAAGCTACACTCGTCTGCTTTTCTCTTTCACCTGTTCGCCTTCACAATCTCTTGAAACTCTCCCCCACCCGTTCCTTATACCCAGTGGGTTCATGGAAACTGGCTTTTTTTTTTTTTTTTACTTCTCCTTGTCTCAGATAAAGTTGAGAAAACACCAGCTGCCTGTGTACTTGCAAATCTATAAGATACAAGCAGATACGCTAATCTCTTGTACAGGTGAAATTCCCATAGATGTGTGTAAGCATCAGTGTGTGTGCATGCACATGCCCATAAGTACTCTCCATTGCAATGAACATACACTCTTGTATAGTCAATCTGGTTTTTAACATACAGAGTATTTCATTTAGATTCTGGTTGGTTTGTATAAAAACCTCACCTTCTAAATCCAGAGAGGAGGATGTCATTCTATTCTAAGGCTCTGCGTTCATTGTGTATACTGCTTGTATGTTTCCACGTATGCATGCATGTGTTTCTGTGCGAGTGGGTTTGCGTCTAATGAGGCTGTGTTTGCTTCGATCAAGAGGGAGAGATCATAAACACGGACGGGAACAGCAGTGTTTGAGTCACATACAATAAGGGATGAAATAGTGTGCAACATAGAGCATGATGATGTACGCGCTGGGAATTGTTCACACACACACACACACACACACACACACACACACACAGAAAAACACATAGAATGTGCATCCTTGCATGCCAATCAATTGGGGAAAACAACACAAACCAAAGAGTGACCATGTTTTGAAGAGGCCCTTGTTCTGATCATTTGGAGAATATATATATGTATGCATATACTGTATGTTATTTTTTTCTCTTACTTTTATATATATATATATTTATACACACATAAATAATTACAGACTTTTGTGAAATAACGAGAAAGGCGGAGGGACCTTGTTTTATCCCAACAACACAATCCTGCACCTGGACAGTTGAGGGAAGTGATCATATCTACTAAGTCCACTCTCAGTTCTGCTCTAGCTTTTCTTCCATTTTTTTTCTCCCTCTGTCTCTCGTGTTTGAGAACACACACCTGCAGCCAACCACTAACCACGCGCCATGCTTCAGTAATCTGCTGACTCCCTGTGATTTACAGTTTTATATCTGGTAAGTAGCCAAAGGACTCTGGCTGCCTGGTAACTTGACACTGTGGGCCATTTATTAGACCCAGTCGCCTACACCATATACCATACAAAAACAAGGGCAACAAACAACTTGAGTGTTACTGCTGGGTTTTCTGACTGAAAGACTGTCTGTCTGTCTGTCTGTGTCTATGTCTGTGAGTGTGAGTGTATGTGAGTTGAGAGTGTGATTTAGATAAAAGGAACACTGAAAATTCCACAATTTAATACGGGAATATTACCCCATGTCCGTGGGCAAACTTGAAAGGGTCAGTGCTTCTAATTGCTGAAGATACAGAAATTCTCTTCACAATTTTTACGTTTCTCTTGCTAAATGAAGCGGTTTGGCACACATATCTTTGTGTATAACATTATATAACTATATATAACAATATTGAATTCTCTTGGGGGTCGTCCCTTCTCTCTCTAAGAGCTGCACATGGTTTAGTCCATCCCCTGCAGTATGTGTCGGTATGATTCTTACATGGACTCATATGGTCAACGTCGCAATTACATGGTCAGTATCCTCCACCCCTCAGCCACCAGGACACCACTCAAAACTTTTTCAACATCATATCAAAATCACATGAAGAACCATATCAGTTCATGAAATGCAATTTAAATCAAATGGAAAATATAGATATGTTGTTTTAGTGTTCATGATTAACATCCTGTAACAACAATCTTGTAACTAAATGTTTTGGAAAGCATTTAAGGTTGATCCTGTTTGAAGACAGAAGGGAATACTTTTCATTTATAATTTTGATTGTCTTAGAGAGAATATATGACATTAAACAAGTAAAACAACAATATATAACGTGTAAAACCATGTTTTGCCCAAACAAACACAACATGCTGCTTGGATTCTTCTCCTTCATGTTTTCACCAGTAGCCTAACACCGTCATTAACACTGTCAAGAGAGCAGCTCTTAAAACTAAGCGTGTCTTGCTTTTCCCTCCACGATGTAGGCTGTGCGGATGGAGTTGTCATCAGTTTAGACCTCGCCCTTGTTTTAACACATCTCCAGGGATCACTGCTTCTTGAGCAGACATTTTCATTTACTTTTTTTCCCTCTTTAAACGTGTTTCTTGGCAGGTTGACCTGTCGAGAGGAAGCCCACGGTGCCTCACAGCCAGTTGAGCTGCATGCAAAAGCTGTTAGAACTGTGTTCAAAAAGGCCTCCTCTGGATTCAGCATCTGGGGAGCTCAGAATACTCTGGAGAGCAGCTTTTCTGTCTACATCAAACTTGAGAATGTAAAATATATTATTAAATCAAATTTAAAGGATCAAATGCATTTAAGACTTGTCATTATTAAACAGAGCACACATAAACAATGTGTCAATAAAATCATGACTCCAAATTAGGGCTTTATGAATTTGTTGATTATATCACCGTCCCGTCCATCATTGTATTAATGAGATGAATGTGTGTTTTGGCTGCATAGAACTGAACTGTATGCTTTCTATGAACAATAAATGAGGACCAACAAAAAGCACATCTGAGGAAGTCCTTGATGAACAATATAAAGGTAATGACAGTCAATTGCAACAGGTCTAATATGTTAAAATAAGTAGATACTGTGCTGCATTTCTACAGGCTAAAAAAATGAAAGTAAGCCATGGTTTGTCCTCAAAAGCAAAGATAGTTGCATGCAGGCATTTATGTGAGCGTAACCTAAAAAATAAATGATCAAATGTACAGTACATATATATATATATATGTATATATATGTGTGTGTGCATGCTTGCGTGCGTGCTGTCTGTCATACACACGCGTGCATGCAGCCATATTAGCACAAATGTAAAACCTCTTTGTAAGAAACTTGTATGTATTATGTCATTGTAGAGGTTGGAATTTATATGAATATATACAGCATTTTGCTTTTTAAGTGTGTGTGTGTGTGTGAGTTTGTGTGAGAGAGCGAAAGAGACAGAAAGTGAAAAACAGAAGTAGACAAAGAGAAAGCTGCATGTCCTCCCATCTCAAGGAGGGAGAGTGATACAACTGAGAAAGCAAGAGGACGTGGGAGGCGAGCGGGTGGGTGAGGGGTGAAGAGGAGCCCATCTAAACTCATTTTGAAAATCAGAACTTCTTTTCTAAAGTCAGCATTCCAAATCAGAGCGTGTCCCCTCTCATTTAATGCATCATTTTGTGAAGTGATAAATTTGTGAATTAGACATACATCCTTTTTTGCTTTTAAGATACTGGGCCTCATAAGGGAGGGAGCACTGTGGAGGATTTAAGAGCGTTTCGCCGTGTCAAACATTAAAACCCACAGGGAGAGCATCAGCACAATTAGACTGGGGTGAAGAGAAGAGAGAAAAAAAATCCACAGACAAAATCAGGATCTTAAGAGCAGCAGCGTTATTCGTCTGTACAGTAACGTGGTTATCTGTCGCGGGTGATCCTTTTAAACGCTTCGTTTGCAGGGATAAAAGCAGAGCGGAGGAAATAAACTTAGTTCTGCCTCCAATCTGCAAATCCTTGGTGGTCATGGAAGATGATCCCAATTTGCTTCTGAGCAGCACTGTCAGATCTCACAATAATAAATAATTTAAGACTTAAGCAGCAATTATGCTTGATAAATGTGGAAAGCCTGTAGACCACTGCTTGCCGTAGCCAGACAATGCTGAAGCTCCTTCAAAAATACACCAGTCGCTACTTATGTCATAGCCAATAAATCATGCAGAAAGGTTAATTTGAAATATTGGATTTAGGTTAATATCAGGTGCATTGTCAGAACCTACAGCAGGTCTTGACAGTTATATAAAATAGGGTAGGCTATATAACTGGACTTATTCATCATTGATAGAGGATTTGTTTGATCTGATAATACTATCACCAACATGCTAATGTGCTGTTTGGGGTCCCGGAGACCCTGGGCCATCTTTAACAGTTCAAAAAATATACTCTTTTACACAATTTATTTATTTTTAAATCAGCTTTGATCTTAATGCCTCCTCCTTATTTCATGAGAATTTCTTATTTAAACAGAAATTTGAACTGATGACACATTTGAGAAGGCTGCTACAAAAAATAGTAAGTATTCCTTCTATTTTGGGTCTCAAATACCCCAGCTGTAAACATGGTCAATAAGAATAGATTTGTATACACTATGTCTTGGATTGATGTTGGCTTTACTTTTTACACACTTCCAACATCGCAGACACATCTAGGAGAGACCTACACTTTTTGAGTGAGTAATCGTTCATTGACATGCGCACAGTAAAAAATTGACAAATGACAAAAGTCTTTTGCGATTAGACCCCATCATATCATCATATTCCCATTGTGACATCATCATATTTTAAAGAGGGTTGAGGAGCAGTAAGTGCTGTAGGATACCCTCGATGGAGTCTAGACACTGGTGGTGATGGCAACGAATATGGAGAATAGGCTCTTTGAAGATGAGCCTGGCCTGCGCAAAATCGCCCAATGCTTGCCGATTAGATTTGTATTTGATTTGATTCTGACTCGCTCTGATGTCATGCACACGTGGGCAACAATAACCTCACAAGATCACGGCGGACGCAGTTTTTAGAGTTCTGAGCTGATCTAACAGCTGATTGGTTCAGAACTGACTCAACATGATGACGTTTTATTTAAACATTTCATTATTATGGAATTGGAGGGATTTTGATTGCTATTTGTTGGAGTTGAAGGCCTATTCTGTTAACAGAATACATGTTGTGACATTTAGTGGTCAGAGAGACTAAATCAGTTTAGATTACAGATCATCCACAGTTTGTTGAATGTTAACATCAGTAACAGATCTCAACGTATTACGTAACGTATTACCCTTAACGTGAGACAAAAATTTAAGCTATGCCTCATTTGGATAGTTGTTACTGGAGTTTCATAATAGTTTCAACATAAGAGCTCTAAAGCTCTACAGAAAATGTCCCAAGAACTTAATTAGACCCTGGTCCCTGCGGTCGAAATGCACTGAGTTCCTCAGAACAATCCTAGTTCTGTGGGGAAGTTACTTTGGTCTAAAAGCGGCATTTTTAACAGGAAGTTCCATCTTTCTGGGGTCTAACTGATCCCAAACATAGTATCACTACTGAAGATACACATACTGTACTATACACACATTTACAATAAATACTTCTACAAGACGTTTTGTCGGTCAATAACATTTAGGCAAAACAAAGGAAAATTTTTGGTCACTGTTGTTCAATAAACAAATCTATAAACATATCTCTTTGTTTGGTAAAATAAAAATATTTTTATGCCAAAATTTCAACTTCAATTCAACACTATCAATACTTTTCTATGTACACATTTACAGGTCAGAAGACAATAAAACAAAGAAAGTATATATGTTTTTGAAAATTGTTAAATTTGCAGTTAAAATTATTATACAGTGGGGGAAATAAGTATTTGATCCCTTGCTGATTTTGCAGGTTTGCCCACTTACAAAGAATGCAACGATTTATAATTTTAATCATATGTACATTCTAACAGTGAAAGACAGAATCCCAAAGAAAATTCCAGAAAATCACATCATATGAAGTTTTAAAAATTGATAACCATCTGATGAGGAAAAACAAGTATACCAAAACCCCCTACCAAACAGCAAGTATTCTGGCTCCTACAAGCCAGTTAGTCTTTCTTTAAGACACAGCCCCAATCCCAACCAATTATCTACATCAAATACACCTGCCTCACCTCGTTACCTGTATAAAAGACACCTGTCAACACCCAAACAACCAGCATCCAACATTCCACCATGGGCCAGACCAAAGAGCTTTCTACGGACATCAGGGACAAGATTGTAGATCTGCACAAGGCTGTGATAGGCTACAAGAGAATCGGAAAGCAACTTGGAGAGAAAAGATACACGCAGCACACGTAAGGTCCCCCTGCTCAAGAAGAAACATGTACAGGCCCGCATGAAGTTCGCCATTCACCACCTGGACGACTCAGAAGAGGCCTGGAAGAAGGTGATGTCTCGTCGTGTTTGGAGGGCAAGGAACACAGAGTACAACCCAAAGAACACCATCCCCACCGTCAAGCATGGTGGTGGCAACATCATGCTTTGGGGGTGCTT
>NC_048411.1:14831047-14887004 GCF_013103735.1 Etheostoma cragini
GAAGAAGCACATCAAGGTTCTGGAGTGGCCTAGCCAGTCTCCAGACCTGAATCCAATTGAAAATCTTTGGAGGGAGCTGAATGATTTGGAGGCTGTCTGCAGGGAGGAGTGGGCCAACATCCCTGCCGAAATGTGCACAAACATTTTCACCAACTATAAAAACCGTTTGACATCTGTGCTGGCCAATAATAATGGTTTTCTACAAAATATTAACATGCTGTTTGTACAG
Organism: Etheostoma cragini; assembly: GCF_013103735.1. Taxonomy (NCBI): domain Eukaryota; kingdom Metazoa; phylum Chordata; class Actinopteri; order Perciformes; family Percidae; genus Etheostoma; species Etheostoma cragini. The sequence goes on from NC_048411.1 coordinate 14,831,277, forward strand.
GGGGTCAAATACTTGTTTTTCCTCATCAGATGGTTACCAATTTTTAGAAATTCATATGATGTGATTTTCTGGAATTTTCTTTGGGATTCTGTCTTTCACTGTTAGAATGTACATATGATTAAAATTATAGATCGTTGCATTCTTTGTAAGTGGGCAAACCTGCAAAATCAGCAAGGGTTCAAATACTTATTCACCCCACTGTATCTCTACTAGGAGCTGGATCTGTGGGCAGGAACTAAGGAGCATTTACATTATGGATTCATTTTCCTATTATTTTCTTGATTTATCTCTGAAAGTGAAAAATCCCCATTACAATGTCTGTGATTTCAAAATAGTCAACAAATTGCAGCTTTTCTCCAATAATTTCACTCAAAATCACAGACACTGATTAAAGGTGCCCTGCCACACATATTTCATGACTTTGTGGTAATGTCTACCAAGTTCTACCATGAACTCTCCAACATTGTTTGTGGAAAAAAATGCTTTGGTTACCTTGTTTTCAGCAATTCTAGTCATGTAGGAAGACTTGATTTGTGCCAGTTCTCATTAATATTCAACAAGCTAAGCTGCTTGACTCTGACTGGGTAACAGCTGTCCAATGAGAGCGCAGCTATCAACATCCTTTATCCAGTGCAACTGGGCGAGCTCATGAATAGTAATGAGTTTTTAAGGCAAAATGACATCAGACAGAACAGCAATTATAATTGGCCAGATTTCTTGACTTATTTCGTTTCAGTGGCTAGAGCTGACAGAGGAGGTGCCGTTAATTTTCACATTCACAACATAACACAAACACATATTGACATAAAAAATGTCATAAAATGCAAGTAAAGACGTGTTTTTTGTGGCAGGGCACCTTTATAAAATTCAATAATTATCTAATTGCCAATCAATTAACCAATCAATGAGGAAGTAAAGCCAAGGTGAATAAAACAACAAAATCATTATGTATTACAACTCAAATTCCAGCAATACTTCTGAAGGATGTTAGCCCGGGAACCAGATGATTCTGCAAGCTCATGTTTCATTTTCTCTACTGTTTGGTACAATGACTGACAGCTGGTGGAGCCCACATCCTCACTCCCATCTCGTAAAATTCGGACGGTTGGTCAGTTGCCTTTATGGTTGTTATTAACGCTTAAAGTCTCCTTTAGCGCCAGTACGTTCTCTTTTTGTTGCATCAGATGCGGACAGCCACTCTCCAAACATTCGTATTTTACGCATTTGGAGTGAGAACGGGTTGGATGATGACTTAGTTATTAGCTGATGCACCCTCACGCCGAGGACACTGGGCATAAACCTAGCTTAGTAAAGAGGAGTGCTATTGAGACATTTTTGAAAACAACCAAGATAGCTGCAGCTAATATGGAACTTTCTGTTGAAGTCCTATATACTTTATGTTTGAATTCTGAAAACGACCACACTCGTTCTCAGACGCTACACCATCACAGCTCATCTCTACATGTAGTAGTCTAACTACATTTTTCAGTTGTTTAGCGCGTCCATTTGTGTCCAGAGGCATTTTGGTCTCCTGCCGTTGATAATGCTCCTTGGAAATCGAAATTGAACGGAGAGGTCCCAGACTAACTCGCATTTCCAATTTGGTCTTGCCATATCAAGCTAGAGGGATGTGTTTCATTTTATGGTATTGATTGATTGACTGAATCCCTATGACACATATAGTACATCACTGACAAGTCAAGTTGGATATTTCAGTCCTGATATGAAATGTAAAAATGTAACGTAAATAAAGGTGTTTGCACGTCTAAGGAGTTACAGGCCTACCTACTGTGAATTAATTAACTACTGTTTGCAACAATGGTTATTAAATACATGCCAGAGCGGCATTACAACAAACTTTTTTTAGTACTGACAATGACTCTGTGAAACTGTGAAACATGGAACTTCAGACACTCCCAGTTTGGATTGTAACCAACAAACCAATCAGTCAAACAGCCAAGTAAACAATAAGTAGAAACAATCTGAGCCAAGGCGTGCAGGGAGATAGGGCTGTCTGGTTTCAGAAGGCTGTGCTTAGGTTTGATTTCTCTCTCTCTGTGGTTTGGTCTCTCATGAGCCGTGAGCCTCTTTTGTAGCCCCATGTTTGCCTTTTGTTTCTGTTAAAAAGTTTGCCGAATCATCAAGACTCCTCCACCTTCTATAGCTGCTTAGGTGAGATACTAAATGTAGAACAATTACACAATTTAAAAATAAAGGATGGGAAATTACTCTCAATTGCTTAACAGTTTGTTCTTATTCACAACGCAATGTCATTTGATTAATCTTTTTAGAAACGTAGATTTGAATTAAAGCTTCCCCCAAATCATCATTAGTTCCTTTAGAAAATAGCGCCAACGCAGCATTTACATTTATTACTGACTGGGAGCATTTCATTGCAGCATGTGAGTTGTGAGGTCTGTTACACAGAATGCTCATTTTCATTTTTAGACTGGCGAAGGCTGCAGAGGGAAACAAAGCAAGAGAGCACTAGAAAATGAGACACAGATAATTAGAGAGAAAAAGAGGCTATTAGGTTGAGATGTTTGCATGGGCCACTATTTACCTAGAAGATTCACTGTGTCCATTTGGGTTAGATATTTTTGGTGGCCACTGGAATCCAGTTTGTGAATACCTGCATTGAACCACTTGGGCAGAGGCAGTGCTGTGAGGCCACGGACAGGCAGGAGCCACTGGTCACCACAGTTTGAACACGGTGCCCTCATGCTGTTTGCTCCTCTGCCGCCTCCTCTCCTGTATGGCCAGCACTGTGTTTGCTCATGTGTGGATATGAAATAGCAGCAAATATGATGTGATGTGTGGAAATGAGTGCCACCTTGCAGGAACCGAGATGCGTGTTTATTTTACTTTATGAAGTTTTTCTTATGTGTCTGTTTGTCTAACTCCTGACAATCCGGGTAGAAATATGAGTACAGACGTGTGTCTATAAATTATTAATCATAAAAGGTTATGTGGTATTATGTACTTTAATTTGATTTTGATGAATTTTAAAATCATATCCTGCTAAAGTAGTGTGTAAACATTCTGGATGTATGTCTTGAGCCAAGTGGTGGCTCAAAGAATCTTGCTTGTTTTTTTTTTAGATTCAAAAAATGAAATCCAGTCAAACTAACTAACAGGTCAAAAAGCAGAAAAATTCGAATTAATGCAAAATAATAACATCTACATAAAATTTCCTAATTGTAAAGTTTCTCCACAATGTTCACTTTCACCAATCAACACAGCTGCCATCATTTCTTCACAAATAATTCTTGAAAATGCAATTGTCTAAACAAAAAATGCAGCAGTTTATTTCAAAACAACGGTTATCTCAGTGCACAAAACAACGTAACACAGCAATGGTTACCAGACAACAATGGCTACATCAGCTGCAGAAGTTGCACCAGTATCTTCCACTAAAGGCTGACACAAACGATCGTTGAGCCGGAGTATTCCTGGAATATCATGGATGTGGCCACAGGGGTATGAAGAGAGCAGAGACAAGAGGAGAGGACTAGAGTGTAGGGGTTGGAAAGAGAGACGAGGGAAAAGAGAGGATTCCCAAAGACTTAATTCTCCCATGTTCTCTTTTACATCAAGGTTTCAACTTAGTTAGTATTGCTGGAATCCAGTAAAAAGTAGAGAAATGAAATGGCATGGCATTATATGAAATGGCATTCTGACACCATGCGCTGTCCACAGAATCTTTTAAAGTTAACAGGCCATATAATTCATCCAATAACATATTAGACCCTTTCCCACAGGCTGGGGTTAGTCATGGAGAGCTGGAAGGGCTGTTTGCTGTGTTGTGTTGTGTTGTGGTGGCGGCTGAAATAAGCTTATTATCAAATTTCACTCTGAAACTGCCTTATTTCTTGGATGCATGAAATGACCTGTCTCTTCTGTGAGGGTGGCTGGTAATGCTGAGTGGCAGGTACTCCAGAACAGAGTCCAGTCTGTCGCCAAGGTGATGACGTTATGGCAACCAGCTGTCAAACGGCTGGATAACCGCCACTGTCGTCCAGAAAGACGCTCACCAGAACCAGATGCTGCTAGCATTACCACCAATTAGGAGTCAGGAGCTGGGTGCCTGTCGGAGGAGGAGGAGGCCAACAGAGAACGGGGGAACAACACCATCACTGTCAGACACTGACCACTGAGGGACAACAGAGCTGCGGTAGGAGAAAAAACAGAGGAAAGACAGTGAGAAACATGGATGGAAAAGAGAAAATTAATTTCCAGTGACGGTTGCATCTGATTGCAAATGAATAAGTTAACATTTTCAACTTGTTCCATTAATGTATGTGAGAAAGTAGAATACATAAGATACCAAAAAGCAGAATCTGCCACATAGGCTTGCTCTGACGTTTGCGATTTGGACATGCTTCCCTGAAAAACATCTTACATTTGACGCTAGGATGAAAACAGACGGACAGAGGGAGGGACGGACAGATGGATACAGTGGATAGATAGAAACACAAGTCTACTACCTGAGCCATCAATGCCATCAACAGTGTGGTGTTAGGTGAACCTTGAAGTAATGAGAGGGAACAACATGAAGAGACTTGCAGTCTGGCTTTTGCACAGCATCATTACAGCAGCATAAATGTTCTCTGAACATGAAGAGCTCTGTTTTCTAGTCAAGCATGTTCTGAATGGAGAGTAATTTCGTGTCCTTGTGTAAAAGTATACCCTATTGTTTGAGAATTAAGCACAGCATATAGGCCTGTAATTATACCTCCACAATAGCGGGTTTTCAGAAAAGGGCTCGAAATAGCATTGGAGGGTTCCGGTCTGGGCCTCGAACTACAGAGCTACTAACAGGCTGACAGACTGTAAAATGGCAGAGAGCAGAGAACAGAATCAGAGACGTTTTAATGTCTGTGGATTGGAGGGGGCTGCTGCCATTGTCCAGTAACTTCCTGATTTGCACTTTGGTGCATGGTTTATAAATGTGGGTACAGTGCTACGAAGGCTATTGTTAAAGGCAAGACTATTGTAAAGAACGTTTAGAGGCGAGGCCATCAGGAAGAGAAAGGGAGAAAAGTAAATGAGATATAACAGGACTGAAGATCAGACGATTAAACGAGGAACAGACACAAGAGAGTCAAAATAAGATCTTCTATCAGTCCCACTCCGTAGCCATTCCGTATCCTGAAATAACATTGTGCTTTCACCCCAATTTCATAAGTGAGCTGCCTGGCATGGTGCCTAACTACACAGCAAATAGAAGGAATAATATCATTATATCATATACAATACAGGGAAATCCCAGTGGTGAGCAGACAGCGTGAGCAGCTGTCTGATGGAGACAGTAGGCCTGTGCACGTCTGCATGTCTTTATGTGTGTGTGCATGTATTGTAGTGTGTGTCTGTGTGTGTGCGCGTGAGTGAGCGTCGTCATTGACTTTGGCTTTATAGCAAGCTCCCGGGCAGGACTTTACCTGGGACCTAATCAGTCAGTGAGCCTCACTACCTCTCGGGACCTCCCAGCTGGAGGGGGGGGATGTGTGTGCATGTGTGTGTGAGAGAGAGGAAGTCTAAAGGGGGGGATGCAGACGGCTGTGCTGAACAGAACGGCCTTCTGGGAGCCAGATCGACCCTCCTTCTCAGTTTCAGTGCCCACGGCTCTCTCTGACTGGCCACAGTCAAGGTGATCTTCTGTTCCACTAAACACACTTCCACAGGTACACACACAGACACACACGGACAGACAACCTAATACAGACGGTTTGAAATGTCACTGTTGTACTGATGTACAGGTAAATGAAACTGTCATGTGCTGCTCATTCACACCCACACACACCGCACAAACCCAAACACAGACAGCAAAATGTTGCTGCATAGTGGCAAATAAGGTCATATAATTTCTTTCCATAGGCCAATCTGGTTTATGCCCAAATTTTGAGGGAAATGACCCACACAAATTAATCAACCATCAGTGTAACTCCTAACTGCTTTAGACAGTATTTACAGGACATGGCAGCCTTTGTCTGGAGCTGGGAGCGTTAAGCGCGGCCAGACGGCGGTCTTACTCGATGAGGAGATGCTGGACACTAGCCACGCAGAGCTTTATGAGCCCCCTGGGCCTCAGTCCCTGGGGTGAGCGCGGGTTCAAGGAAAAACCGCGTACCAGTCAACTGCCAGTCCAAAAGCTTTAAAATGGCCAACCTCCACCTGGAGAATCACTATACATGGAGAAAAAGAGGCAACGATGTGGAGAGAAGGAGACTGGAGAGAAGAAGGATGGTGAGGAGGAGAGGAAACATAACCGGTTGCCATGACGAGAAAGCAAGGGAATAAAACAGAAACAGAGGCGGGTGGCACTGGGGTTGTCAGCAGTGACAGCTTCCATGGCACGCCTGGCACCCTTCGTTTGCAAAGTCTGGTGGACAGAGAAACTCAGACTCCTCTCCTGCAATACAGTCCCAAATTATACCACCTTTCTTTTTTGTTTTCATTGAAACTTAAGCTTCCCAGACTTCTTTCCAATATGAACTGTGTTTTGTGGTACTGTACCTTTCCAACCTAATCCTTCATAGTCATGGTCCACTGGATGTGACAGGAAGACCACCTGTCGCCAGGCAGACTGTGACCTAAATGGAGCTTATGGCAGGTCAGCTTTAGTATGTTTGTGTGTATGTGTGTGTGTTCAGTGGAAGGGGTGTGATGAGTGTATCTGTGCATTTATATGTAATCTTGTATTGTTTTATAGTGTGCTTTATGTGTGAATGTGTAATGTTATGCATGCAAATTTGATTGTCTTTGTATCACACACTTTTATCAAATCTGTTCTTCCAGCCCACAGATGGGCCTGCCGGATAATGTTGGAAAGACAATAACTGCTGAAGACGACATACTGTGGAGGACCTGGCAAAGGAGAGCCGGCTATTTGTAATGGGGGGAAAACAAAGATGATATAAGATTTATTGAACCAACACAGCAGAGCAAATGAACAACAAATGAACAGAGCTCAGTGAAGGATAAAATAACACAGTGGAGAGGAGGCGTCCACAAACAGCAGTAATAGCAGTCCTGTATCGATCCGGAGCAGTGAGCCTGCCAGCTACTGCTACCTTCCTCTTTCCAGGAAGACTCTGCACATACAGGATGGACCTTAAGGCAATGTATTGTATGCTCTGTGCGTGTGTGTTTGTGTACACAAGTTAGAGGATGTGTGCACATTTGCCCTCAGTCTGATCTTAGAAGTCAGTATGTCTTTTAGTGCACAGATATGTAATGTACATAACTCAAAGGACCAGTCTACACCGTGTATTATGTGAATGTAATAGAAGTCACTTGCAAGCTTTGTCCATAATGAATATGCATCTCTGGACGGGCCGTCACAGTATATGAATTGGAAGCATATGAATTAAGTGGAAGTGGGTTTGTCACAGGGCACACAGTAACTCAGTTAACCACCTGGAATCTACGACACCACGTCTCTTCTGGTGAAGACAGGACATCCCTAGCATGGGGGGAACTGGGTCAGGGCTGAAATAGTCATGGTTTAGACTCTATCACACACACACACACACACACACACACACACACACACACACACACACACACACACACACACACACACACACACACACCTCAGAACTGGGAGCTGCCAGCCTGTTGCTGTTGTGTTGAGCTGGGGCAGCTAAGCTTCCTGGTGTGTGTGTGTGTGTGTGTGTGTAATGTGATCTGTTGTCAGGAGATAAGGTGACAGCAACTGGGTACAGACACATACACATTTTGAGTCTGCTCGCTAATATATGGTCGCCAACTCAGCCCAAACCCAACAGAGCCAGAGGTTATTTACATACCAGTGCCAGTTCAGGCCCATTTACACGTGTATATTGAGGGATTGGCTCAGATTTCAGCCTTAATTATAAAAAATATTATGAAACATCAAATGTTATTATCAAATCACCACTGTGGTTTTGACGTTTTGAAATTATAGGGGAGGGTAACAACTGCCATATTGTTAATAACACTGTGGATCGTCAAAACAAAAAAAAATTACCTTCACTACTGACTTTCCCTTTAAAAGGAATGATTCCTTTTTTTCTGGAATACGTTTTTCTCTTGCAACAGTACTTTATTTGGACAGTCACTGTCCTAACCAAGAGCAAACAGGGCTTTAAAAGGTGAACTATCAGCTGCTGCTGTTACAGTGCTGCCGCTTGTGTGAACAACATCTCACAGAAATACTTCCCATTGTCATTGTGTCGCATTCAATCAAAGACAGAATACTGTGCTGTGTATAATTTAAAAGCAATGCCATAGATGTTGAGTAAAAAGGACAAATGGTTCAACATGACAAGGTTAAAATGTGTTTTTTGCATATACGCAAAGTAAAACTTTGCAGTACCTCAAGCTGAGAAATCATCAAACATTACACACACTACATGTGCACTGTAACTGACACATTTTAATGAGACAACAGTTGTTTTTCATCCCATACAGTATGTTAATCAGAAGGCTTTTAAAACGCATTCATATGAGAGATACCTATCCTGTGTGAACGGTTCCTATTACAATTAACAGAAAATGTATGCATAATTTACCGACAGCAACTGAAACATACCATTCTGAGCCCATGGTCTCCAAAATAACTTTAAAAAATGTGAAGATTTATATTTTTCTCCCAACTTGAGTTTATGGAAGTGAAGGAAAGGACAGAGGTCAGTTTAAGGTTTTAATTGGAATTCCCTTCTTAAAAGACTGGATAGGTTTTTTAGTTTCTGTTTTTAATTATAATTAGGTCACCTTTCATTTGTCAAAACAACGTATCACAAGTACATGTTTGTCTATGCTATGACTATTTCCTACAAATATAATAAGAAAGTTGGTTGGCAACAAAGTTTGAATCAACACCATCTACTGTACAATCACATCCTTACATTATGCAGGAAGACTTTAAACATCTTGTTGTTTCACCTCGCCTGGTGTTCAGTATGTTCAACACTGTAAACAGATGTTATTGCTATACAGGAATAAAGTTTGTGCTTCCCAAACGCCACGGTGGAACAGAAAGAGTCAGACTCAGCACTGTTCCTACCTCTACTTTACACCCAGCACGCGCACACACACACACTCATAAACACACACAACTGAACTGAGAACACAGCCCTGGCTCAGCGGCACAAACAAACACACTAAAAATACAAACTACGCATATCCAAACACTCCCACTCCTTAATGAGCTAGCACTTTTAAGAAAAGACTCCGCCACAACTCTATACCACACACTGATACCTTGAGGAGAACTCGCGATCGGAAGAGACGAACAGAAGAAAAGAAGCACTCTGGGATATGAAAGAGGAAGAGAAAAAGAGGAGGTGAGAGGAGAAATCAAAAAGCGCCTGGAGAGAGGGAGGAGAGCAGGAAGAGTAAAGTGTTGCACCTCGCTCCTCATATCTCTAAGGAAGATGATAGAGGGGATAGGAAGAGAGGGGGGAAGGAGCTGGAGCGGAGGGTGTCTGGGTGGAGGGGGGGTGGTATGCTGTCGCTCTCGGCAAACAAGCGGGTGAGTAAATAGACTCATGGGCGTAAAGGGTGGTGAAGGTAGGTGAGGCGGGGGTGCACAGATGCTGTTGTGCTGGGGGAAACTCAGCTATTAGGGCTCCATCTAGAGAACCAGGCCCTTAATGTTGATGAGACTGGCGTATCTGTCTCGTTTACACACACATTGCCCGGCCCTCATATCCCTTCCCCCCTTCTTGCAGTCCTTGCATCACTCTCCTAGCAGCCTCCCCCCTTGTCTTCAAACATCCCTAACAACCCTCTTCTCAATCCTCCAACCCTTTCTCACCCACTCCCGTCTTCCCCAGCCCTGCAGGCCCTTAACCTAGCTCTCATCTCCCTATCCCGTAAACCATCCCTTTCTCTCTCTCTCTCCCTCTCTCTCTATTTTCACTCCCCTCCTCCCCTCCACCAATCATATCCCTTGGGTCTGTGCACTGCTGCTCGTCTGATGAGGGGGAGGATATCGCTGCCAGTGCTTTGATCCTATGTAAGCTGATATCCAGAACAGAGCTACAGATCCCGCCACTGGGCACCCTGGCATTTGAACGACATGACTCTGTGTAAAGCCTAAGTGAGGAGGCCATTCCCCTATAGCCTGCCAGCTGGGAACGTTAAGTCTAGACAGGTGGAGCTGGATGGTATAGAGCCGATCATACCTGAGAGGTTGTATGGGGAACATAAACCTGGGCAACATGCAAGTGGTTGGTATCAACAGATTTGTTTTTACAGAAATGTCTTGATAATAGTATTATGCTATGCAGTTAAAAGAATGTAGGTAACACAGAAATATTTGCAAAAGAAATTATTAACATATATATTTGAAAAAATTAACAAATGATGTGCTGACAAAATTGTTGCCATCAAATTTTTTTTAATTTTACTTACACCGTAAATAAAGACATACTGTTAAAATAACATCACCAGCATGGGAGACTATGTAAACAGCCGACTGGGTGATATATAATTACCCTCATTGCAAGTTATCCAGTAGCTATTTAGTGTGATTTAAAACAGCAACATACTATATAAAAACCACACTGGGATCACTACTACTGTTCCCCCATAACTCCAAGGCATTCTAAAGACGTTTAAGATCGTCAGGGTGCATAAACAGTGTACATAACCCTACCTTCTTTTTATGTTTTATGGTTTACTAATCTAATTACAGGGGGGGCATATTCTTTGTTGTAGTTTAAACCTATTTTATGACCGTTAGATTTCTTCTGCGGCTTGGGCGTCCGCTCCCACCCTAAACTTCTCTAAATACAGCAGAATGCTGATCAGGCAGCTTGAGAAGTAATGTTAAGTGGAGAATGTGCAGCCCGCTTAATTACAGAAATCCCCGTGAAGAACACAGTGCCTTCCGCCCAGCTCACTCCAAAAGCGGTTGCTGTTATTTTACTCGTGCCAGAAGAGTAATTTCTCTATTTTGTTTTATAAGCACAACCAAAGGAAGTATATGGGTGCTAACAACACTCTAGATAAAAGATAATACTGCCCAGCAATGCCAGAAATAGAAAACTAGAAATATTTGTCAGGGCAAATAAAAAAATTAATATACTCAAGAAGAAATCATGTTAGTACCTTTTAAAGCAGGACATAGACAATATCTATTTAAAACTAAGCATAATATCTATTTACTGAACTAAAATAAACTTTAGTGGAATGACACAAAATAATCATATATTAAAAGAGTTTAATGGAAAATATTCAGCTTTCAACAGACTTCTATAAGTGTCTAGCTGGTTACATCAAAGCAATTGTGAAGAAAATAAACAATTAGCCATGGACTGGGAATATGTTCATAAATAATGTATTTCTTTTCTCTCTTAGAAAATAAGTTCTGCAATGAGTAACCTTATATAGATCTAAAAGTTCCATGCTGAGAATTGACACACAAGATATTAGCCTTTCCCCTACAGGCCACCACAAGGGGAGAATAAAGGCATGCCAATGACATTTGTGAATAAGCAAACAACCACTGAAAACGTAGGAGCATGTTAAGTAGCAGCATTACAAGTTGTGATATAATTGAGAAAGGAAGATAACTGCTAATACAAAGGAAAAAGAAAGAGGAATAAAAAGGAAAATTAATTCACATTTCTTATTAAAATTAAAAAAAAAATTCTTCTTCTTTTTAATCCTGCTACTTCAAGTTTTAAAAAGACTGTTTTCTTAATTTCCAGGAATCATCAAGGCACAATTTCAATTTATAATGTACTTTGAAATAAAGCCCAACCTCTATCCAATTGTGCAATGATAAGAGCAGGCACACACACACACACACACACACACACACACACACACACACACACACACACACACACACACACACACACACACACAGGGAAAAAAGTTTCCCAGCTGTCCATCACTGGGCTATCAGAGTGTTATCTGTGCCAGACGCCCACCATCCTCAGCAACGATACTGAGACAGCATCCAGGACCTCAGGACGCCGCGGGAAACACAGCAGGACACCAAGAGAGGTGTGACAACGTCACTGAATACAGCAGGCGCAGAACACTGAACACACATGTGCGTGCACATAACACACACACACACACACATACACAATGGATACACATATTAATGCACACATGCAGACATACTCGGAAGGGAGACACAAAGACAAACACAGACACCATCTGACATTGTAAAATTATCCCGCCTACGCAAAACCGACGCTAGGAATACTGTAAGACAGTTTTCTGCAATGCCGTATCATATATGGGCATTAATTAAAGTTACCTGGAAAAACAATACTTCTATACCGTATATCAAAGCTAAAAGGTGTATATTGTGACTTATTTTTCCCATGTTTCTACAGCAAGCAAACCCTTATTGGCATTGAAATACATTTCAAAAAGAAAAAGGTTTGAAGTACATAACTTGCGATGAAAATGACTTATTATTTTTTATCTTATAGCAAAAAAAGAGACTTAAAGCTAGAAAGAAGAATGACAGAGAGAACGTAATGAAAGGGAGAGACTTGTTAAAGCCACCCATGGCCTGCCAATATTGCACCACAAGAAGAAGAAGAAGAAAACAGAGACAGCAAGTCCAAAAATCACTCGGAAAAAAACAGTGACTGCATGTTGTTCAATATTTGGAAGACTTGGTGACTGTCTGCTCAAATATTGCCCCGTGGCTGTTGAGCTTGAGAGAGGAACAGAGTGGCAGTGAGACTGACAGTGAGATCTCTGTCAGTAGCCAACACTCTGTTTATCCGTCTGTCTGTCTGTTTATCTGACTGTCAAATTATCCCTCTCAGCAAACAACTCGCCTTGAGCTGAATGTAAATAACACGGTCGATGTCGGTCACGTGAGCCAGCTGGTTGGGCTCCTCTTTGGTCAGCTGAGCCGTCACACATGGCCACGTTCAAAGGAAACGCACTCGGTTATAGTTGAAGTGGTAAACTGATTTGTGCAAGCAAATTTTGGGCTATTTTTGTGATGTGGTTTGTGACATGCTGTTTTAATCGCATTTTTTTTTAGGGCGGGGGGGGGGGGGTATTCACATCACAGGTACACTGCCTGTGCTATGCTCTATGCAAGTAATGTATCGTAAATACCAAGTATATAATGTACACAACGACAAAGCACAACTGTACACTCCACAAATTCATGATGTTAGCATGTGTGTGTTTTACCCTTCTCAGTGCTTGGTCTTACTTGAACATTATGGGCCTGTTTGCCTGCCATTTCCACTTAAGCCACAGTATACACAACAAATGTTAAAATACACAGAAAATGTTAGTAACACAGGTTAGCCTTATGAGTGACAGAAGCTTTCATTAAAATCAGTTCATCCAGGATGAAAATATCCTCTGCTGAAAATCTCAATTCCATGCGGATTATGCAGCAAATGTACAGCGTGCCGACATAAACAGACACATGTCAGTGCATTGATTCATGAAGATCCTCATCGTTGTCAAAATGATCTCTCTTCACATCAAAGAACCTACACCAATGTCTCTCTCGTTGGCTTTTGAAATAAATGGTTTCAATGCACAGCATGTCAGAATCCATTATGAATGTATTTACATGTGATTGACATGGATTTAAAGCACAGGTCAAAGTCAAAGAATTTAACATCAGTTAAAAGGTTTGGGGAAAAAAGATGTGTGTAGGATTTTTATACTTAAAGAAATAAAATAGTCACCACCTATATGTGTATGGAGCACCTGCTAGAGCATAAAATCCCCTTTCATTTTGCTTCAGGAAGAGTTTCTAGGGAGCTTTTACTGTACACTGACCAAATGCCATCTTCACTCACAGCCATTTGGTCTTGAATTGTTACTGTTTGTCTTATGCGCCACCTGAAAAATACATAAGCAGAAGTTTTGACATGTGTAAACACACACACTATGTACTTCCCAAACAAAACTTGTCTAAATCATTTAAAAAGCCGAGAGGAGTTTCCACTCATGGTAGTTGTCCTCTTGGTGTAATTAGGTGTTTTAGCCAACCCTCTCGTGGTCCAGAAGCACACCACACGGTAGAAAGAAAACCCTGTGCAACTGTCACGCAGAGTGCCATAGATTTAATTAATAAAGTTGCCCTTTTGAAAAGTGAACACATGCGGATTGAGAATGACTTCACAATAGGGTTGTTCAACATTCATTTGAGAGCCCATATCCAACCGAGATGATAACTGAGACATGACTAGTGGAACACTCATAAAACAATATTGCTGAACAATAACTTAAGGAACTGTGATTTGAGTATACAAAGAGCGCCTTTGTGTGTGTAAAATATGGTGCTATAGTACACTTGTCACAATGACAAAGGAAAAAAATCCGCGCTCGAACAGAAGATAAAACTCAATTTCACATTTCTCTTTTGATTTCCATGTAAACCACAGAAGATGACACATTTGCTTCATTTTAGTAATATCGACTCTCACAGGATCCCCTGAAATGGAGAACAAAATTATACAGTATGAAGCATAGCAGGAGTCGAGGAGACAGCCCTTTGACTGAGGCCGGAGACCTGATGCCACCCAGAACGCATGCCAGAGTGTTGAAAAAGGGCAGAGAGAGAGGGACCAGCATCCGACCACTTCAGAGGAATGAGCAGGATGTTTGGACACAGCTCTGTACTTCACAAACACCACTGGAGCCTAAACCCTCCACTGCCACCATGTCAAGGCTGAGCTACAGTATTGGCCCAGACAAAATATATGGATGTCTGTGTGCTGGACTCCCTACCTATCTATGTACATCAACAGACCTCTATTTACCAGTGAGACTAACGGCGGGGCTTGTCTGTCAGTGTCCGTGCATGATTATGTTTGATTATGTGTCTCGATGTGTATTTATTAATGAAATAGAGATTTTGATTTGTATGTGTTGGTACGGGCCATGTGTGTGTGTCTACAGATGTTTATTTGTGCGTATGCGTGTACACGATGGAGGAGGAGAAAGGTGGCGTGTGGAAAACTAGTCTTGCTCAGAGCTGCTGCAGTCTGAATCTGTGTGGCTGCCAAAGAAAACTGTGGTCGGAAGAGTCTGCTAATAGAGCATGAGGCATGTCACCTGAAACTAGAATCATCTGAAACCCAAAAACCACAGCAGGCAGGCATCTCCATGGTCCTCTATTAAAGGGCCGCCAGAGGCCCTGGGTTTGTGCCACCCTCCCACCGGGGTCCTCCCATTAGCTAGGCCTCTTCCGTTCGCGTGCCCAGCTGCACCATGGGACATCTAGTCACGTTAGATGCGCTATTAACGCCTGTTCCAACGTCTGAGCTCACCTTACCACAGTTTTCCCAGGAAGAGCCTTCATTGCGTATTAGGAGACCTGGTGAGATCCCGCTGAGTTACCAGTCCTTGCATTTAACGCTACAGATTTACAGTAACGTGCAAACCGAAGCATAGGAGCACATGTGAACTGACACTTTTACTTATACACTTAACACATGCTCACGCAAGCGAACTCACATTTTGACGTTCATTCGTGGTGGGGAGCTAGACCTGTCCTACCTTAAGTCAGAGAGTCGGTCTGTAAAAACAACAGCGTCTTTGTGTGAAGGCCAGGTATCTACAGCGAGTGAAGGACATTGTGCCTATTCATCCACATGGTCTCATTGCTTTGCCACCTGTCCAGTTTCTTTCGCTCATCACAGCCAGATTTACTTCTGCAATTATACAACGGTAGCGTTTAGCTCAAGAGCTCTATTGGGTAGGAAAGTAATAATTCAGATGAAAATGACAAACTAGTTCAATGTCAGTTGGCTGTAAAATGTAAAATCTGTCTCATTAAAGTGCCATTTCTTTTTCAATAGCTGTTCATCAAATCAAGTCTTGCCACAAGGTTTTTTGTTGCGGGGCAAATGCTAAAACTGTTTTTCTTCTTTTTTTGTCATATCGCCTGTTGATCAGTTAAGGATCTCCCAAGTTGACATAGTTTTGACAAAATAAATTACCACTTTCTTTACCTTCTATCAACACAAAGGAATCACACCTTTCTCTGCAAAACGTCTTTGAGGTATTAATGCACACATCTCATCTTAGCACAGGTGCAATAAAATGAATCCCCGCTGCAAGAGCAGCAATTTGGTGACAGGCTGTGGGTGGCGGGGAAGACGAATCATGTCAATGGCGGCCATTAAAAAGGACCACACACTCTCCAGTCACTGGAGAGGCATGATGGATGATTATCTCAAGGTGTGACAGGTGCTGCAATGGTGGGGGAGCCCTTGCTATCCTTCCCTTTCCGCCACCCTCTCTCTGCTTTTCTCTGTCTCTCTCAGCGTATCTTGGTCAATGCTTTAACACCCCACTAACATGACTCTATTGACACACTCCAGATAGCGTCTGGTGGCTAATGAGTATCTGAGGGCCTCTCTCTCTTTTTCTTTCTCTCTCTGCTCCTCATCTCCCTGTTATCCTCTTTTCACTGTCGGAGCAGTAGCGTCTGGCCTATCTCACACACAAAGCCATTAGAGCTTGGCTGGTCACACACACACACACACACACACACACACACACACATCTATTTGCACTGAAATAAAAATGTAATTCATACATCAAAATGAAGTAACACTATACACTCTGTATACCTAATTAGTTTTTTCTTAATCAGAAGTGTCTTTTCATGTATTCACACCAAAAGTTGTTGAGGAAACAAGTTTGTGAGAGTTGTTTTTCTGGTTCACTTACAAACCAGGAAGTTTGTGCAGTCTTTAACATCTGACCCGCAGACAAGAATAAATCACTATGTACTATATCTTCCCTAGTGACAACGAGTCAGGGGAGTTTCCCAAATGGAAAATTAAAATATTTAGGAAGCACAAGGATAACAACTCCCAGTTTCAGACAAATATGACTGGGTCATGGTTTTTCGCTGCATTATCTGAGCATCGATAGATCCATTGATATACTGAATAATTATTCATATAAAACTGTGATTTATCTTGTGGTGGGTGGTCTGGCAAAGCAGAATAAAGGGCATTTGCTGGAATTAGAAGTGTAGTCAGAGGGCATTCAATTGTGTTTGCTGCTCATTGAAATCATTACATTCATTACTCATAGTTTGGTGAATGTTTCAGCTTCTACTTGAAGCTATACCTAAACCAAACTGTAGTTTGTTTTTCATTGCTTGAATATAGTTTTTTAAACTTTACACACTTACCGCATGGCTCTAATCACAACCTGCACAACACTGCGGATTTACAGCACTTTGTTCAAATGATAACACACTGCTGTCAAAACTGTTAACCACACATTCAAAACAGTATAAAATTCAGCCTGATGCATTTCAAATACTGCTGATTGCAATGGTTTCTGGTTCTAGACTTTTGAGTGAACACGTACTGTATATACAGTATTTAGGGAAAGCTCATAACGCCTTTTTTTGAAATAAAGAATTACCAAATAAGAATGAAACAGTTATACATTGTACCGTTGGAGAAAAACTGGTAAAAAAAGGAAAGACACCAACATGTCCTGGTAAGATGTCTGAGGTTAGATACAGTTGTAAAACTTCCTTTACTATAGTAAAACCGTGCACTACTGTTTTTCACAAAGTAATGGTGTAAGCAATGGGAACACAGCATTCATTTGTATTTATAGACAGTGTAGGTCTGTGGCAAGAGAAGACATGTAATTTGTAAACTTGTAAAACATCTGCAACGTCCCTTTAGTTTGTAACATTTCCAGTAATTACGTAAATTAATTCAGAGAAAATAACAAAATATATATATATATGTTATATGTATATATGTTATATATATACATATATTTACTGTAGGTAAACTGAGGATTTTCATTCATTCTTGTTTACCTTGAAAAAAAACTAAGGAAAGTACATTAAATTATTTCACTCTTTTCTTATAGAAAATATTGATTAGAAGAAAAGTTTGTATTTTCTGTTTGATGCTAGTGTTTTGACTCTTAGTGTGTTCTAACTGACAGTGTGTTCATAGTGTTTGGCTGCACTGAGCCTATTTTGAGGCATGTGTTCAGAGTTGTGTTGCTTGGAATGAGTTTTGCAGCTGATGGGAACTGTTTAGCTCAGGTGAATGTTGGCTGTGCAGACTGTAGTTAGAGTTTTGCTCATGTTACTTCAGTTGTGATCCGTGTCGTTTAGCAATAAAAAAAAAAAGGTAACATTGCTGTTATGGCCAATCAATAATATATTGTTGAAAATGATCTGTATAAAATAAGCTTCTATGATCATGTTTTGTACATACTGAAACATATGGAAACATTGTAGATTTGGAAAAGTAGTCCCTTGATTAAAAAAACAACCAAAAAAACATCTTGACAAGCCCATAAAATACAGATTTACTACATTGTTTTCTTTCAACAAGTTACAGGACCACCATTAAAAAAAAAACAGGTAACTAACAGTGTTAGTTAAAGGCTACTTTTATAACTTCTGGCAAGTGTATAACTTAACGAAAGTCCAATTTAAATCAAATCTGTAAAACAACATTGGATCATAAATTAATAGATAAGGATCATAAAACCAATGATTTAGGTTTTATGACTAATCAGGGTTTTCCCTGGGTTGGCGAGGGAGAGATCACTAAAGAAAAACTAGGAGGAGTAGCTGGTCACTAAAATGAGAATAGCTGGTTCACTTTAAAGCGAACCCACCTTGAGTCAGTGAGCCTCGTCACTTTCTTTTCCCGCAGGTACCACACAAGACACAGGAACTTGGCTTGGATCTTGAGACTTTGTAGCATGTATTCACCGACAAATAAACTCTACGTTCTCTGCACTGCTACACATTTCTTTGGCTTCAGCATGTACATTATGTGCTGCATCACTGCGTCCCAAACCCTGCATGGACAATGAAAAAAAAACAACCAGACACCAATGCTGCCCAGACACACGCACAACTGCAGCTAAACGAAAATAATCATCGGTCGTTTACATTGGACTGATGCTGGTGTATAAAAAATAACTAACACCGGCCGATACCAATATCATTGCCGATATCGCTAATGATTATATAAAATAGCAAAAGACAAGCTCGCAATATTTAAATTGGTTTCTATGAGGCTAGAAAATATTATTGCCAGCAGATATTGCATTTAAATTGTGTGAATTAAAATGCAACACATCGCTGAACCACTGAAACCATGCGGGACCATTAAAGACGTGATTTGTTGAATTGTTTCAGACACTGAATTTTTATGGCACTACATAAAATGAAATGCATAATTATCATCCATTTTAACTTTGAAGTGCAATTTAAAGATTAGTTTTCCAAAATTCACATTTCTCAATTCATATTGCAGTAAGCTTTCTGAGTCACTCAGCCCTGAATGTCGACTGGAAGGTAGCCATCTCCTCCAAGGCTGCCAACTGTGGGCTCACAGTCTTTGGCCATGTGGCACCGAGCCTTGCTCATTTTCCCTGCCAATGTTCGCGACACATTCTCCTCACTTTGTGAAAGAGTTGCAATCTTGACATTTGTGTTACACCCCCCAAAAGTCTACTCTCACACCTTCAGCTTGAACAGAAGAGATCTGGAGAAATGTAAACTGGTCAGATTTGGCCAGGGTTAAGGTTAGCATCTTGCCACAACTTCCGCTTTCTGGAGTTAGAGGCAAACAAAACAAAATAGCTTTGAGCTATTTTAGCCTAACAGTTACAACTTTTGTGTTGATTAGTCCCTTGTGTGGACATTCACAGTACCTTTTTCTCTGCCAAGATCTTTTCTATATCAGGACACCCAGATGTGCATTGTTGTGCTTAGTTCTCTGCCACATACGATATGGATACAGGTAGGTTGTGTTAAAATTGTCATCCTCTTATTAATGCATTTAACTCATGGTTAGATTTTTTTTTCACCTAATATTGTACAACTGTATCATGTGTAGTGGTTTAGATCTGGACATGACCTGGTTGAGTTGTCATGGTTTTAAAAATATTTATGCCAGCCAATCAGACTAATTATTAATGAACAGTTATAAAACAGGTTGTTTATAGATTACTCACACTCTGCCTGTGTACCATGTGCCTTTTGTTTTCAATTGTAAAGATTTTTTGTATTCATTTCAGAGTGAAATTATTCACCCAATATTGATTTATTTATTTATCTTAAGATAATTTTTGGGGCATTTTTAAGCCTTTATTGACAGGACAGCTGAAGAAATGAAAGGGGGGAGAAAGATGGGATGACATGCAGCAAAGGGATGCAGGTCAGAGTCGAACCTGGGCCCGCTGCATTGAGGGGTAAACCTCTATATATGGGTGCCCGCTCTACCAACTGAGCTATCCGGGTTCCCAATCACCCGATTTGATTCAAATCATTTACATGTTGTGGGGTACGCAATGCTTTTTACACCCAAATACATTGTGTTATTATTTGAATTGTTTCTGTGCTGCATTTCTCTGATGCACAACCTAATATGTTTACTGTAAATCCCCTCATGTTTTTTATTGTTCTTTAACAAGGGTCTGAAAATATCATATCAATAACTACGCCTCCCATATAACTTTTAAGTTGTTGTCAATCTCAAGTTTAAAGTTTAAAGGAAAATAGCACTGAAATAAACAAATGAATCTAACCTCTAATTATACAGCAAAAAATTGGAAGTAATTAAAATGCCCTATTTTGAAAAAAAAACAAAAAGAAGAAATATGAAAACAGCCAATTAACATGAAGAAAAGACTGAAAATAACACAAATAAATACAATCCGTTCATTAGTCAATGTTGAATAATGGCTTTTAAGAAAAAGAAAGTGTTAATCCCCAGACAATAAGATCCTTCTGATACCTTCATTAAAGACTTCTTCCCTGCACTGTATGCTAATGAGATGACTTAGTCATATTATTATTTGGAAAGAGAATATTTTAATTTCCAACTCTCGAATCTAGTGAAGAAGAACATGAGGTGTTTTGGATTAAGGCCCGTCAACCACAGACCTGTTTTTACCGTAAAGTCAAGAAGGTTTGGTTATTTAGCTCTATGAAGTCTACCAGGACACGTGACAGACCTTTTACTAAGGCGATTTAGGCCTATGTACGTGTCCTTAATGACTGTAGACAGGCAGGCAGAGAGACAGATAGACAGTAAAAATTATTAGGTATTGTATAATAGAGATTCCTCCGTGGCTAGTAGCTGGCTGGATTCAAGCCATAAGGACAGACTGTGAAATAAGCAGCCCCCCCCCTCCCCCCACCCCCACCCCCCTCCCCACCCAACCCTTCCCTCTGGGCTGATGATATCTACCTCACTATATCAATTTCACTGTTACTGCCCAAATTTCCAGGCTCTGTGAAATGGTCCAAATAGCGTTACAAATGGTGAGAGATAAAAGGGTTAAACTAATTGCAGTTAGATAGTAATAAAAGTGATTCTTTTTTATTCTATGTCTACTATGCAAGACTGTCTACACTATATCCTCAATAATACCCAGGCTGATTAAACTTTTTCCCTCGTCTATTTCATTATTAAATGAAACATAGCCCTATAAGACAGACTGGTTTGCCTATCTCAGAAGACAGAGAATTTGACATGCTAATTTTGAATTATCACACTTACAGTAGCGCCATATACTCAAAGATACATGCCCATAACTATCTCTCTTATTCTCTAGTTAACAAATCCTATTGTGTTCTTGGGTTTTTAAATCAATTCCACTGACAAGACGTGACCAATCTAGAGCCACATACGTATATATTTCCATTCCAGCTGCACTATATGCTGACACGGCATTGATTTTCGTGGATTCAGACGTTTTCAACTGTGTTTTATTCTAGGTCTTTGTTTAAAGTAGTCTGTCAAATGTCAAAGACAGTATTGGACATGATGGCCGTCATCATACTCTGCACATCAATGATACAGACTTCAAAAAATACAAAGAAAAGAAAACAGAACAAGCGGTGTGGCTTGCAGCTTATAATTAACAGTACTTTACAGTTTACGCTCATATGTTTTTAATATATACTGTAGCAACAAATGGTGCTGAATGAGATTTACAGTGCTGCTCATTAAAATCGTTGTGTCCAGATTTGTAATTGCCATCATGTATTCTAGTTCCCCAGAAATTTTGTTTGTAATAAATGTTTAAAAAAAAATACTGTATATTTACAAG
The DNA here is from genome assembly GCF_013103735.1 of Etheostoma cragini. NCBI lineage: Eukaryota > Metazoa > Chordata > Actinopteri > Perciformes > Percidae > Etheostoma > Etheostoma cragini. Next base: position 14,853,348 of record NC_048411.1, read on the forward strand.
CAGAGTGACAGGAGAGCCGGTAGGTTTTTAGGCCAAACAAAGCCTTAGCGATCTGCGCCACACACTGTGCCAATGCTGTCAGTGTTTATGTAATGCTGGGCAAAAATCCATTATGTCAAAACTCATTTCCTGCACAAGAAAACTAAACAGGACCTGTCTAAAGAGGGAAGAGAAAATGGTGAATATTGCACTTTGAAAAATTGATTCAGCTTTCCAGACCTCCGCTGAGTAATGAGCTCTAGAGAGACGCGGCTGGGTGCTGTTCGGATTGCATACAGGAGAACCCCATGTCTGTACAGTACTCATTAGTGTTAGTGGGAACAACATGTGGAGAAAACAAGATATTACCTATGAGCGCTGGCATGGGCAGTATTGCAAAAAAAACTTTTTTTTCTTTAATTGGATGGTAATATTATTTTCGATATTTGATTTGTATTTGTTGTTCTAACGTTTTTGTTCTTCACGTCTAACTATCATATTTTAGCTGAGCCTTGCATTGTTCTGGTACTTGATGATGTTGAAGTTTGCTTCTAATCTTCATCCCACACCAAAAAGCTGTCACATTACAAACATTTCAGGAACTTACCCACCTCAAATAAACTTTCCGATAGTTCCCCAAACAGAACTAATGACCTTGAAAGGAGAGCAAATTAGCAAACATACAGAGCCATCTGTGTGCCCCGCAGGCAGGCAAATTCCGTCTTTGCCAAGGTAGTGTAATGAAGCTCGTACATTTTACATGCAAATCTCTGCCTAATCTTACCCCTCTCCCTGCCAATGTCTCCACCAAATAAATATATAAAACCCAATTATGATTTAATTAATAGAAATCCACCGTTCCGTGGAATTGCTACTTTGGCTGGGTCGACTCTGGGACTTGGGCGTATTAGTTGCACCGTTAAGCCACTATGTGGCTTCACAGTGAAGCCTCATCAGTTCTTGCTCTTCAAACAGGCCCCCCAGGCAGTACAGGAAGCATCCTGAGGTCTAAGCACCACAAACCCACCGACCCTTAAGGTGGAAGCAAGACAAACCGCTGGGATACTGTCATTCTTGCGTGATTGCCCTCTCATTCTTTGTTTCTACTGCAGATGTAAAAAAGATATTTGAAGTCACAATCACTAAAGTGACCTCCAGAGAGCTCTTGTTCTGCCTCGCTCTTTATGAGCATGCTTGCGCGTGTATGTGTGTGTGTGTGTGTGTGTGTGTGTGTGTGTGTGTGTGTGTGTGTGTGTGTGTGTGTGTGTGTGTGCGTGTGTGTGTCTGCGCTCTCATTCTCTGTCAGGATGAAGTAAGCGGACATGCTTCATTAACTTCTCAATGGCAAGGTGTTATTAGAGCAACCAAAATGTTTTTTATCTTTTATCCTAACACACACACACACACACACACACACACACACACACACACACACACACACACACAGCAATTTAAAACGTTGCTCTTACATCTAGTCACTCAGCTCACGTAAAGCCTGCTCCAGCTCAGACTGACTATTTCAATCTGCATGACAAACTCACACAATCAGATGCTACATACATGTAGGCAGCTCCTACAGACCACTGTGGTTTCCACCTTATATGAGTCAGTCAGTCAAGAGTGACTCAGATGAACCCCGGCACCCCCTTTTCGCCACTTACACACACATTAACATGTAAATGCACGGTTTCGACACTCGCACATGAATGTACACGATAGTTTTTACACACCACACCCCACCGTCACACACAAAGTTTATCCTGGTCAGTTCTCTGGAAGTCATCCACTAAGTGCCCTAGGTCCGGCTGCTCCTGTGTCCCCACTGATAGGAGGCCATACAGCTTAGCACCACTGAGCTGGCCTCTGCCATGCCAGTCAAGTGTCTGCCCATATAAGGACATGCCTTTGTACCCTGTTCAACAGTCCTGTCCTCCACCCTGCCCCGGCCTAACCTGCAGACCCTCTGCCCAGCAGCCAAAATTACTTGGTTTCCCTGTAGGCTGTGAGGAGGATATGATGGCCGGCACACTAAGTAGAAGCCTGAAAGGAAGTTTAAGTGCTCTACAGGAAAGCACACTGCTGCTTACATCTGAAATCTTTAGCTAGTGTCACTGTGAGATGCATAAAATCTTGACACTTTGTGTTGGAAGATGGGATTCTTTTCTGTCAGACCCTATAAGCTTTGACTTCAGAAGCCGTTGCTGATATCTGCTGCTGTCTCCTCTAGTAAACAGCATGTAGGCAGTAAGACAAAGACTCACACACATCTTCTTCCTTTTGTCTCTCTCTGAATTGTTCTCCCTCTTTGACAGTCTCTGTCATTTCCTCTCAGCATTCTCTTCTTCGTGTTGTCCCTCTTTAACTCTCACTGGGTGTCTAACCTGCCTTTCATTCTCCCTTTTTGTCTGCTCCCTCCTTCCCTCTCTTCCCTCTGTCTCAAGCAAGGGATCCAATGACTGATTCGGAGTGATTTTCCCTGGGACTGTGGGGATCGCAGAGCAGCTATCAGGGCCTTTCAATCTCTCCTCTGTGGAGGACGATAGCAGGATCCTAATGGGCCTGTTCTATCAGCAAACGGCTGGTCCCTGCTCTGGAAGGAGACAAGGGGAAAGAGAGGGAAACAGAGAGAGAGAGAGAGTGTGTGCGTGTGCGTGTGTGTGTCTGTGTGTGTGTGTGTGTGACTGATCATTCCGACGCCCCCATCTGATAGCACTGGAGAGGTCCCTTGTCAAATGATACAGCACAGGCTTCTCCTGCCTCTCTCTCACTGTTTCTCTTTTGATTTAGCTCTTTCTTTTCTCTTTTTCAGCTGATATATTTGCCATCCTCTAATGTGCATTATCCTGTGCTCACAGATGTCCTTTTGGTAAGGAATATTTCACTGAACACAATTTGTTTACAAACACTTAAAACAGACAACAAAAACTTAAATCTTACCACCCACTACACCTTTACCATTTAAAGTTTAATGCTGTAAATTCAAAATTTGACAAATATGCTATTTGTATCCCCTCAACAGCACAGTTACAGCTACATATCCCCCATAAACACCTTCCACCCACTCTTTCTGCTCTCACTTTGCAGCAATTATTAGGAGCTAATATATTTGCAGTGTTGCCATTCTGTGATCCAATTACCAGGATCTCCATTAGCAATTAACTTCTAGCTAAAAATAACAATAATGCCAATTACATGCACACTTAATCACATAATCAGCATATTCTGTCACTACACAGTTATTGTGATTACCTCTATGTTTCATGAATTGCCTTGCCAGAGGGACGAGAGCACACATCAATGACAATTTTGATTACATGAGAATTACAAATGCAACATCGTATGCTAGGATAATGAGTGGGCCAGAGAGGCCATTCTCTGGTTCCTAAATTGATTTCTGTGAATGACAAAAGAGGATGGGGTTTGGTTGTGGTAAGTGGATGGACTGTAAATTAATTGTGAGCACTAAGCTGACAAATGTTCATAGACAATCAAGCAATATTTTCATATTTCTCTGATTTGGGTTAGCTGCTTATATTCTCAGTCTGTTCATAAAATGTGCCTTTATTCTTGCCAGAATTTGGAATACAAGATGGTTAGTAGAATAGCATCCAAAATATACAAGTAAAGTTGAAAGCTCCAGTTGTAGATGCAGGCAAGCATTATCTTACTGTTTATAACATAAAAAAAATGGTGGCCAAACTTTTATTTAGTTTAAAGGGCACAGTTGCCAACATGCAGAAGCTAACAAATACTTTAGCCTGAGATGAAATGTTGAGTATAAACACTGATTGAATTAATGTCCAACAAGTAGGCTTAGAACACTGCAATATTTTTACTGCAAACAATAACAGAAGCAGATTTAATTCATATCTGGTGAGTTCCAAAAATGGAAAATATCCACTTTTAAGTAACTTAATGGCTTCATACCAAAAACTTTAACTGCAGATCCACTTGGGTTCAAAAATCTAATATCTATTAGCGTTTAGATGTAACCCACTTATAAAGCTCCAGCTACTCTTCTTATTAATGTCTCTTGCTGCTGCTATGTGTAATGTTTATAAACTAAAAATGTAATTGATCCATGAGTTTTTAAAATTGCTTACACTTTCGAGACTGAAAGCCACCCACATACTGGAAGGCCTTCAAGCAGCAATTTTGACGCATATTTATGTTTATAGTGGCACCGCCCTCTAGTGGCCGTAGTAATTACGGCAGTAGCTACGCAGAAGAAAGGAAATTCCGCAGAAGTTGGCATGTTGGGGGGGGTGGATGGGATAAAAAAAACACAGGACACCCAGGAGACCTGGGTTCGTTTCCCCTTTGAAAATAAAGTAAACAGCATTTTTTATATAAAACTTTACGGTACAAACACGGTTTTGTGACACGTGCGTATAGCTGTAAGTGAAGTACTGCCTGATTTGAACCCAAACCACAATCTTTTTCTAAACTTAAATAAGTAGTTTTCGTGGCTAAAAATTATTTGTCAATTTGTTTTTGTGCCTACATCTAACCAAACTGTGACCGTTACATAAGGGTTTATGCCCAACAAGGTGTCCATTGTCAGGTATTAATGGACAACGGTGAGGCGTGAACTGTATTTTGTGTCTCTGGTGCTTCCACAATTATACAAACTTAAAAAAAAAACATCCATGCTGTTTTGAGTAAGATACAGGTTTCTGAACATCCTCTGCCTTCAGTCTCCGGGTGAGCTGTTCAAAATCTGCACGGCTTTCTACGTAACTAGCCGAGATAAGGTGTCTAACCGTATCGTGCCAGTGCTAGCATGCTAGCTCGTTCTCAATGGCAAAACACTAGTTCACCATATTCTACAAAAGAACTTCCATGTCCCTGTTCTGCAGATATTCCACAAGTGTGCCCTCGTTTAGAAGAAGTCTCCTAGCTAAGCCTGCCTTCCACTGACCAAAGTTGGAGAAAGAGTTATCTAGCTGATGTGATCTTACCTAGCTACTGCCCATGTGCAACTTCAACAAAGATAGTAAAAAGGTAAGCTCTTTGGAGGTCGCTTTAGTGAATGTGACTTCAAAAGCTAAAACAGAGACCTAAACACACAGGGTGAAAAGAGAATCTGCAGCAATGTGCAGTACAACAAAAGTATTTTTGTTTTGTTTTGTTTTTTAAAAAGAAACCTCTTAAAAACCTATTCTGGTACAACCTCAAAATACAACTATGAACCTGAAAATGAGCAAAATATGGGCGCTTTAATGTCAGACCTTCATTTAGAACAGTAAACGGGTTCTTCAAAACTCCTTTAGTAGTAGTCCAACATCACTTTGGTATGGATACCCTGCAGCCAATCAGAATCAAGTATTCGACCAGACCTTGGTATTAACAAAATTAACCACACGTTTAAAACCATGATTGTTACGTTTTCTGATGTAGATACAGTTGGAGGACCAGGGTTCTCAAGCCTCACGCATTCACCGTGAGACACACGCATTTCAACCAGTTCACACGCTCACACACCACACCTCGCGTTTCTCACGCTGATGAAGGCACAAACAAACTGAAAGTGATAATTGACTCGCCTGCATCAATCACACCTTTTTCACATTGTTTATGATTGCCATTTCCATCATTATTGGGCTTTTTAGACAAACTTTGGACACAAAGCTGCCGTTACAGTTTGCGCGCCAATGTATCCTCACGGCCGCTGAGCGAATCACACGATCATTAATCCTCTGCTTTTGTGTTTCAATGTAAAAAAACAAAGAAAATAAAAAAAATAAAATAAAAGACGGATCTCCGCGGCACAGTCACACACCACTATCACGCTGCTTTCACGCCTAGTGTAGTTGGTAAACGAGACAGAATGAAGAAAGCATTTAGTGGAGCCGCCACAGTGTACTTGAAAAAGTAAGTGGTCATTGATGGCACCAGCTGCTACTACTGCTGCTCTGTGTGCAAACAGGAGTACTCATGTGCCCATCCAGGTGTGACAGATACAGGGAGTCAACAAATGCCATTGCCGTTGTACGATGTTTAGTGGACTTGTTTCTTTAAATTAATAAACTTGTATTTTATCTACAATTTAATTTGAATTACTATGTTTGTAATTTATCTGATTTACCAATTGCAAAACATGCAATTTTTTATTCATAAATTTAAAAAATGGTTTCAGGCACCGTTTTAAATTATCTTTATAGCAATGGGGGGGGGGGTAGCTAGCTGGTAGGGGAACAAGTAGGTATAGTAAGAGATGAAAAGATGTGGAATTTTGGTTAAAGGGTCCCATTATGAAGTTCTGATTCACCGGTCCTTGTTCGGGTCTTAAACTAAGTTATTTAACGTCGTTAACTGCATGCATTGTGAGTGTTACTAAGTCTTGTATCAGTCTCTAGCACTGACTGTGTGGGCCTGCCCAACCCCACAACACCATACATACACAGGGGATGTCGAGTTACGATGCCTTTTATGGGATTGAAGGGATGTGTGGATGGACGGACAGACAACAGACTAAATACTTCAAAGATTCCCAAAAACAGTAGCATGTTGGTCATTGTATGTCTGTGTTTCTGTTGTCCTGAGCTTAGTGTGAATGTATATGCTTCTAAATGTTTATACATCTGTCCGGAAAGTGTCTCTCCACAAGCTACTGTATGTCTGCAGCAGCCATGAAGGCCCCCCTGTGGGGATTCAGGGTGTGAGCCTGGTGCGTCTACATGGTGTCTGGTGTCTCTGCAGTAATGACCAACAGGTGTGTTCTATTGTTAGTGCCTGCAGTGTTGCTGTATTGATGGGAGAGGAGTGCACAACCATACACGGCTCCAAGCATTTGTGCAAATATGTCTGTGAGCGCATGTTAGCCAAAATCACATCCTCCACTACTTTTCTCCCCTTCTTCTTCTCGTCATATCGAAGGCGTGTGATCACCGCACCCAAAGCAGACGCCATGTCTGTCGCTGTTTTGGCCTCTTACTCATCCCTGCCCTAGGATCAAAAGATACTTAACCGGCATCAAATACTTCTCCCTTTGATGAAGGTTTTGCTTAGGACACTGTTTGAGGGGTGGTTATGACTACAAGCTTTCAAGAAGCCTCTGGTGTAAGAAATGTGGGAATGAGTGTCATCTGCTTTTGGAATGTGGAGGTACGGGGAGAAGCATTCCTAGTGGCAGGGTTTGAATTCCTCCACCCAGACTTGCGTACAACCAGACCAGCCTGATGTTTGCATCTGTCCTTGAGGTCAAACTGTTTGTAGGGCATGCTAAAATGCAGACTTGTGCACATATCCAGTGTAAACACATGCCCAGAGGAAGAATCTAAATGTGATCAAATGTAAAATAATTTATCTGTGATTAAATGTAAAATAATTGACCAGTTCTCTTGTTTAAAATGTCCACAGATGGAAGGTTTGTTTAAACAAACAAGCATTACTAATCTTTCTAGTCACTGCACAAACCTTCCACATTCAAATTATGTTGCCCTTTTTTCTGTGTAATTACCCTGCTATTACGCAAATATACTGGTTTGTATTTTAAAGAGTGTTTCCTGTTCTTTTTTATAATGTGAAAACAATGCTTTGTACAAGCCATTTGAGCCAGTGGGTGTACTGTGGTAAAGGCCAGTGAACGAGGCCTGGGAAGTGGGTTGGGAGACAAACAGGAAAGTTGACACTGCTGGAGCAGATGAAGTGGTAGTAGGCTAGAAGCTGGTATGAAAGGAAAGAACAGAGGAGGAGGCTGCAGCAGGGCAATGTAATGGGGGCAATAGGATGGTGTGGTGGCACCATATAGCGTGGACTGCGTATACTTCTTCTGTAAATAGTCTCTCTCTCTCTCTCTCTCTCTCTCTCTCTCTCTCTCTCTCTCTCTCTCTCTCTCTCTCTCTCTCTCTCTCAAATGTGCTGTCTGCTCAGGACACACTCCATCATTGAAAGGGGAGTTTATTAATAGGCCCTGAGCAAACAGTCAAGTCTAAAAGTTTCCAAAGGGCTGTGCCATAGGCTAGAATTTCATAATGGGATAATAACATGTATAGATTATTACACATCCTCTTTATTTATCTGTAATAATATTAGACTCAGCTAAGACAAGTCACTCATTTTGAGTGGCAGCTTGCAACAATTTACGGTTTGTCAGTGCGGAAATGTTTGATATTTTTCAATATGAGAAGCCGAGGACTGAACAGTAAAGTTTGTGGTTAATTTGGGTTTTGCTGACCTGCCAAATAAAGAAGAATGGGAGTATTTAGTAATGACTCTAATGAGGGAAGGGCAGTTGTTGTTGTTATTAGATCTCAATCACCTTATGCACCTACATTGAAATCCCCACTCGCACTAAGTTGATACAGTTTAAATAGGGACAGGTAAACATTCAAAAGCACCCACAAGAATCAAAGGAATTTTCCATTTGCAGGAAAAGCATTTTCGTGCACACAAACATCATGCTGTGTGCATGGTTGTATGAAGTAATGTCAGTTATTTGGTCTGCATCATTTGAAAGCCAAGCCATTCAACATAATGTATTATTCTAAAATATGAACAAAGTGCTTTCAACTAAAATATGTGCAACACCTGTGACAGGCTTAAAGTGCTCACAGGCAAAGCTATTGTTTGGTGCAGAAGACATTTTCCCAAGGACAACTGATTTTCCTTGAACTCAGTTGTCTTAAAGCGCACAGCTCGCCAAAATGCAACCTAGGGTCTTCTTGTGAATGTACCCAAGTCAAACTTTTGTCAAAGTCTATGAACACAAAAAATGTTCTCAATTCTCACATTCATGTGTAGAGCTCCTCGTGGTTCTTTAAGCAAAGTTTCATGTTGTGTCGAGCCTTCTTAGTGTTTTAAAAATAGCTATTTTGAGACTAGTGTAAAACTCCCACTAGGACTCCCATTCAAAAGACCATTTGACCGAAAAACAATAATATGGTAATAGGGCAAATTTTTATCACAATTTTGGCTTCCCACGATCAAATTTGCATAATCAAGCAATATTTTAAATACGTCATTCCATTCATAAAACGTTCCATTTTTGTTTTAAAAGCCCATCTACCACTCCGTAAACCACTGTCTGATCATATGCTAGTCAGAGTAGTTCCTTGCACCACGCAGCTTAGTTACTAGATGTAGACAGTCACAGAGGACAGGGAAACGGGAGAAAAACTCCTCAACAGATAGCAGTCACATGTCAGTCACAAGGTTTACCAGTTTACTGAAAACAACATTTTGACCCGTCTGTGTTGTTTTTCAGACAACAGCAGTGACCAGTGCTAGTCGGTGCTAGTTAGTGTCTGTTAGCTCACAGGGCTCTAGAGTGCGAGTAACATTTTTCCAAGGTTGCTTTGGTGCACCTAATGTCCTTACATCCACTGCCTCTCCACAAACAAAGCAATGTTGTTTATATCGATATGGTTTAACATTGCAATATATTACCCATTTCTTATGTAAAGCCGTGCCTGTGTTTGGATCTCTCCATTTAATCTCTGTGCAGACCCGCCCTCTTTCACTCACACGGCACGGAGAAACGCAGCGGCGGTCAACACTACTGACATTTGTCCAGCCTGCTGGACTTGGGTGAGAGATGTGACCCATGGCCAGAATGTCATAGTTCATAAAATGCTGCGCAGCAACGATACAGACATTTCATATGTGCACGACGTGTGAAACTCTGCTGACCCACCATTTGACCCGTGCTGGACCCATTCATAATGAGTCGGCCATCAGTCTGTGAGTAGCATATATGTCATCGCACTCCCTCTCTCTCCCTAGCTCTTTTAATCACTTATTGTTGAAAACAAGTGAAGGAGCTTTCTCAGAGAAACTTTTTTTTAAAATATATCCTAGGCTATTTGTTTCAGATCATTTTTATTTACAGGTGTTGCGGCTGTATGTATGTACAACATACAACTTCAACATAAGAGGAATGTAGCACAATATAGATGTGAAAGCAGTCATAAATAGACTGTGACAATAAAATTAGTTTTGGTTAAAATCAACAAATAATCATGATCCAATATTGATCAAAATAATTGTGATTTTCATTTTGGCCATAATCGTGCAGCCCTATGTGGTAAATCTTAAAATTCTAATTAAGTTAAATTAAGTTTGACTGAGGTACATTCACAGAAACACCCTACGTTGCATTTTGGCGAGAGTTACACTTTAAGTGAGTTTCTGTGTGGTGTGATGCCTGAGAGTAAGAGTAAAGGAAGGTAAGACAGAGTAGTTTTCACATGTTCCAGAAAAGAAGGCGCTTCTACATCATGTCAAACCCACATTAAAAAACATACCAAAAATCAGAGACTCTTTGTTTACATGTTAGGAAAGGCAACCATATTGTTACGTCTCTTCCTTTTACCCTCATCCCGATCTTTGCCACAGAATGAAGGCGGCAGACCACTGTGTTCCCCAGCCACCGCAGGACTGACCGCTGCCCCTACCCAGACAAACTAGACAATCCCATAAGAGCTGGCTGGGTGACTGAGCCAAAAAACAACAGAGCACGCAAGTCCCAGGGGTAGCCAACCATCCCAGGTGGAGAATTTTGACCCACCTTGGGGTTGAGTTGATAACAGCTCACTGTGTAATCTAGGATCTGAAGACTACGGAAGACCACGTTCCCTTTGTGACCACTACACTGAAGGGGAGCTTAATTTACCTTAACTAACATTTTCAGAGTCACTGGAATGATTATATGACTTTTTTTCGAGTTGAATGGTGGCCGTCCCCCCTAGCGCCTGTGAGCGTAAAAACCTTGCAACTTTTGGAAGTATCGTGTGATATCACGTCTCGTAGCAATGGAGTTTTTCCAAGTTTTTCACGCTATCATCATGGCTAAACCGGCAACATAGAAATAGAAAGCTAGGGAAGCATTGCCGGAGGAACAGAGAAAGAGAAGACAGCAGACTGACTGAGTGAGGAGTCAGACACAAGTAAACATCAGAGCCGCCAAATATCTATTCTGAAGCTGTAGGGAGGGCTCTTTAGAGAAACCTGCAAGCAATAGGCCAGAAAACAGCGAAGAAATGGTCAAAACTGCATAGCGCCCCTTTATCACTGACCACTATGACTATTGCCTCCAAGATTATATTTCAGCACACATGGGGAGTGATTCTGCAATAGTTTCCCCAGTTTCATTACATTTGACTCTACAGACACTCCAACTTGGATGTTAAAGTCATGAACATAGAAACACAGGCCACATTGTTGACTTGGCTTTAGATTTGCTGAAGACACGCACACCATAACCTGCAATTATGGCTGTCAGATGATCTTGAAAAGGGATCGAGACAATGATACAATCCCAATAACCTTAAGGGTTAGTTTTGGCATGGTTGTGTTGTAGTTTGTGGTTCACAGTCAGGTTGCAGACATAGAAAGTTATTAATCTAAATATACACATAATCTGAACTGTACTGATGTTCATTCAGAGAGAAAATGTCCTTATTCTTTTTTATTAACACATGTCCATTTGAAAATGCTGTCTTTTATGGAAGACTTTCCATTTGAGAAACATAATGAGACCCAGGCTTGCTATACTGGAACATACATACCTCTTTGTTAAAATAGTCCAGCAATTTGACGGAAAGCTAAGTGTGCTTTGAGTTGAGTTTATTGTTGACAGCAGGCCAGCAAACACGAGTGAGGTTTTGCTTTTTTTTTCAAACAGGGGCAAGAAGCTCTGTCGTTGTCTGACCACAGGAATCTGGCCATCCAGGCCGGCCTCTCTAATGTGGCCCGCCACCACAACCTCATGCATTCCGGAGCGCACAAACATGTTGACCAAACGGGACTCATCAATCCCGATTACTCCAGCACCCAGCTCTTAAACATCCACGCTGTTTTTCACTTGTTCCCTTTCACCAAACCACCTGCCCATCAGGCCAATATGGTTCTCATTATGCTGACATCATTCTCAACACACCATTTCCTCTTGATTATTTTCTGGTAAACGTTCTGAAAGATGGGCCTATAATTTAAGGCCTAAACAAAAAATAAAATACAAACTCTGAATTCCAAAAAGCATGAATAATTTGTTTTTCACTTAATTATGTCAAATTGTATTAACATTGTTGTGTGAATTAACTGGAACTTGTCGTTCCTTGACTGTGCACCAATTTACTTTTTTGTTCCAAACAATGAAGTGAACGCTCTGCACTGAAACACCAGCCATTTCAGGCATTGTCAGAACAATTATATTCTGAATTCAGATGATAGTTTGCACTGCAACTAACAGAAATATGTCAACAATGATGGTGATTAAGGTTGTTGTGTAGGGTCAGCCTTCTTCTATCAGTGAGCGTCAGGATCTTGTAGTGACTCTCACATCAGGGTGTCTGAGTTCCAGCATTCCCATTCTTCTTTCAATTTGATAGCTAATCAATGAGGGGCCTGGAGGAGGACCAGCTGAGTTCAGACGAAAGGATCCTAATTGAATCTGACAATAATTTTCACATATTTCTCTTGCTCTGTCTCAGATGCCATTAGCGACATCACTGTGATAATAGTTGCCATGACAGCATGAGCAATGCTCATTAATGACCTGGCTGGTGGTAATGTGCTGGGCCATATTTCCCTTTCTTCCTTCAGCCTTTCGCTTTCTTACTTTTTTAAACCTTCTCTCCTTTAAAGATTATGCAAAGACTTTTCATCACGCAAACACTTGAAACACAATACTTAAATTAACAATGCATGTGGATTGAATTATATATTATTTTCCTATAAAAACATAAGGCTGATTCTTTTAATTACCTACTACCACGTTTGACTATTTTCTGAAGTGTACATGAAAGTGTGAAATCTTTATGTAGAATGAAGTGACTCTAAACAAGGGGGTCTGGGGATAATTTCTGCTGTTAATGTAATTCACCAACCACGCTCTCCACAGCAAAGTGGCTCATGTGGACAACATCCTCCATGAGGATTCTATTCTATTCTACACAAAACAAACATCTGTTGTGGACAGGCCTGTGTTTTCAGTGTGGTCTGGATCTGCTTAACGAGAGCTGTGGACAATTTCCCAGGAGGGTTGGAAGGACAAACACCTCTTTTACTGAGGACAAACGTTTCTGGAGGGGGGCTGCGTCCGTCTGCACTGACTGTAAACATGAGGGTGTCAGGAACCAATGTCACATGCGACTGGTGGGGGACTTCCGGCATTGAAGGCCAAGAAGGCAACCACAGAGGCACTCTGTGGAAAGAAGCAAACAGCTGTACGCAGACACACAAACATGCATCATTGCACGTAAAGTACATGCACGCATGCTCATGCATGCACATAATTAAACAAAACATGCAAGCTGTCATGAACGGTGCAAGTCAACTAACTATAAGTAATTCAACTTTATCTATTGTATGGATTTAGTAATCTTTCGCTCAGCAGTTACATTTTTAGTATGTGCAACAGTGTGCTGCCAGTAAAAAGCAATTACATGTGCTGAATTGGGGAACTGAGAATGTCTGTCTCTGTACTTCATGACAAGCCAGCATTAGGAGACCTTTCAACCGAGATCAGCATCCTGGAAACAGCAAATACAGAGAATCTCATATCAAATGCAGTGTGGTGTTTTAATAAAGCAATGTTTGCAGAAAGCACGCCATATATGCCTCAATAAGAAAGATGGCGAGTGGACATCAATACCAACGCACCGGTCACATCATTGTGCGTTAGATACGTAGATTATTAAGTAATTATTTCTGAAGTAATCAGAATGATCTGGTTTGTGTAAGTTTAGAGCATTGGATTTTTTTTTTAAGCACAGATACAGTACTCTCAACTTAAAAGGTGTGTATAAAATGTGTCAATGACCAACATGTTGACTCTTAATTTTGGGATTTAAACTAAAGACTTTGAATCCCTTTTCAAAATGTAAGTGTCAACATTGCCTTGTAGCAAAATACTTGAGCCCTCTTAACGGAACGCCTCATATAGGAGATAGGCAAACAAACGAGGATAGGAGATCTCTTGCTGCTTGAGTGGATGCACGTTTGAATCTCTTTGTTACAGCAGAGAAAGAAATGAAAAACATTGTGAAGTTGGCTGACATATTCCATTGGTCCTGAGGCTGTTTGACGTGCCGCATCCTGGCAAATTAAGGTTAAGGCAAGGTAGATGGAATCTATCAGAGCTTGACTCTGCCTCATCAGATGGAACAAGCAGCTGCAGGGCATCCCTGGTCTCGGGTCTAGTCATTACACACGTGCGTTCATGTACGTGTGCAGCCGCACAGTCATCAACGTACACACACAGACATACAGACACAGACACACAGATTTAGTCTGCATTTGCTTTTTTGTCACTCCACGGACAATGCAATGCACATTACTCATGCTATTTTACATATACAGGACATACAGCAAGACAACTGTCAGAAACGGGAAAGTCCGTGTCAAAAATGCTGAAGCTGCAATATTAATTAATCACCACTGCAACCAACAGCACAAATTCACAAAAAATATAGCAAACACAAACTATGTTTTTAAATGTCATTTCAGATCTCTATGGCATGGCAAGTTTATCTTTAGAGAAGTGCTTTGTCACTGAGGTTTACTTTATCTTAACGTGTCACTGCCACATACATTGTAGTACTACAGACATTGAGAATATAATGATAAAAGCCCAAAAGATCCTGTCTCTGTTTAGGAGGAAGCGAGACAGGAAGTTCACATGTAGGGGAAGCTACTGCAGACAACGTGTCCAGCATGCTCGCCTTTCTTGCATAGTAACTATGAGTCACTAAAATACTGTATGACTGAGAGAAAAATAAAAAAGGAATACAAAATAAAGATAAATATAAGTATTGAAATAACAATACATGTATTTACACTCACTTGTCCTATCCTCCTCGCCATATTCATACTTGAATATGCAATAAGCACAAACACACAATGAGCACACGTAAGAACCAGGCTGGCCGACCCTGATGTCTGCTGGATCTCTGGAAGGGAAGTGTTTCAACACTTCTGTCTTTTTGCAGAGCAGCTGGACAGACAGTCAGGACAGAGAGGGGGTTTCCAACACACTCAAACCCTCCGAACACTCAGAGAAACAAACAGACATTCACATACTCCCCGCCCACCCCACCATAACCTCCAGCATTACGAACAGCACACTTCCGCTTTCAGTGCAGACTTTGGTACCACTAATGCCCAATACACCACCGCCAAGCCTCACTGAAAAGCCACCAATACCACCCAGTGAATAAAATGAACAAAGATTATTAAACATTTTTTTATGTGATTATGATTATAGATTCTAACAAAAATAACAAGTTTATTACTTATTTCTGCTTGTGCACTGGTGAGCTGTAGATTGATGTTTAAGATTATTTGAAGGGCCTTTTGTCTTGATTGGTAACGGGGCACAGACCACTCCTGCTCCAACAAAACAAATGTGCATGATGACAGAACGAGGACGAAAGTGGAATAAAGGTTTACTCTGCTGCAGTTACATTATTTTAATTAATAAGTTTGTGAATGGAACTCTTCCCATTTGCACATTGTGAGAGTAGAATGGTAGAAGACATATGTTTGTGTCAATGTAAGTGTAAACAGGCATTTGTAGGCAGAAATGTTGTAATAGTTTGCATTACTTGTATCGACTGTACACTGCAAAAAAGGGGTGTCTAAAAACAAGATAAAAACTCAAATTTGAGGAGAAAGGTACTCAAAACAAGTGAAATTATCTGTTTATGAATGAAAATTAGCTTTTTGCAATGTGACAAGTAACATGTTGACATTGATTGTGTTGACACACAATCAATGTCATTCTCGGGTAGTCTCAACAGTAGCAAGTGTGCATTTGTCTCCATGGCCCTTTGCATTTATATCATGTTACTGTAGCAACTATTTAAACTTTATTACGTCTTACATAGTCAATAGAGCAGAGCAATGAGTATAACAAAAGGCATTCATAGATAATATACGCATCTCATTTGCCTGTCTTTTGTTTAAGTGAGCAAATTACATATCAGGGCTAAGACAGGAGCAGCACAGGCAGTTAATTATGTCTAATAAATCTTGGTCCAAATTGCCCTCGAGGGGTGGAAACGGCTGCCATGGGATGGAGGACCCGAGGTGGCACTTTGGTATTTGTTATTTTACCTTTAACAGATTACGCACGCTGACTTGTCATGCCTCATCCGGTTGGGCAAGTGAAGTGAAGGGAGAACGTCAACGCGCTGTCGGTCACCGCTTCTGTTTACCTCGCTGTAGCCTGGGGGTAACGGGCACTAATCAGCAGCCAGCAAAATGCTATGTAATTGGCCGTGTTTACTCTGTTTTAGCATGATTGCATGCCTGATTGGATTGTCGTATCCCATTTGAGGAAAAAGGGTCTCCCTCTTGTTGTGGATGACATTGTGAGTGCGTGCGTGCGTGCGTGCATGCGTGCGTGTGTGCGTGCGTTGCACGGTTTCAAAGGAGGTGGTGAAAAGTTGTTTGTCTTCTATTAGGTTGTTTTTTTAACTGCCTGAAGTAGAAGAAATCTGAAAATACATTATTTTAAATTTGGAGGCATTTCATTTCCTTTAACTCAACTTTGTAAGATTTTTTCACTGATGGGGAAAAAAAAGTTCCTCTTTTCTCCTTCTTTAAAACAACCCCCTCAGTTCAGCTCTATGCAAAATATGTCATGCTGACCACAGAAATGTGTCCAAAATATAAAGAAGAAGAAGAAATATCCCCTCGTAAGTATGGTTAGGTTGACGGCACACATATGCAGATCATGTGGGCTCTGAGGTCCGTCACCTACTGTAGGCTGGCGGAACACTCAGCTCTTTGTGCAACAGTATGTAAAACGAAACTTGATAAATGTTGACCACATACAGTGGATCATTGGCGTGCAGGTTTGGGGGTTAAAATTCTGTTGAGAGATAGGTATGTGCTGTGTCCAACTATGTTTTTATTGAAGTAAAAAAACATAGCTGTGGATTATGTTCAGAATTAAAAGTTCAAGACTTAGCAGTAAGTTGTCATCCTGATGGACGCCCCACAGCACCACAATGAGAAATAGTGATTTTTCTCAAGCTTACAGACAGCCACTGAAGGGAAATGAGAAATTACCTGCTGCGTTGTGTGCAAGAGAATATAAAGCACAGGTAAAGTTTTCTTTTCGACCCACACAGCTCTTGTCTATGTGTAAAATCTGTGTTTTGACTGCAAACTCTTAAGGGATACAATTCAAGATTCAGGAAGCTAATTGCTGGTCTCGAAGAAAATAGGTAGAAAGAAGTAGCACCACATCTCTGGAGGGTTTCAAACATATTGGTTCACAAGGGGTTCTGAATGTTTTCCTCCTAACACCCTGTTTTTAGCCAAACTGATATTTGTCTTGGGGGTATTTTTTATACTGTTTGTTAACGCTGCATTTGAGAGATGTCTGAGTGAAAACAACTTGAACTGCACCTTTCCAGAGGCTGTCAAATGTTTGAATTGGGAGCTATGAAGGGGGATAGGTGGGGGGTAACTCAGATGGGATTTTGCCATGAGGTAAATTGGCAACAAACCAATGGTGGAGAGATGTCATAGATATGATTTAGAGGTTGGTTTTAGGGGTGCAGTGAGTAACCTAGACAGATTTTTACAGATCTAGAGAGGGACATTACTGCAGCGGTTTTGAACCACGAGAGCTCAAAATCGGATCAATGAGTAACTTGAGGCCTACGATACGGACAAAAATAGATGGTTGGTATCATTTGTGTTACTAGTTTTGGTGATTCTATTGTATTGTATTGTTTGTATTCTTTGTCAAAAATACATAGTATGCCCATCTGTTTTGCTTTAAAATTACTTCAGTGAAAGAGGATTGACTTGTGGAGTCAGAAAATGTAGTGCAACTAATTAAGCATAAGCATCCTTATTCAGAGATAATGAGGGCAATAAAACTGATTTGACAATAAAACCATAAATGTACACTCATGCAGATGAGAAACTTGTGTAACTACTTAAATAAAAACCTATGAAGTGGGCAATGAAGAGGATTATTGCTGAGTGGTCCATGGAGAGTATTTACACTCATTATTCAAATTAACCCCATCCAAGTGTCTCTCTGGGTCTGTTGTATGGCTGTGGTGTAATTGGGTTGTTACTTAAAACAGGAATTATTTCTACTCTGCTTTTCCCTCCGTTGTTTTTATTGTCCCCCACACTGATGAAAATGGCAAAACTACCTGCAGGAGTGATTTGCAAAATTACCCAATTTCCCCCAACTCAGGTGGAGAAACATTTTTGTTTTTCATAATTTTAGAGGCTTCCATCAGAGGGCAATTACATTACAAAAACTAACTTTAATATCCACCTATTTGGTAATATCATCTGGTACTGACCCCAACCCTGTCCCAGTTGTGTTGGCGTTGGGGTGGGGCTGCTGGGGAAAACCAGTAAGCCACAATGACCAGACTTCTCCAAACATGTCATTCTGAATCCCCTTCGTGGGCTGTGCTGAGCCGTACCCAGGGCCCTGTTAACACTCCAAACATTCAGAGTCACAGACCCGTGTCCCCGGCCGTGCTCTTTAAAAACTTGTTAAAACGTACACTTTTTTTGCAATGTCAACAGCCTGAGAACGAGCCTTCTGGGACTGCTACTGCACTGTATGCACTGTGGAACCTCAACGCAGAACAGAAAAGGGGTGAAAAAAGAGAGAGAGAGTGAGTGAGTGAGTGGGAGAGAAAGGCAATGAAGGGAGGAACAACTTTGTACAGTGAAAGTAGTGCTCCTGCTTTCCTCCTCCCACTGTCTGCTTCATGAAGGGCCTGATTGAGAGACAGAGCAAGCCAACTCAGAGCCATTCAACCGGACCGCTCCTACGCCCCTGACCTGCTGTCTAAACCCCCTAAATTAGACTACTGAGACCCCAAGAGCAAGGCTTACATTACCAATACCTGTGAAACCTTGGCAGGCCTCATCACCCTGCATGGAAATGCTGGGCAAATAAAATCAGGCTGGCCTGTCTGCACTCTCTCTATGCCCACAGATGGATGGTAAAAGGCAACATGAGCCTCCATGGCAGAGACTGAAGGAATAGTTGCTGGGTTTCCTCTCTTAGGCCCCTACAGCTCCCAGGGTCTAGGTTAGTGTACCCCATGGAAAGTCTAGCATGTCTGAGGAGTTTCCAGTGTCCGCTCCTAGGCTCGGTGAAAAAGAACAGTGGGGACTGAGAGAGGAAGAAGCCGAGAAAAGAGTGAGAAAGAGGATGTGAGAATTATCAAAAGAAAGAACGAAAGAAAGAAAGAAAGAAAGAAAGAAAGAAAGAAAGAAAGAAAGAAAGAAAGAACGGTGATGCTACAAATTTAGAGATTTTTTTTTATTAGAAAATAAGGGATGAAGTGAGTCTAACTGCCTTTTTGTAATCTGTGGGTGAGGTCCTGCTCAGATCGTACCCAGATCTCAGTAGGATAGCGTGGATAATTCCTTCTTTTTGTGACAATGTTGGTGGCAGCAGTATGACTGTAGAAAGAGCTGGACAAGTGCTAAGCCAGCCAGCCAGCCAAGTCCTTTTACACTTTCAAGCCCTGTGATGTTATTCCATTGCGTCATGGCAACTGTACTACAAAACAAACACAGAAACACATTTGCCTGGCTATTGTCTTTCATACTGTACAAGCTTGGAAGGGCTCGCAGACCGCCAGATACAGAGCAGGTGAGATCATTGGACTGTGCGTGTGCATGTGTGTGTGTTTTTAGGCACTGGCCACACAGGCAAGGGAGTCCTCAGTTGGAGACTGAGAGAGGATGTGATGGCAGGGGGTGGATTAGCAAGAGCCCCACTGTGTGATCAGCAAGGAAACAACATTTAAGGTGGACATAATAGTACAGACTCAAAATTGCCCCTACAGCAGCAACAATTCTGGGCAGCGAGAATTGGCCACCACTTATAGAGACATGTATAAAATCTGGTACTTTCTGCAACTCTCTTTTCTTATTAATATTTTTTTTCATCCTTCCCATGATGAAGGAGAAATGTAATTCATCTGTGGATGGGTGAAGACAAGCTTCCCCTCCTTGGCCGGCACAAGGTAGCGGAAATAAGAGAAATGATAATGGAAGGAGAGAGGAGAGGAAACGTAATGGGAGGAAATCATTTAGACGTTACAGTCATTTTAATGTCCTCATGTCTGTTTCAAATCATCCTGGAGGGGCCTGTGTGTGCCAGATTTTTATTTTTTATTTTATTGCAAACCTCTACACACAAAGAGGGGTACTGTGTTTTTTTCTGAGGAACAGGATCAAACAGGCAACACAGGGCCAGTGTGGGAAGTGGCTGCTGTGGGGACACGCAGTCTAAAGATTTAAATCAGTATTGCTGCTATAGTGTATGTGTAGGCCTTAAGAATGACATCACCGTTTTGTGTTACAAAATAATATACTATAAAGGAAATATATGATGTGGGATCATTTCTTTACAGTATCTTTCACACATGCCCGCAAACCCTTCTTTTTGCACGTTAAGTAAGACACCCTGGAGTCAATGCCTGAACTGCTTCCTCTGCCTGCTCACCCTGCCTGAGGCCCTGTGTCTTCTAAAGACCTGTTTGTTCACAAGTAGAGCACAGCAGGTGTTTGAGCAAAGTGTAAGGTGGAAATGTGGCTCCCATTGCTGCTGTGAGACTCATTTATTGAAATGCTCTCAATTTCTCAACAAAACACGCTACGCTTTCAGGCTAGGATGTGCAACAGTGTGTCCTTCCCATTAAGCATGAGAAAAAGATGCCAGCGGTGGAAAGACACATCTCAGTGGGAATGCAACCCCGTGTTGCAGAAAATATCGCTACAGTCAGTTCTAAAGCAGATTATTCAGCTGCACACTTTCATTTTACTTGTCAATAATGTGCTTATAGCTGTGAGGCATAGTGCATTTGCAGTACACCTGCTTCTTAGTTCCCTCGCTACCAAATCTGTGCATTGTTTTAACACAACCTTTGCCAATAATAAAGTGGAAGCCAATCAAAGCAAATAGGCCGGTGGATCATTACTGTGTAATTGGGGATCTGTGTAATCGTTAACCTTGGCTCCGTGCAGGAAGTTAATGAATCAAATCGATACCTCTCTCTACTGATCCATAATTATTTGAAAAGAGATGAAAAATTAAACAGGCCGAGCCTATGAGGTTATCATGCCATGCAATTAGTCCGCCGGAGGGAGATTATGTTACCTAGATACCATTGGGGAAGTGTAATTTCTCTTGCAGATGGAGTTTTTTTAATGAAGAGTGCAATTACCTAAATAGGTCAGCCAAAGACACGCTGCCGCTGCTGCTGCTGCTGCTGCTGCTGCTGCTGTTGTTGCTGCCACTGTTGCTGCATGCCGCTTCTCAGCATACCTGAGAGGAAGCTCCTGGAGAAAAGAAAAAAAAACACAGAGCACTGTCTGCAACTGTTGTTACCCCCTTCAGTATCCTCCTTTCTTTCTCTCCCTTTTTTTTCTCCTCACTCTTCTGCCGACACTCCCTGGATAGCGCATCTCCTGCTTTTCCTAATTAAATAGTACATACATAGAAGTCTTTGTTATGCAGAGATTCAGCAGGAATAATGTTTCCTCCAAACAGGCTCAGGTGATACAGAGCCTGATTTTTTATGGCCATTTGTTGACTGCAACATGTGCAGCAGCTTGTTCTGTGAACTAAAACAGGAAATGTGCCATCTCCTTGGTATAAGAATGAGACATACAAAGTTTTTCCTATTACATTATTATGTCTGTACGTTATTGACAATGACATTAAAATGAGTTATACTTATACTTAGTAGTTATACTTAGATAATTATTGCCATCACTGTAACAGATTTGTGTCACACAATCAGATGTGGCATGGACAAGTGTATGATTAAAATATATGCTGTACATTTGAATGCTTGTTTTCCAATTTATTTAATTTTTTATATTATTATTTATATTTGTTTTACAGTAACTGTAAGTAATGGCCTATTGCAATGTCTTCATAATACTGAGTATGGTTTCAAGTAGTCTGCAGCAGTTTGACAACCATCAGATGTGGAGTAAAAGCCTATACAGGTGGTTGTGTATTTAATCTGCTGCAAACACAGTATTATTATCAGTGCATTCACACTTGCTAGCTGCTAAAACACATGTTACCTTAAAAAAAATAATTGCACAAATGTAACATAAATGTAACATAACATAACTGGTAAGAAAGAGATATTTTATTAAAAGTTATATAAACATCAGAAAGAGGTTTATTAAGAAGGGGTCTATGTTTATTTGCCATAAAATACAATTTAATTTTCACAATTGTACAAAGATCATATAATGTAAAATAAGAACTATGATAACCCCAATATTTCCCTGAAAGCCACACCACTGTATATTTTCTTACAATTACACCTAATAAAAAGGTGGTTCAGATAAATAAACACATTTCACCACAATAACGGACTTTGTTCCCTTTTCTATGTGCTTGACAATACACTGTCTTTGATTAGTGTGAAATTGCTATAATCACTTTAAATTAGTGTTTATATTTTCCAACGCAGTTGTAAGGAAACAAATATAACACACACAGAGATCCCTGCAGGTCGCTCATTCAGAAAAGTGGGAAACAGAGAGTAGGTACTTCATGAAACGCAGCTCAGACTACAAGGCGGTGAACTCATAATAAAAACTCTGTGGTGTATGAAGCAAGTGAACTAAATAACAGCCCTGAAAGGGTGCCACTAATAAGCACACAATAAGTAGTTTTTTTTGTCACATCTAATCCAAAACCAACCTTGTAAAAGTGGGTGTCATTCTCAACATGTACAGTACTATATGATTGAAAGGAGAATTTGGCACATGGCTCTATCTCCTCAAAACAGAATGGGTGACCTTGTGATTCGCCAAATGGTGCCTGTTTCAGGTTCTCAATGTGGCAGGTGCCTTGATCACGATTCAACCAACTTGTCAACATGCGCTGCTTTCCTGAAACTTGGCAGAGACTCCACAACAGATTCCAAGTTGAAACTCGGATGATCACATTCCAAACCTGGAGGAGTTTTTTTTAATATATATTTTTTTAATATAAATATATATATATATATATATATATATATATATATATATATATATATGTAATATGCCCCTTTATTGTTGTACTGACCTACGCTTTTAAAAAAACACACTTTACCAATGCAGTAGGGAACACATCAGAGTAGACTTCAGGTACCTGGTTAGACTGTAATTTGATCCAGAGCGATCAGATCTGTAAATGATTGAGACCACGTATTCATCCTGTCTTTTTTGATGGACAGGCTCTGCCCGACCCTCCTACACACTGACAAGTAGGAAATATGTTTCAGGGAATGACACTAGCATACCCTCTTACACTTACTCATTGTCAATCACTCTGCACACTTGGCTCGTTGGGTAATAGGAACAGATCCAGCATTGCATCCCCTCCAATCTGTTTGGCTCTCACACGGGAGGTGCATGCTGTTTTTATGCCTGTGTGGGATGGCTTCAAGCTGTTTTCTTATCAAAAGGCCCATTCAGACATTCTCTTTGAGAGGCATCGCAAACCTCAGATCTCACGGCCTCCGTTCAACCACATGTCTTGATTTAAGAGGCCAGAATCAGATTTGCTGCCACTAAGAGCGGTCGCTGCTAAAGAATGGGATGTGATTTATCATCCTGAAGCACACACAAGACTGATAAGCAGAGCGCTGGCATGTGTACGCATATGTGAGGGTGCAAATTAACACACACACACACACACACACACACACACACACACACACACACACACACACACACACACACACACACACACACACACACACACACACACACACACACACACACACACACACAAAAACAGTTCAACACATGTTCTTAAGCTCACTCATCCTCTGGCTCAATCACTCCTATATGCTTTCACACAAAAACCGCAATTTCACATAGAAGCCGTCTTGCCCCTCGCTCTCTAACAGCGTGGAGTTGGATCACATGCTTTTAACAAACTGAAACTACATCACCTTCCACCCAGGGATCCTCTCTAAACGCTCCCTTTTAAACCTCCACTAACAGTCTCATCATTGATTTTATGTCTCTGTTTTTTTTTCCTCCTCGGGTTGTAAGCAAGCAAACACAGCTGAACCCTTACACCCTGTGTCCCGCTGTGTCTCCCTCAGGGTGTTCTCATCACAAAACAGCTACACAACATCTCAGAGTGAAACACCCTCAGCAACACAGGCCATAGAAAGGCAAAGGTGAGGGGAGCAAGTTTTTCACCATTTCAAACATACAGAGAAATCAAATAAACTGCTCTTTCTCTCTCCCTCAACATCCGAAGGTTGAGTTTCTTCACCAAAGTAGTTTCTCTTAACTCTCTATCCATTTCTCAGTTTTTAGCCTCCCATCTTTCTTTCTCTTGCAGTTTCTCTCTCGCTCTCTCCAGTTGCTGCTTATTATTTCTTTGTGGAAGAGTATGTGATTGCCAGGATTGCTTGGTGGCTGTCTCCTCTGAAGTTGTTAGTTTCAAGTGAAAGGCAGAGAGACTCAGATTCCCCTCCTCTGATCTCTCTGCTTCTCTCTGCACCCTTTTGCGCTGTCTCTGGTTCTCTTTTTTCATCCATCAACAAACTGTTGCAGTGTATAGTGGTTTCAGAGGGATGAATAATCATCAGGTGTGTTGGTGGGGACGGTGTGGAGACTAAACTTGCCAAAGGCTAGCGAGTGCAAGTGTAAACCTCGCCTGCTCTCCTGTCCCTGTTAGCTCAGCCATTTTTGGGCGGTCAGGCTGTCTTGCCACAATCACACGCTGGCGCCACAATTGCCTAGCCCCAACTGCAACCCTTTCACTGTGTAATGACTACATCCAGAAATAAACTTTAACCACTCATGCCCCGCTGCTTGCCCCCCGTGCGCATATGTACAGAGACAAGACTGGAGTGATGGTTGTGCTGTTCCCTGCAAAGTGGCATGCTCACCTGGCCCCAGAACGTTGTGTGGTGATGGTGTGGTTTATGGTTCAACACAGAACCAGTCAGTGAGAGAAAGGTGACCACTGACCGCTGTCACCCTCTGGTGGGACAACGCACACCCCTGGTCCGGGAACGTCGGGGAGGTAGAGATATGACCAGAAAGTAGAGTGGTGTTTTTGTCTACTTGATAATTGCGTTTAACTCGGACTAATGTTTAGATGGTATGGTTATGCTTATGGGCAGATGTAAAAGATGCACATGTGCATCACTGAAGAGGTTTCTTCTTACACAGTACATGTGTATGAAAAGGTTTTTCGTGGTATTCAATTCTGTCTGCAAGTCTGTATGTATGTAAGGTTGGCTGCCACAAGGGATAAATATACCTGCACCGAGCCCACAGGCTTGAGTCTTGATTGCGCAAGGGGTGGTCGGATCAGAGCAGTAATTTTCCGCATCTACACTCAGCCAACTTATGTCTACCTTAACCCTCCTGTTGTCCTCAAGTTAAATTTGACCCATTTTCAATAAGTTTCTATATCACAAATTTGTTTTCTTTTTCAACCAAATTTTCAACAACAAAAAGCAACACGGATGGTTCTCTAAAATGTTCTTCACAAGTAAAATAAATTATCAGTTTGCTACTTTTATTGAATTTTGAGTGTCTTATTTAATTTCAGAGCATTTAAAAAAAAAGAAGATAAAAGAAAGTGACAAAAATGTCAGAAAAAGCTTAAAAAATGCAGGAAAACTGCCACAAAAATGTCAAAAGGCCCTGAATTAAAAATATAAAAACATCAGAAAAAGCAAAAAAAATGTCAAAATGTTGACTTCGAAAAACAAAAAGTTGGGCACCTAGGTAGCTCACCTGGTCGAGCATGTGCCCATGTATAGAGGTTCACTCCTCGATGCAGCACATGTCATTCCCCCTCTCTCCTCCCTTTCAAGTCTAAGCTGTCCTATGAAAATAAATGCCTAAAATGTCCCAATAAAAGACAACACAAGGGTAACAGGGCATTTCTATCAGGATAAGTGCCACATGCTTTCACAAGCTTGTGTGTCCGCACTATACGCTTGCACACATTTCTGCTTGTCGGCATCTGTGTGTTTTTGCATTGCCGCCTCTTTATTTGTTGCCAGCGATAGTTGCGCGGCAATCACATCTTTCCTTCGACTTAATTACAATTGCTAAGTTATAATTTCTGATTCCTTTATTTTCATCTTGTCTTTACCCAAATGAGCACACCTACAAAATCAAATAAAACAACATTTTTTCTGCATTTCCATCTGTAATAAAGGAAACCAATTAAGCCATACTTTTAAATTAGGGAGGAGGCAATCCTAATTTTCTCCTTAAGTGCAGTTTCCACGGCAATCAGAGGCCTCGGCAGGGGGTCGAGTATGGAGGCGTTGGGTGGGAGCGCACACAGCAGGGACAAACTGACTGAGTGTGAGAGCCTACTGCACTCACAGCTGAATCGTCTGTTGGCATGCACTCTCTCTCTCACATACACACATATGCTGGAGCGCACATACACACAAAATCACACAGAAGCAGCCAATATCACACAAACATTTGCACATATTCTCTGTTAATTTGGCCTCATCTATAGGATTCGTGGAGGAACACTGAAAGTCACAAAAGTGTCCAAGTTAATAATTTGTCTCATTGTTGAGAATTTGTCAAAGTGATGATGGTTCAGTGATTCATAGTGTCCTAATATGCGGTATGGTATGTTTGACACTGAGAGACATTGTCTAATGTTTGTAGGCCTGTTCTTATTTTCCTGTGAATGAGTTTGTCCCTGAGCAAATGTGGATGTGACAGCTTCCTCAATCTGTAAGTATTTATGGTTCCAGTCAGAATATTAGGGAACCTGGCCCTGTGTCAATATTTTTTGTCATGTCTGACTGGATTCTCCCTTTTCCTCTGCTGAGTATGGACTGTGATTTTACCAGACAGGCAGGTTTTTGAAAACCACAAAGCAGAATAAACAAATGCTTATTTTAACATGTTACATATATCTGAATTACTTAAGGTATGAGTACGAAATGAAGTCTTCTCCACCTGAAATGAAGAAGTCGATAGAACTTGGAACTCGAAAGAGAGAAACTTGCAACTTGTACAACTTGTGAAGTGACTGTGTGTTGAATTAACTCCCCCTGCAGAATCACATAAAAAACTAAAAGAATAAATAAGAGATTTGCTGCATGTTGACCAAGTAAACAGGCAGACAAGTAGACTGGCCCGTTGTGAGTATTTATAGCTTCCGTTTGGCAGCTCTGGCAACAAGCTCAGAGCTTTGAATTGAAGATTTTCTATAGATCGGAGAGACACTCCCTGCCACAAGATGCACTTTTTAGCCATTTTCTGTTTAGTGTCATTTTGTTACTCAAAAATAAAATGCCATTTGTTCGTTTTTTAATGCAACGGATCACCGTGATATTTACTGTAATTAGCAGTAATATTTAAAATGGAAACAAAATCAGACTGACAGTTGCATTCATTAGTGTGCACTGATTTAGAATGTGTGAAAACATACACTTAAGGCAGGGTAGTCATGGATAAATTAGTTATTTGGATTTTTAAAATTCCTTTTGATAGTTTAGAGAGCACGGGTAAAAATGTAATTTGCGCTCTAAATGTTATAATGGTATAACATACCCATGGTATGTATAACACAATTAATTGTTATAATACAGATTTGTCTTTGTTTTATTCTGAAGCTATTGCCACTCTTAATGATTATTTAAAAAGTAGAACACAAAGTTTTCGTTTGATATCATTCAACCCTGTTAGGAATATGATGAAAATATTGTGAATATAGAGATGACGTGATATTTTGTGGCCCGTAATTTTAAACCTACAGAATTACTGATAAAGACCGCCAAGCTTTTTGAACAGAACACTGTTTCCAAATCTAACTTTACTTTTGCAACTCAACAGAACTTTCCCTGTTAACTTTTCTCTTGTACATGCCTTTGATACTCACAATTCCTCTAGTCTAGCAAGCAGTTTGCTCTTTTGTTGAAAAAAGGAAAGAAAGAATAGAAAAGGTGGGATTCAATCCGTCACATTGGATCTGGCATAGCCATCTTATAGTTTGAGAAAGCAGAAAAGAAGACACAACAGTTGTTAGTCAAACACAGAAGTGTTCCACATGCACAAGGATGGAAAGGCAGAGGGAAGGAAAGAGTAAGGGAGGCGTAGAGAAAGAAAGGGATGAAAAGAAAAAGTGCAGGCCTTCCTCAGAACTGTATTCATGGAGTCTGGCTCTTTCAGGTTCATCTCTCATTACTCCCGGGTGCTCTCTCAAGCTTAGCGGAAATGGATTATGCTACACAAAGAATGGAATAATCACCCTATTCTCCTCCTTCTCTGATAAACACACATGTAGGCGCACACGGACACATCCACGCACATTAACACACACACACACACACACACAAACAAAAATACACACACACACTCTCTTCCAGTCTGTTGTTTTGACATACACACACTGAGTAAGCCAAGCTTTTTGTGTGGCTGTGAGTTGCTGAGTGTGGTGCTCGTTCTCTCGCTGCATGCCAGGGGACTCGTCAATTATCTCCCCAAACGCACCCAGTCCTCGGGGGGGAAAAGGCAGTGAGGGAGACGTCCCTGTTTTTGAGGGAACCTGGAGTTTGCAACATTCAGTTGAGTGACAATACATTCACGCTCTAATTCTAGGCTAGCAGATGTAATGTTTTTTTTCCTTCTCTTGCTCTCTCTCTCTTTTTCCCTCTTCCTTTGTCTCACTCTTTTCTGCTCTCCTTGTACTTCTTATCATTCCAACTTTGAGAAGTTGGAGCTCCTAAAGGCTTTAGTGAATGTATGTGATTTGGGTGGTTTTGAGTGGATTGTGAGCGTGTGTTTATGCATGCATGCTTGCGTGTGTGTGTGTGTGTGTGTGTGTGTGTGTGTGTGTGTGTGTGTGTGTGTGTGTGTTGGATTAAAGGGTGTATGCTTACAGTTTGATCTATTTTATCTAATGCAGGCTAGGTGGTACTCCCCAAAGATTTTATTTTTTCCCTGAGCAAATTTAAGAAATGTCTGCAAAGAAAGAAAAAAAACACAATAACAAACAAAAGAAAAACAACAATTTTATCATATTCATGTAATTAATTGTGCAATGATTAGCATTTTCTCTTGTCAAGCATGAAACACGGAAAAGCTTTAACACTTTTTATTAATATAAACAATCACATCAAGCCTTTCATGAATTCAAAGTTTGACAATAATCTGCTATAGTAATAGCTTAATAACTTTGTGCCAACTACTACACAATATTGTTAACAGATGGCAGCAATATCTTTACATTTTTGAAGTCTTGAATCCTGAGTCGAACACATCATTGCTCTGTCTCCTGACAGCCAGCAAGCAGATTGCCTCACTGGGAACAGCTTCAAATGAAAAAGCTCCCTGTCCATGTTTGTCTTGCTGGGGTGACTCACTGTATCTGTGAGCGCTGGGCTGCGCGGCCACTTCTACCTGGTTAAATTAAAGAGAAAATGAATAATAGATGGAGAGAATGACACTTCCGTCGCCAAGGGTAATGAAAGACCGACTCCCAGCTCTGTCTTGTCAATCCTCTGACTCACCGAGAGCGCTAATAAAGATGACACTTGACAGCTAACGAGACCCATCACGGGCGGGGACATGCACACATACACAGAAAGATGGAGGGGAAGAGAATAAGAGAAAGAATATGATAGAGAGTAAATAAAATATAAAGAGAAGGGCATGTGTCGTCGGGGTATCTAACCTCTGGCCGGCCAAACAACTTGGTGTCCTGTCAGGAACTGAGTGGAGATCTGCTTTAACATTCAGCAAGCTATTTTAGAAAGGCAACAGATGACCGTCACTCATATAGGGCTTTGAACGATAGAGAGAGGTAGAGACAGGAAGAAGAAAACGGAGAGAAGAAAGGCAAAGAAAGTTGTTAATAAAAAAGTATATATTATAAAAGGGAGTGAAAAACAACGCAGCGACTGAGATTTTAAGTTTGTACATGGAGGCCTAGTCGCATGTTGGAAGAGGGTTGGTTGGAAGTTGGAGGAAGCCCTGCCCACGGCCTGATCTCCAGGGTCAGCTCCAGCCTCCGCCGCAGTTACCAAAGAGAGGGCGGGCCATTGTTTACTGTCCGGGGTGCGGGTAAACAATAAACAATGAAAAGACTGAGGGGTTGCCAGCTCCTCACCCTAATGTTGCCATTTTTGGAACTCAAACACACCCTCATGCTCCTCACAGCCCCTACTCACCACCCACTCCCTTTCTCCCCCTCTCAACCAGCGCCACCTCCCCAGTTCAGATCCATCCCCAGCCCCAGAAACCCCAGAGGGGCGGTCGCCCAGCCTGCCCACGCTGCCCTCTAAGAAACCACGAGAGGGTGTGGTTCCGCCTGGAACAGGAAAGCCATTTATTTTGGGTGCATCTCTGCTGACTGACTCATGTGTTGACTGGAAAGTTGGCTGCGCGCTCTATGGGCCGAGGCTCCACCAGCTCCATGGGCTATCAGTCCCTGACCTGGCCTCCCTCCTTTTGGGCCCCCTGCAACTCAGCCCACCACAAGTTCAAATGCACCAATAGACACCCACTCCCATCCTCCCTCCCACTCTAACCCGCCCTCTAAATCAGCTCTGCCACCTACCACTCTCCTCTTAGTCTGAAATTGAACAATTGCCATTGTTTCAAAGTGACTTTAAGCTGTTTTTTGTTGTAAAAGCTTGTCATTAGGGGTTGTTTTATGATGTGCATGTTTCACATGTTCTATTTTTTGGGGAAAGTAAAGAGACGGACAGAGAGAAAGAGCAGACAAGACTCGTGCTGCCATACAGAAAGGATGGAAAAAAATCAAGGATATATGCTTTGGGTAGGGCTGGTCATTGAGAACTGGTTCCAAATTTGAACCGGTTGCAAAATTCTGAATCCAAAGAAATCATTAAGACGTTTAAATGATATGGAATTTATTCATAGGTTCCATAAATTAAGAAGATCATTGTAAAAATGAATGATAATGAATTGTTTATAAGTATGTTTTTTGGGGGGGGTTTCCGTAATAAGGCATGTGACCTGTTTTGACCCCTCCCCTTCTAAGAACCAAAAAAGACACCCAGCTCTTGCTAACTTGAGCTTTAATTGCTAATCTGCAGATGTTATAAGATACATGTATTCAGAACTAAATCTTGAATTTGATGTCTGTAGACAGTAAAAAGGGTGAGATTACTGATGGGAAGATTCCTCCTCACATAGACAAGCCTGTTTTGCTCCAGAGGCTAAAAACAAACAAAGCACACACTCCTTAAATACATCTATACATTCTTAAATGTACATCAGAAGCCATTTGTATCTGTGGTATACTGGCAGTCCTTGAAATTAAAATTAATTAAATCAATTTCACAGTGAAGAAAGGGTATTTAATCCAATAAGTACCCATTAAATGTCAGGAATAGGGCACCATTGAGAGCTCTTACAATTCTTGGTTTAGTCTTTAACGATTAGAATACATAGTGGTTACTGTTCTCTTTGGAGAAATAAATGACCTACACAAAAATTATATTTATATTATGTGTGTTGTAATTGAAATTGGTGTTTAAATCATGCTGATCCAGTTAAGAAAAATGTGTGCACTTTATGTATACTGTATGTTACTGTGTATGGGAATGTGGTCTGACAAAAAAAAAAAAACTACAGTAGACACATTTTTCACAGCTGGAGCATTCCAGATGGCATGAGTAGTCAATAAAAGAGAGGATGAGGGCCCATAAAAAAACTTTAAAATGCCCAACTGTAACAGGACTTTTATTTATCTTCCTGGCAATGAATGTAGAGTGTTTTATACTGGCTGGATCAAATATTCTCTTCCTCAATATAATGTTACTGGAGGACAGAGACTTAGTTTTGGACCTGCAATTTTCCTTAATATAAATGTCTTTACATTGGTCATATTTCAAAATATACTATATTTTATTTTGCCCATGGACAGGTAATGAGGGGATTTTGAAACTATATATATATATATTAAAAACCTAAGCAAAGCTTGATGAGATTTTGCCTGTAAACTACACCTGCCATTCCAACCACCAAAACATAGATCAGTCTACTGTACTGCATCTTATTTTTTCCCTATTTTATTGTGTAGTGGTCAAAGGAAGATGTGAAGTAGGGTGCTCTTCATCTTCTCTGTTTCTCGCCAGGATCCCCATATTGCTCTGGAGATGTCTGTGGGTTCCTTGCTATGGCGTGGCGCTCTGACATTCCCTCCACACCCACACTGGCAGCCAATGTGCCAATTAGTGGCCTTCTCCGCAGGGGTGGGTGCATGGGAGGTGGAGAACACAGAAGAACGAGAGACAGAGGAGAAAGAGCAAGAGAGAGAGCGTGTATATGAGCGTTTCTGGATGTGTGTGTGTGTGTGTGTGTGTGTGTGTGTGTGTGTGTGTGTGTGTGTGTGTGTGTGTGTGTGTGTGTGTGTGTGTGTGTGTGTAACAAGGCCTCAGACCTCAGACATTCCTTTCGCTATGACCTAGGGTACAATTAAGGGGATGTCCCTCCCCTGTCTCCCCTCCTCGGCGGACCACATCAACGGAAGTCCTGGCCCAGCTGGAGGCTCTAATGACGGGAGGGAGTCCAGGTCGCGACCCTGGTGTGCCACCTCAGAGCCACACCCTTCCTGTTTAGGTCCAGACAGGGTCTACGCCAGGAAAAGAGGAGAGTAAAGGGTGAAGGGGAGACATGGAGTAGGAAAGTGATTTGGATTTGTCAAGATCTGTAGAGGAGCTGAGAGAGATTGGGAACATAGTAGTTAGCCATATGTTGTAAAAGCTTAGTTTACTCCAGTGGTATCATTGATTCATTCCCAACACCTATCTGTCAACCTTGTCATAAAAGTAAAAGAGGACTTCTTTACATCAACCACGTTTTTAAATTAAATAGAGCTTCAAACCTATCCTTGAGGAAAATTACCTACTGCTGTCATTTCTTCCTGTTTCTTCTTCAAAAACATCCAACCTTTGGACTAAACGTTAACCTACGCACATTAAAGACCAATGTTACAGGTAGTAAAGGGGAATATGAGCGGCACAGATGAGCTTTAGAGAATGTGTGGGTGACTAGGCCATTGTTAGTATGCAGAGAGTTGTGTTAGAATATCATGGGACAGAAAGCTGTGGTCCTCAGCACCTATCATCAGACAACCCACCCTGATGGAGAGGCTGGGATAATGATACGTCTGTGAGTCTGTCTGTCGGTCTGTCATGCCTCTGAATTTGCTTGCTTCGCTCTTGTGAGTGAGGATCAGCAGGGGACATGTGGGGGTGGTAAAGTGTGTGTGTGTGTGTGTGTGTGACAGGGGTCCCCACAGATTATAGATGTTGATGAGCATCTCCTCTCAGCTTGGAAACCATGTAATTGTCACCTTGCTCAAGTAGGGGAGAGGGGAGTGGGGCGAGATACGCCTTGGACAGTCACACTGAAAACCCGCAATCAAAGAAAAGGGAAAGGTAGAGGGACATGCAACAAGATAAAGAACAAGAAGGAAAAAAGAACAGTGGACATGACTTAGGAAATTATGCGGTGGACATCTTAGTGACCAAATGAAAAAAATGTTCTTCTGGTGCAATTTACCGTACGTGCACTGCAGTACATACAGTATGTATATGTACTACACGTGTGTGCATTCAACCAAGTCAGTGTGTGAATGCCTGCTTGTGTGATTGTGTGCCCGTGCGTGTGTGCGTGTGTGTGTGTGTGTGTGTGTGTGTGTGTGTGTGTGTGTGTGTGTGTGTGTGT
>NC_048411.1:14887104-14927597 GCF_013103735.1 Etheostoma cragini
AGGCAGTTCTGAAGGGAAAAGGGGGTCCAACCCGTTACTAGCATGGGGTACCTAATAAAGTGGCCGGTGAGTGTATATGTGTGTTGTCTGCAGCGCCGGCTCAAATTCCTGTGACCTGTAATAAGAAAGAAATAACTAACCAGGAATAACTGGAAAGGGTGCGCATGTGGTTCAATAGAAATATGAACCATATCGGCCACATGGGGGCGCTGTAATAAGGCTTCAAAATCAAAACTTTGAGACGCCACGCCCCCCACACCGTAAATCCGATTGACTTGAAACTTCTCACACAGGTGCGGCTTAATGTGCTCTACAAAAAGCCTCAAGGACCATTAAGATCTGCCTGGAAAAATCTTATCGCCAATTTGAATTTGTTGAAAAACACATTTTTTAGGTTCTCCCCCTACACCGTATCTCCGATTGCCACCGCATTTTCAGTGAATCATCATTGAATCAAATTTCTTAAAAGTTGTGTAAAGCATGTCCATATCTCAATTCGATTTCAGTTATTGACCAATGAACTTTGAAAAGGGTTTGGCTCTGCACATAAATGAACACAAATCAGCAACCGTAAGGTCAATCATCACAAAACTCACAAGGTATGTTCAGATATGTGCCCCAGATATACCCAGACAGTTTTATATACATACGCTGCTAGGGGGCGCTACAAGCACAAGATAGTTGAGTGGCATTTTATACTTCATAACTATTAATCCCATAGTCATGTTCCAATCCTCACAAATCTCTCAGGAAATGTCTTTATAAGTACCTGAACCGTGCCCTGAAAGTTTCATTCAAATTGAACACCAAGGGGCGCTATAAATGCAAACAAACTGCAGGTGATATAGGTTATCATGCTATAAAACACAAATAAATGTTTCTCCAATCAACACAGAACTTACAGGAAATGTCTACATAATGACCTCACACATACACAGCAAGTCTCATGCAAGCTGACCACTAGGGGGCCCTTTAAATGCATAATAACTGGACGTCGAATGACACAAATCAAGGTTTGACCTTGGAATTGCAGCTTGCGACTTTATCAGCAATTTTTTTATGTGTTGGTCATCTGCTTTTCTCAAACTGCCGTGAGCTGGACTGAGCTACATATCACACGGAATTGAAAAAAAAAGTTTTTGACAAATCAGTCGTTGGCATTTTAAACAAAGTGCACTGCTTGTCCAATTGTTACAATGCTTGCAGGAAATGTTTTATAGCAACGTTGGACCACATGTGTGAAATTACTTTGAAGTTGCTACTGAGAAAAAACGTTTGAACCCGCAAATCGCTGCTTCTGGCCATATTTTTGCTTAAAATTAAGTAAACTAATTGCTTATGCACTATTGATGATAACAAGTATCCCATGAATAATCAATCTATTAGTAATATTAGAGCCACAAGGATGAATGGAGGTAATCGATTAGTTGTCAACTAATGTATTAATCGTTAGCTATTTTGTTTGATTTGAGTTATATTCATGAAAAGAAGTAAACATTCTAAGATTTCAGCTTCTTAAATGTAAATATGTTCAAGTTCCTTCACTCCTCTGTGACAGGAAAGTGAACATCCTTGATTTGTGGATAAAATCAGGCATTTGAGGACGTCATCTTGGGCTTTGGAAAACCCTGATTTGATGAAAATTTATTTCACAATTTACTGAGATTTCATAGAACAAACAACTAATTAATGAATAATGATTATCCTGATTAATCAAAAACATAATTGACAGAATGATCGAAAATGAAAATAATGGTTAGTTGCAGCTCTAAATAGCGTGTATTTATTCAAATATATGAATGAATAAACCAAGAAAAAGATGTGTGCATCTACTTATTTTGTTCAGTGATACAGGAGGCTGAAGCATATCCCATCCTGCACTGGGCACAAAGCAAGGACATTGGACATTTCTTTAGTCCATACTGAAAACTTTGTAGACAAGCACATTCACACCTACAGACAATTTAAAGTTTACAATTCACTGTATGTGCATGACTTTGGACTGTGG
This sequence comes from Etheostoma cragini, assembly GCF_013103735.1. NCBI lineage: Eukaryota > Metazoa > Chordata > Actinopteri > Perciformes > Percidae > Etheostoma > Etheostoma cragini. The sequence continues at coordinate 14,889,113 of NC_048411.1, forward strand.
GATGGAACATGATTACCCAGAGGAAAGAAAAACCAATAAGGACCCAGTAGCTACAATATATACATAGTAAAGTGTAAAGCTGTTTGTCCTGTGTGTTAATCATCAAATTGGCATTACAAAAACATACTTTTATTGGTTTTCTACTTCATTTCTGGGACCTTGTCCCCTTGACTTGTGACTTGAAGAAGGATAACTCTGTCCCAAATGGGTTTCCATTTTTTAATGGAAGTACACGTTACACTTATATCAGAATATAGGTAGCTTTTACTAATAAAAAATTGGACTAATTAAAAATACATATATGCACAGCACCGTGACAATAAGTAGTGTGTGTGTGTTGCCATACAGTCTTTCTATAATGTCTTACTGAAAGGCTAAAGATAAAGACAAACACTTATTTGTCTATATTGACTGCACTGCTCCTCTGCCTCTCATTAGCTTTTATTAATCTATTTACCCTTCACAGTGCCCTAACACCATCCCCGGAACCCCCAGCCCTTGCCAAAACCAAAGTGACACTGGCTCCGCAGGCGAGTTTGGGAGGCCATGAGGTCATACCAATGATGGCACTAGCTGTCGACCGGTGAGATGTGGGGCCCGTAGGCGGAGGGGTGCTAGGTGCCTGCGAGGGAAGAGTGAAGGGAGTGTGCCGGGGGAAGTGAGACATTCATTAGGAGAGCCAAGCTGACGCTGTCACCCTCACCCTCGTCTGCTTCTAAGGAGCCTGCTCAGATACACGCCACCCTCAGCTGCTACCAGACCGCGCTGTGCTTTGCACCAACACACACTGTTTGTGTGTGCATATATGTGTGTGCAATTGAATGTTAAAATGTTGTTTTATGCTGTGAAACTCTGTCACCCAAATGCTATTTCACCCACGGATGCCAATGATAGAGTGGATAGAGATGCAGATGCAGAGAGAGACACACAGTGAGTCAATTATAAATCGGAAGTTCAAATTCACGGTTCATCTGCTGAGGCCTTATGCTTATTTGAAGGTGGTTCTGATGACAAATTAGACAAGCATGTTCCTTCCGTGATCTTGCACGCCTGTGAAAACAGAGCCCATTTTATTGCGCCTCTAATGCGATGAGAGGCCACGAGTCAATTACTGTGTACATATTCTTGTTAACGCTTCCTAATAATGAGCTAAAGTTAACATGAGGGTTTCACTTGATCCTTTTGACTCAAAAAAAGAAAAACATTTTCCATTCTCTTAGTGCCCCATCACTGATGCCTGATAAAAACAGATTAAAGAGGTGAGGGACATGGAGAATGTTTACTTCCAACTGTCAGGATGTCCTAGGCTTTTGTTTTTAATTTTTAATAAATGGTAGATGTGGCAAAGCTGTGCACATCACCGTGCTTTAATCCTATTATTAATCTGTAATAATAACAAAGCTGTACAGTAACATTTGAAAGAAAAGGGTCAATTCATAGTATGCTTACTTTTCTGAAGCAGTTTATGAGTAAGGCTAGTGAGCAGAATATAATACATTTTCTGCATAAAATGGTGAGACTGAGCTGGTATTTTAAGGACCTCCCCTGCCCATAATGCATTGCTGCCCCAATAGACTTGCCTCACACCTGAGCCCACTCAAATTGACATTGCGTTAAGAGCCAGATCGGTAAAACTAGCTAGGTGATGCAAAAAGGAACCATTACTGTACAAACTCTTTATATGCTTAGAAAGTAAATTACAACTCTTCTGCAAAAAATAAAGTAGAAGTTTAGCTTATATTAGTAATTGTGGTTTATGTTGGTGTTGGCCTGTTACCTTTCTTTAGAATGTATTTGCTTTGCTTGTTGAGAGCAGCTGGAGGGTTCAGAGGCATACGTTTGAGGATGGACATACAATAACTGTTTCTCTACCCTCAGCAATTAACACATTTCTATATCAAAACTGTTTAGTTGCAGCACTTTGCAAAGTTTCCTGATTGCTTTGACATCATCTTTACTCTGTTGGAATGGTCTTGGTCCTACAGTCTGTGTCTGTCTGGCACCCTTTGAAAGGGCCCCTTAATCTTCATTTTGTTTTTGGTGGACCCAGTTGTCATACATTTCAAAACAGTGAAAATAGTTTTCCAAAATGATTTATTTTAGAATGTGTTTGTTTGATATCAATGAGTGAGTTATACAAGTTCTTGAATACAACTGACATTAACTTGTATTATTATATATATATATATATATTATTGACTTGAGTCTCTGTTTTGGTAGAAGATTGTGGTTACTGGTTAATAAATATGGAAAGGATAACTGTGACGGGATACCAAGTCCTGCATGTAAGTCAGACAAGTTATGTCACCATCCACCACCCCGGCCTTCACCACGCTCTGCCTCACTACATACTGTATAGGGCACGGTACTTCCTGAACTGGCACTGAAGGTTGGCATTAGACATAAATGGAGAGGTCCAAAATTGTATGTATAAACTAACCTGGATGTAGTTTCTAGTAAAAGTGATCTAACCCAGAATGAATAAATGAGTGCAGCACTGGAATATGTCTAAATGACTACACCAACAAAGATACATTACAACCAACACACACAACATGCTAAAGTTCAAACAAGGCTAATCACTTACAGTAGTTACAGTAGCAGCAGTCACTATACACACATTATCTCACATTAGTCATCAATATCTGAGTCTCTAGTAAGACTAAATAACTTTTGCAATGCAATTGAGTAATGGTTGGAAAGGTTGACATTCTCAAATGAGATGTGACAAATTAATGTGGCAACCCCTTCCTAAAACTGGTTATTTTACATCTTTAAAAAGTTTAGAGGATGCTGTCTTCACACGTTTTTGTTTGGAGAATTGCACTATTCAATGTGTTCGATTATCCAAAATATTGTGCCAGTTTCTGATTGTCACCTTTTTAATATTTGACTCTTTTTAAGAATGGGAAAATTCCCTTTCTGCTTATTGTGTTTCAAAAATACTGCATTTTGGATTATAGAATGCACAATGGAAATAAGATAATGAATTCCAATCCATTATACTTTAATTCATTCCAAATGAGGTTGATCTTCGCCAAATCAGGTTATGAGAACCCCTGGCTTTGCTCATTTGTTTTAATTAAACAGAAGAGTAGAGGTGAGAGAAAACAACACTGGCAAGTTGTTAGTATCACACACAAGTAGTATTCTGGAATTCATCTTTAATTACACTAACTCCAATGTTGGGCAGAGATATACATAATAATAATATAATTCAGCATAAAACCTGTCACAGGCACCCCTGCTCCTATTCATTAAACATTAGCAGTGCTTCAAGGACCCCAATTCATGTGTCACTCTTCTTGTCGAAAATATATTTTCATACGAGGATAAACCTAGGGCAACTGGTGTGTGTGTTGAGGCAGTTATTGTTGAGGTGAATACTTTAGTATGCTGACATGACAGAACAAGGTCTAACAGTTCGATTTAGAAGTTCAGTTGAAAAGATTACAAGACAGGAATCACACCATGCAACACATATTAGCTACACAAACAAAGATCAGCCTAATGTACTGTATGTTCTTTTCCACTCCTCTGACTCATAGCCATGTAGAACAACTTAGACATCGTTTCTGCATACAAATCTGATATGCATGTAATATGACCAACATAGGCATATATGCGTTTATGTCTACAACACACATTCAAATATACAGGTGCCTATTAGGTCCAACCTGTCTGTGAGTAATTACATTTATAAATGGTATTGCAAATTGTAACAGCAAATGTGTTTTGAGAGAAATGTGATGTTAGCTAAATGACATTTATTACCAACATAACGAGGAAATTATTTGCCAAGATGCTAAATGTGAATACCGTATAGATGTGTCGAAAGTACACTTACAATGCCTTTCATTTAATTTCCCTACAATATCCACCCTTGCAATACAAAGCAATTATAGCACCATAAAACCTTTATGGGAATGTGTAGGCACTAGGGATGCACCAATACCACTTTTTTTAAGATCAAGTGCAAGTACTAATAAGTACTTGCACTTGATCCTTAAAAAAAAAAAAACACACATTTGGGTACTTGCCAATACCGAGTACCAATATGAGTACTTAATAATCCCTCTGGGGTCCGAGGGTGTTTTGAAATTTTTTTTAAGTTATTATTACACAAAACTTTTTCTGACCTTTTTGAATCCCGACAAATAACCCATGTTAAAATTACTAAACTAATAAAAATCTAAACTGAAACTAAGCATTTTCAAAAAATGAAAAAAAACAAACCTACAAACCCACTTTAAAAACCAAACAGTATTTCAAATCAAAAGTCAAAACGAAGAAAAATGCTAAACTATAATAACCTGGTTTGGTACTGCCAATTAGTTTTTTTTGTCATGGTCAAAAAAAGCGTATAGCACAGAACTGTGATATCACTTCTAAGCAAAAAAAAAAATCATGATTCGTATTTTTCCCTGAATTGTGCAGGCCTAGTACCATGCCTTTTAACTATTAAAAGCTCAGTGCCTGGGCCTGGCCATTCCCCTGGACAAGTGTTAAAATAATCAGAATCCCTGATACCAAAAGTGAGTGAAGTTTAGAAAGAATGAAGAACGCAAAGTTAAATAACGTGCATATTAAAGTAGTGGAGCCCGGCCGATATGTCGGAGGGCCAATATTCGGCCTTTATAAATGCTGATACTGAAATGCCTACTTAAAAATAGATACATTTAAATGTATTCATTAATAAGAATCATTTAAAATGACAAATGATTCTGATGAATTAATATTTACATGATAAAAACGGACTGTGAACCATTTTATGAGCAGTGGCGTTGCATAGTTTGTCCACCAGAGGGCGCCCCACAACGTCCCTGTTGGCAACACTGACTTTTTTGTGTGTGTTTTTGTTCAAAGGACTTTAAGTTTCAGATCTTAAGTTTGAATTTGTATAAATTTCTATTCATCAGAACTTTAATATATTTTGATGTTCGTCTATTCTGTTGTGACTATAAAATACATTATCATATTATTTTAGTGAGAACTCATGAATAACTACAAATAACTATAGGAAAATCAGTTTTGTGAAACGCATTTCTGGTTTAAAAAAATATATATCTGCCGTTATATTGTCCTTTGGATTTTAAATAACCAAATATTTGTATCAGTCTTAAAAATCACTGATCGGTCAGGCACTGTTAAGTAGCCATGTGGATTTACTGATCCAGCGGAGAGGATGGTTTGTTTATACCAGCAGCTAAATTCACAAGATTTTGTCCAAAGTTGAGAGTTGTGGCAAACTTTAACAGTTAAAACAGTTAGACTACACACCGTGAGCTTTTGTTTTAGATTGTTTGTGAAAAAATAAAGTCGATATTTACAGAGTAGCGCTGTGGTTGTTAAAACAGCGCTGTGTAGAAACCGCATGCAGACAGAGCAGATTTAAGTGCTGCTTACTTTGTGTTTTTGCCCGTTAAGCTGCTTTCGAACCATGGTTTCTGTGATGTGGTGACATCTGGGAATCTCTTGGCGACCAGTACACCGAGAAGACGTAGAAACCCAGTATTATTATCTACCGAGAATGGATGGTTGTCAAGTGCATTCATGCATTGGGCAAGAGCCTAGAGCCTTTTCACAGCCAAAAAGTTCCAAACGGCTGACATCACTCCTCTTCAGTCGCCTATACCTGCTCGACAGTATTGGGTGTGGCAGTATCAGAGTCATTTTATGACTACAAGTACTGTACATGCGCATGGCATCGGCCAATACCAGATACTGGCATCGGTATGAGTACATCCCTTTAAGGCACTAAAAGCACTTTATGAGGATTAAAAAAAGGGAAATGGTTAGGGTTAAAACAGTCAGTGATTTAAAGCAAGACGCACAGCTGGTTTCATTTATTAAAATTCAACCAAAACGTTATTTTTCCCTGACCTTAACCAAAATGCTTTTGCTGCTTAACCTGCATATGTAGCAATTCCTTTTTCTACCAAACTGTAATTGACAAAAGAATGTGTATATATGTAATTTCTAGGATAAAAAGGTATGGACAGACTTGTTTCTTGAAGGGAAAGTTAGATTTTTATCAAACCACACTGCATTCAGATCTTGTTTTAGAATCATAATAGGAAGCTATAAAGCATGACATCTTTTGTCCATTCATTTTTGTGATTCTAACTTTTGATCTATATTTGGGGTTGGTTGTATTATATTAAGATGTGTGCATCTGCCCAAGGACTGTCCCTTAACTAAGATGCCACATTAAGAAATATTGTTATTTGCAGGATAAAAATCCAATTAGATTTATTATGCATCTTGATCATTTTGCATCACCAACATGAAAAACTCCTCAGGCATGTTTAGTGAGCCTTTTTTTCCCCCATTCCACCTGAATGCTTAATTACCTAAATGAACTCATTACTTCACTGGACTAATTTAACTCTTTGTCCAAGGTCAAGTCTGACAGAGATTTAAAGTGACTAGTCTGTAGGCCTGGGAGACAAGGAACTGTGCTGAGTGCCAAGAAGAGCATGTAGAACAGGAGGGAAAAAGAGATGATGGTGTAAGAAAAATGTTGAACAAATCAAAGTTGGGTAGGTCATTCCTGGAGAGAGAAAATAATGTGCAGAGACCACCCGTTGTAGCTTTAGAAATCCTATTGTTGACCGTGGCTGAAATATATGGGCTACATTATCCTTGTGTAGGATGCAGAATGTTGGGTTTAGAGTTCATAGAATGAAACAGTAATGACACAGCAATCTGCCTAAAGCATTAGAGCATCGTCTGTAAGCCAAATAAATCAATGCGGATCGCAATAACAGCAGCAAAGGTTCCTGAGCACTGGTAGTCGTCTTTCAATCATTCATTTAAAACAGTTAAATCTGCCACTTGGTCAAAGTACAAGTAAATCGTTTGTTTAGATGGTTTTTTTTAAAGGGAAAGTTTAATAGATACATAGCTAATAAACAAACAAATTATATCATGAAAAAAAGATTTGGTCAAAATAAATATTTTATGGACGTCATGGTCTTAAAAACATACCAAGTGCTTCGTAGTTGGACTAATCTCATGAAGCAATTAATAAGATGTCAGTTTTCCAATATGTCAGTTTCTCTCTTTTATCTTAATGGATCATGCGTACAGCTGTAGCAGGAAAACAATACTGTGAGTCCTCCAACAAGTATCTTGGGACCATGTCACACTGTTTTTTTCCCCTCCTTGTTTTTTGTTGTTGTTGTTTTCTTTTGTTTTTTGGCCTGCATTCTGCATAATAAACAACACTGCTGGGTTCTGTTTGTGGCTACATCACAAAACAGTTGTAAGTCATGAATGAAAGATATTTTGCATTTTGTCTCGTTGCTTTGGGCACGATGAGTATGATGGATAGGCCTACAGTGTAGGGGACAAATGAGTGAAACAACATGGGGAGAGGCATACTAACGATTACGCCCTTACAACTGCACTGGTTGTGCCCCCCCCCTCCAAAAAAAACCCCATTATACACTATATAACTATTATACAATTACAGGTATTGATAGTAACAAAGCTTCTGATTACAATCTCAATGGCATTATTTCTTGTATTATTTGCTTTAATATATGTACGGTGCTTCATGTTTTGCAAGCAAATCGAGCCCTCTGCTCTCTCCATCTCCTATCTGGCGCCGCTCGACTCCTGTTCCCGGGGACCATGGGGAAGGACAAGTCCTGGCTGTCCTGGCTCTTGACAGAGGAGATAAATCACTCAGCACACCGGAGGATAGCCTTCCAGTCGGCAAGCTGGGAACTTCATTATCCCGCCCCTGCCACACATTACCATGCAGATCGTCACTGATTGGACCGGCGCAGTGGTGTTTGCAGCCTACTTCTGTCACCGCCAAAGGAGTCTCAGATCTGTCTCAGTGTTGAGAAGAGGAGAAGAGAAAAGGAAATGATCGTAGATAGAAAAGGAAAGGTGGAAGTGACTGGGGATATTTTAAAATAGGCTGATTTTAAGAGGAAATGGGAAAATGTAACTATACAGGGGTATTTGGCGTAAAAACATTGCTGCACACACAAGTTGGTTTTGGTTGAGGTCTGCAATACTTTGCAAATTCAAGCAAGCATATTCTGTGTAAATTCCACTATGTTGTAGTTTCCTTAAGCAAGGAGAGGCCCAGGGAAACCACAATTTGTACTTTTTTTGCTCACACTATTCGGCATTAACACTTTCACTCTAACACTTTGTATGTTTTGAAAAAGAGTAATTTTCTTAACCACAAACCACCCATCTTGAGAGCTAATGATTTATATATAGACATCACACTTACAGGATTTATAGAACACAAGAAATATCACATTACAACTGCTTCCTTTGCATTTCTGTATTATTTATTGTAATTAAATAAATATAACTTTGCTTTGTTAATAATCTTTTAGAGGGTTCAGTGAAAACTAACATTGTTTTCCAAAACAGGATGTGGTTATGGCCAGTTAAAGTTAATGAAGATGTATAAATATATAGAAAGCAAGACATAGAACGTACAGTCAGTGTGTGTGTGGTCCTGAGGCACACAGTAATATGATCCATGCTTGTCTTTGGAGTTAGCATGTGGGGATTGGTGCTCTCCCATCACACGTGCACCAAACTATACATCAGAGATAACCATAATTAACTAGCCATGTACTTGTCAAAAATGGTTTAATTACTGAGTATTTAATTACTCTGGTTCTGCATTTAAAAACCTATTATGAACTCATGGGACTTTTTGTTGTCTATGTTTATATACAGATATACATTTTTAACTATTGGAGACATCCACTGTGATTTAACTTGTGTATTGCACCCAGAGTTCAATGGGGCCAGCCTGGCTGTGTGCTAAGTTTACATCTTTTTCATCTCTCTAAATCATTTCCATTTACTGGGCATCAAGCTGGATCACTGCATTGATGAGCTGTAACCTGATCACATTGAGCCATTTCTTGGCTCCCTACCAGTGAAAAACACTTGAGACAAAAGGATAAAAGACGCGAAATATTGGGTAATATCGGAGAGGGGAAAATGTAACATCCAGAGTGTAGTAAATTGTAGATATGTATTTCCAAAATAGGTATTAAAAACATTTAGGAATTGAGTCAGTAAACATGTTGTCAAAGGTAACAAAAGAATTAAGTCAGTCAATCATGCAGTGTGAAAGATTTACATTGTGTATGTAAAGTACATGCCAAAAGCTTGGTTACACCTTCTCATTCAATGCATTTCCTTTCTTTTTATAACTACTTACATTGTAGATTCTCACTGAAGGCATCAACACTATGAATGAACACATGTATATAGAATTATGTACTTAACACTAACTCAAAAAATTTAATCGCGGTAAATCACATAATTTACCTGATTAATCGCGATTAATCGCAAAATGAAATAATGAATTCAAAAGTATTGTATATAGTGCAATTTTTTTTAAATGTTCTGCCATATGAACGAAAGCGCCCTAACATTTGTTCTGCAAAAACTTACTAGCATTTTGTTTATAAAGCGACTCCTTCTTATGTCCACGTTCATCTGTTGTTGCTCTAACTCTGCAGCACTTGCCCCACAACTTTTCTGCACTTCACAAGGACACCGTAAAGCGCACTTTTAAGCAGAGACACTGAGGGACACTGTCCAACGCGATGTAAAGCAGAGACACTGTGACAGAACGCTTGAGGCCGTGCGCAAAGCAGGGGACATGATCAGAAGGCAGAAGGCTCGCAGCAGCGATCAGATTCAGTATCTATTCAAACCATCTGTCCTAACTGCGGTGACTTTATTTGACACATTCCACTGCTGTGCAACTTCAATAAAGTGTCCCACGCATGTTTCAGCATAATGTCTCTCCTCTGTTTTGATTACAGTCAGAGCACGTGAAAGCAGTGCCCACTTTTCATCAGTATAATGCACTGTAACTCAGAGATAATTATGGTTACCCAGTGAGTCCAGTAGTCCCCAGTAAGAGCAGCAGCGGGTGCATGTTGTAATGTGGTTGCTTTTGCAGTCCTCTCCTTTTCACACAACTGGGAGTCTGATGGTGCGTGTTGAGGGAATCTCATACCTGCCGTCATTGTTGCAATTCTCAGACCGATGTCCTCCACAACCCTAATGGGTCTGCAGTCTGTAGCTATCCACGTCGCTATGGCATTTGTTAGCGTCTCTTGCCTTTGTTTATCTAAACTTACCCACACGCTGCATCTAACGTAGCCTGCCGAAGCCTAGCCCCACTGTTTGTTTCTTTGAATGATTTGCTGGTATCAACTGTCAAGGTGATATTTCAGACTGGAAGTACTCCGGTGATAAGAAAATTCAACTTTGCAGTATTTACAAAGCTTGTGAGCAACACACTTTTACAATAATAAAGGATTAAGAAAAACTGCGCTAACGCGCAATAAAAAACATTGTCGGCGTTAATTAATTAATTAGTTAACGCGATAATAACGCGTTAGCTTGTCCAGCCCTAATATATGTATACACACGCACACACACACACACACACACACACACACACACACACACCTACATTTATCTGACAGTAAAACAAAAACAGCGATAATCACTGTGGTACAAAGTTATTAGATGTGTTACAGCATTAGGTTTTCAGCAAGACACCTCAGTAAAAGAGATGGACCGTCAGGCTGTGGATGTCAAGGGCGACAGCGGAGAACTGTGTTATCTCAGAGTCGGGGGAAATGCAGGAGTTCCAGGTGTTCTTCACAAGAATAAAAGTCACATCTGAAATTAGCAAAGGTTTAATTCCACACTTCCGAACCATGGGGTGAGTGCAAATGAAACAGAGAGGAGAGCGTGACTCCTCCACCTGTCAATCTCCAGTTCTCACCGCTGTCAGCAGATGTCAGTTAGCTTCTGCCTGAGCTGCAGCCTTTCTCCTGCCTCTGACACCAACTTATAATAATATTCTGTAATCAGATATTAGCAGAAGAGTGCATTGAGTACTACAAGGTTCCATCCTTTCTACCTACTCTTCATATTTTCCCTCCAACTTGAAGTTGTGTATGCCCTCCCCACTTTCCCCCCTGTCTAACCCTTCCCTCCCCCAGTCCAGGTCTTGTGTGTTGGAGGATCCCCAGGGTGTGTGTGGGCTAATTAGGGTGAGGCAGATTGGAGGGAAACACAGGTGTTAGCCAGACCGTACTCGCTTGTACAGAGTAATGACTGTACCAAAGCCCCTTATCCCACCACCCTCCCCCCAGGGTAATTTGTCGGTCCTCTGTATAGCCATGCATCTCTCTGCTCCACTTCTGTTTACTTTTCATTAATTATTTTTATTTGGTTATTTGTTAGCCTTATTTATGGCCCACACAAATATCAGCGCAATTAGAAGGGAGATGCAACGACAACTTTGTCACTGTGGTCCTTACCTGTGCTGCGAGGGTTAGAACTGTTGATGTCTCTTTATCAGGTCAAGGTGGTCTGTTAATGTGTGTGTTCATGTGTGTGCTGCTGTGTTAGCACAAGCTTTGTTTTACTCACAGCCGTCAGACATATTCTACTCTCACTCCTACTTTGTTTCTCTGTTGCCTCACTGTTTATTCCTTCTAACAGGCCGACACTCATATATCACATTTCAAACGTGAAACAATACAAATCTCTCTTTAGTGATGTTGAAATAGCTCTACTAATCTGATTGGACATGACTGTGGAGATCTCAAGAAGAGAAAAAAACGGAGCAGGAGAACATTCTTCTGCTTCTTACTTCTGATTATTAAATGATGACTAAGGCTCTTAGTAAATAATTTAAGAGCACAAATCGACAGAGAGTTGAAGTAACAGACAGTAAAAAGAAAAAAGCAGAAAGGGTGAGTGATGGGAGGAGTGTGCAAAAAGAAAATGTTGAGATAACTGTGAGATCAACAGAGAGAGGATGAAGAGGGGAAAAGAGAGAACACGCTACTGCTAAGTGCATAAGTGGCAATATGCACCCAGTGAGGTGGAACTGATCCCGGTGAGAGAATGCTGTCCTAGGTCAAGCCGAGTCAGAATCACTTGGGTGACTGTTGCTCACTAGAGCAGAGCAAAGCTGAGGGAGAAAGCGGGTGCAACACTGACTCAGCGCCATTTTACCACTTACTCAGTAGAAAACACACTCTGTTCTACCAACATGATATGAAAGATATTCCTCAAAGCAACTATGTTATTTAGTTATTCATTTCCTTCCTAAATGACTTTCTACCTCACACTGATGATGCAGTGCCAAGACATATTGCCCGCATGTTATCACATTTCAATTGATAACATGCATCAGAGTCTCAAACACACACACACACACACACACACACACACACACACACACACACACACACACAGACACACACACACCCAGATTGTCAGACCTATCTCCATAGCGATATGAAGCAAGGTCTGGCTACGGCAATCACAAGTTTGATAAGCGACGGAGGCTCTGCAAAATCTCTGCAAAAGTCTCACATTACTGTACACAATACAGTTATGTAATGTGTTTAGCTGAATTAGCTAAATACACGGTTTGAAGTAATATGCTCTTAAGAGTGTATCGCCGTGTGTACTTCGTCCATAGCAATGCCTCCAATAGATCGCAAAACGTCCCAGTTAGATAGTAAATGCCATAAACATTTAATCTGTAAATCTCTATAATCAATCCCCCGAAAGAACCAAGTCGGCTTGCCTTATTGCATGATCCAAATGTTCTTCAAATCTTTCCATATTAAGGTTTGTAGATTGCTAGATTGAAGTTTATTGGTTTTTTTTTGTAGTGAAGGGAATTTTAGAACGGCAAAACACAGAGAGCGGAAGGTGAGGGTCAAAGCCTGACATCTGGTGCGGGGATGTCAGGCTTAATCCTGGAAATGTGCTTCCATTGATCCAGTCAACACGCACAATACAGCAAGCCGTGTGGAATGTCTATATTTGCTACAACAAATTAAAATTAAAGTGATGGCCGACATCCAATATTTAAAATGACTCAAAGCTTTCATAGAAGGCCACTCACTAATGCATAATAAAAGCTCACACAGCTGATCTGAGTTTACAATAAACCAACTTGAGGGAAAGATCCTAATTTGGGCTTGATTAAGTAGTGAAACATCTTAGCAAGGGTTAAAATGTCTATTTTGTTCAGGTAAGGGGAGCCTCGTCCCAATGGTTACAATAATATAATAACGATAAACACTTGGTTAAGTTAATATAAAAGGATAACAACATTGACTCGTGGTTGGTTACAATGGTTAGCAAGACAGCTTTGGTCCCTTGAACATACACTTATCATTGTGGGGCACTTGTTTCAGATGTACATTTAGCTGACTGAGAATGATTGCTGTACTGAGGCCGTGGTAGCTGGCTTCATCTGAAGCTGGGGAAGGAGACACATGTGTCCTGTGGCTCATAGAAAGATCTTTAGTTTGGTATGGCTTCTCCTAGGGATGCACGATTATGGCCAAAATGATAATCACGATTATTTTGATCAATATTCTGATCACGATTATTATCACGATTATTTGTTGATTTTAACCAAAACAAATTTTATAGTCACATAGGCTATTTATAACTGCTTTCACATCCATATTGTGGAACATTCCTCTCATGTTGAAGTTGTATGTTGTACATACATACAGCTGCAACACATGTAAATGAAAATTATCTGAAAGAAAAAGCCTAGGATATATATTTTATCTCTGTGAAAGCTCCTTCACTTGTCTTCAACAATAACTGTGCGATGGACGTACTCACAGACAGACGGCTGACTCATTAAGAATGGATCCAGCAGGCTCCGTCTCAAACGCTGTTACTCTACAACCTGAAGTTAGTTGCCTTCACTAACTTCTGTGTTTGCGGCGCGTTGCGTTTACTGGTAAACCTTGAGACCAACATATGACCAACTGCTATCTGTTGAATTATCCTCATGTTACTCTGTCCTCCGTGAATGTCTACATCTAGAAACTAAGCTGCGCGGTGCAGGAAACAACTCATGGCTTTGCAAAAAAACTATTAATAAAAGGGCTCAATCACGCAAATTTGATCGTAGGAAGCCAAAACCTTGATTGTGATTCAAATTCTATTAATTGTGCAGCCTTAGCTTCTTCCCTGCAAACAACAGGCGTTGGGTATCACAATAAGCTCTGTTCTGAGCTTTGGCATGTTAGAGGTCCCAATAGATTTCAACCGGGTTCCTTATAACTGTCTCAGGTAGGGCTGGGCAATATATCAATAATGTCGATATTGTGATATGAGACTAGATATGGTCATAGATTTTTGATATTGTAATATGATTGTATTATATTCTATTAAGTGTTGTCTTTTACTGGTTTTAAAGGCTACATTACAGTAAAGTGATGTACATGTCTAGGTGGGGAAAAGGCAAATAATAGAAGAGCTAGAACAGCTGTTCTATTATTTGCATTTTCCCCACCTAGACATTATGTCCACATTACTGATGATAATTTATCTAAACTCTAAGTGTGAAGATATTTTGTTAAAGCACCACCTCTCAACCCTAGAATATTGCAGCATTTTCAATATTGAGGTATTTGGTCAAGAATATAGTGATATCCGATTTTGCCCAGCCCTAGTCTCAAGGAGGTACTGCATATGATGACACAATAGCTAATAGTCAAGCAATACAATAACCTCTGCTCCTCAAACTGATTTGTCAATTGTCTGAATTGAACTGTCCTCTCAAAAATGTTGTCAAATGTTGTCCTCCCTTTCCATGCTGTGGCACAATTCTGCAACTTTGTTTAATCCTCTTAAAAAATTCCCAAGGGCTCATTGTAACACATCTACCGAGTATCAGTACAAACGTATTACATTAATGAAACAAATCCCCATACCTAAGCAATGCTCACTGAGTAATTCATTATTTAATTGAAGCCATTTAGTTTGTACTGTCAAACAATGGAGGTGATAATAATGAGGTGAAATTGCTGAATGCCAGTGATATTGGGGGGGGGGATTACAATACATGAAAAACAACATACAATACAGAAGGAGATGGGGGCCGGGGGGGTATCTGAATACCAGTGGGTTAGAACAACAACAATAGTCACTGGTGACTGACATTTCCAAGTGCACAAAGCACAGCATCAATAACATCTAAAGTTATAGAGTTCACACGCAATAAGGCTGTGGGGGGGAAGGAATAAATCTAATGGCGTTTTTCCACTGCTGTTAACAGCTCGACTCGACTCGCCTCTACTCGACTCGACGCATTCTGCGTCCGTTTTCCATTGCAGATTGAGTACCGCCTCAGCGTGGCGGGTCACCATAGCTACGCGTGATGATGTAATTTTCAACGCGACTCACAACAGCACGTTGGCTACATGCCACAGCCAGAATAAATGTTTTGTTTCAAAAGAAGCAACAAAAATCACAGCTAAAAAAAACTGTGTGTTTTGTGTTTCAGAGCATTCACGGTTTGCAAAATTGCCGACGCAGACCGTCTGGGCGTCACAGGGTGCAGAGGAAGAAAACTGGGATGTCCGGGAGGGTTTGATGCACTACTTGAAAAGCTAAATAAAAACTTTTCATTGATACTGTATGTTGTCTTTTTTTTTTTTTAAGTAACAGTGTGCAATATTGGAAACGACATTAAGCCCCTAATAGCCCTTAATATCGAACAGTTGAAAAGTGAGAATAGTGCAGAGAGTAGATAACCTGTCGGTGTCTTGGTAGATATTTTTTTAAATGTCCCGTTTGTTCTGGACACACACTCCGCACTCTTGTTTGCTAAAAAAGCAGTGATCCGACCAACCAGCAGTCTGCAGGTTTCTACATCACCTTTTGGTATTGCCTCACCTCGCTTGGGTAGAACTAAAAAAAGTACCTGGTAGCAGGTCCCAGGGACTTTTTTTTGTAATGGAAAACCCAAAAAGGCTAGTAGATTCAAGGCAAGTCGAGTAGATACCACGCAGTGGAAAACCGCAATAAAACTAAAACCAGAAAGCAAAATCAGAAATTTAGAGCAAAGATGGTGGCCGATCTCGGACAGGTCTGTTGAACAGATCAGTTAGCAGATGTGTTGAATTACTTGTAAATGTACAATATAATTACTCCTCAACAGTGCTGCACAAAGTGTGGCGGCATTGTTGCACTGACAGCACAGTTATTAGCTAAGGAGTTAAAAGACTTTTAAGCGCTTCTTCTACTGATGTTATTAGGTTTGGGGTTAAAAGTTCATAACCAAATGGCTTGGTCTTTACTGTGTCTAAGGAGATTCATTATTTGAGGGAATCACAGAATGAATGAAAAAAATGTCCTTACTCACTCTAATTCATTATTTTTAATGAATTAGAGTTATGACTTGTAACTTAAACGATTGAGTGGCGTAGCATGCTACAGTAAATCAGGTTTTAGGGATATGTAGGGGCGGTTAAACTAATTTTAATAATTATTTTTCCTTTAATTATTTGCCATTATTTTGTTTCTGGGTGTTATTTCGCAGTACAGTAGTGCTTATGTTTACTGGCAACTAACAGTGCAAATGTTGGAAATGTAATATTTACAGAGCAAGGCAAACAGGAAGGGTGTGAAGGGCAAGGCGTTCAAGTTTAGATTTACGTATCTGACATTTAACTATGATCTTTCATGAAGCTACAAACCACAAAGTAGTTTTACTGGCCCAACCTTAACCATTCCTTCACAAAACTACCGTGCACAAATACTGTAGGAATTAAGGCAATTGAAGAAGCTCGGTAGCGAACAGTAAAATCATTGCCACTGAATATCATCCGAGGTTTTGCAGAATTGTCTAATATCAAAGTTTTTTTCCAGCTTAGACTCACACAGCTGACAGCTAATTGACTAAAGGATCAGACGCAGTTTCAGCCAATTTTGCCGGGACTTCAGCCCCTAAGGCTTTGAGTGTAGCCCCAAATGTATTTTGAAAAGTTGACTGTCAAATATGAAACCAGACCAAGGTCTATGTAAACCTCCAAAATCATAAGTTGCCTTATTTAATTGTGCTTCAGGTAATGGACGCGCTGTGCTGCGGAAATGCTGCAGCAGATGTGACGTGTTTGTGCTCTGTGTATTTCTGCCGTAGTTTCGGTTTTCCACCTTTGATGTATAGCAGCATACAGCTACTTCCCTAAAATTTGTCTCATTCTCTCAACTCTGCCTACTTATGCACAACAAAACAATAACACACAGCGTTGCTCACCGGCCGGTATCATGCAGCTAAAGGCATAGGGTAACATTAGCTTACAAGTAGCCTGCAGCGGCACTTTTCCAGGGACTATGGCCACTGCCGGAGTCGGGCGGTAACATAGAAACAACAGAACTAGATCATCCCTCTGCTTCCTTGAAGCTAGCAACATATTGCCTTCCCTACAAGTTATGTAACAAAAACAATAGTAAAGCCTTTGGGCTCAAACGGGAATTTGGTGGTGCATTCAGGTGGATTTGTGGATTCCATACCCCTTTTACAGAAGCCTATTTATTTCTTTATTTTCCAATTTATTTTAATTAACTCAAATCTTAATCTCAATAACTAGTTCATGAATGTGTCTAAATATTTGTAAGAACATGAGCATTTTTTAATCTGTTAAAAAAATAGTTAATAATTAAAAAGAAACTCTGCTTCTCAGGGTTTACGCTAGACTTTTTATGAGGGCCAACTTGCCATTTTAAAATTTTTGGCCAACAATCAAATCTGAACTGGACTTTCACTGTCAGCGCTCATGTGACAAAAGAGATGAGATCATTTCACCTGCTGCACAACTACATGTATATGCCGTCCTACGTAAACCCTGCTGCTTCTTCGTCACCTTGTTCACTGTAATTGGTTTAACTGATATGTTTTATTAAGTGTCAAAAGCATCAGCGGGGCTTACACTGTACAATCTGTCACATAGGGTGCAACGGCAAAAATGGGTAATGAAGGAACAGAGAAAAAAAATGCCTTTGCAGCTGACACAGGTGAGTGCAGACAATGAAGTTACATTACACAGATGATTAGATGGTGAGCAAGTTGATCACTCGTTCATTTGCACTCTTTCACCCTGGGGTCGGAAGTGTGACACAAGGCGTTTGTTCATTTTTCCACTGCTGATGTCAGATGTTTTTTTTAATCAGCACCATTGGTCTGTAAGTAGTGCATGTGTGGCTCAGAGGAGCGGTAATGCTGAGAATGTGTGAAATTACACTCGTTATAGGGGAAAGATGAGCAGCACAATAGAAGCATTGTAAAAGTTTGGATTAGCTAGATTGGAAAACACCAGTAACAATCGCACAAAATCTACCAAAAGGTTCTCCTTCCCAGCCTTTTACCTTAGGAATATAGAATAAATATAAGATGGCAAACACTCTTTCAATTGATAGATATCATTTAAATGTTTTATAGCAATAAACTGTTAGGTTTCAATGTTATAAAAATGTAAATGTTAAATGCTTTTTTAGATATTTTCGCGAGAGCCTGGAGGTTGAATCCCCTCATTTTCTAAGAATCAGAGAATAGCTGTTGTGTTGGTATTTGTTGAAGCTGAAAATTAAAAACAAAGCTGGGGCCAAGTCTTGGCACTAGAGATGGTCTAATACCATTTTTTTCTTTCCAATACCGATTCTGATAACTGAACTTGCGCATCCGCCGATACCAAGTAGTGATCCGATACCAGTGTGTCATGTATTTGGTTATGTTTTAACAGCTGTATGCTACTCTGTAGGGATGTGATAGGATTTTTTAACTTTGTTGTCGGTGTGGCTCAGGTTAAACTCTTTAAAAAAATAATGAACTCTGCAGAACTTTCTTTTATTATCAGTTTTAAAGTCAATAACAGAATAAGAACATAAACTACTTTAACATAAATTTCCTTTAGGGCTTTATTATGTGGTATCGGATCGGTGCATAAAGTCCAGTACTTCACGATACTAGTGTCTTAGGCAGTATCGGATGCGATACCAATATCGGTATCGGAATATCTCTACTTGGCACTGAAGTCCCACTCAAGTTTTGAGATTGTTCTCCAAGAAGCATGAAAGCATCAGTCGCTTCAGCAAATGCCCCAAAACATGTTCATACTGAAGTGAAAAAGGAATTATAACACAAGCAAAAGAGGAGGTTGGGTGACGTGGTTATAAAGTGACACATAGTCCACATAGGTCAGAGGTTGAAGTGGACGGATAGATGGATCAATAAAACCTCTGCCTTTACAGACTGATCTCATGAAATGGCGTATGAAGGAGACGCCAATTCGTATGCCATTATTGGCGTCTTATCAAGACGAGTACTCGCTTTGTAGCATGTTTATCAACGCCGTTTAGCCTCCATTGACTTACATTACCTTGCAATAGCGTGTGAATTTAGTATTTAGTAGCGAGTAGTAGGAAAGTAAAAAGGGCTGTGATAAAAATTACAGACCTCTATACACTTTTTAAGAAGGAAAACCTGCAAAATCAGCAGTATATCAAACACTTGTTATTCCCACCATGGCCGCCGGAACTAGGGGTGCGGAGGGTGCTGCAGCACCCCCTAGCAAAAGGACAAACAACTACAACCATAATTTCAAAAAAAAAACAAAAGCATTTATTTTTCATAAATTGATTATTAATATAAACCTAATCCCTGTCATCAAAAATTAAATGTATTACATTTTACAATATGGTAAGTAAGAGATAAACACTTTTCCTGGTCAATGTTTTGGAGATGAGGATTTCTTTTGTGTTTTTTGTGTTATGACTGCAGCACAAGGTAAGAATACTGGTTTATTTTTATCCTGCTACTGTGCAATAAATCGGAATCAACTGTTCAGTAACAGTTCAACTGAAAGCTTATACGAATTGCTGGAGATAATTGTGTTAAACACGCATGCAAAGCCTAATTATTGGAAAACCAGAAAGAGGTTGCACCTATATTTAATTATCTTACCGTATTGTTATAAAATGATTAGGCCCTGTTAGGAACTGTTGATACATACGGCCCAATATCTTTGCGCCTTAAATTTGCCATTAGTGTGCTACAAAAACTTAAGTCTGCATTCCTCTATTTCAATGTTTGTGTCAAGACTGACTGGATTGCTTAACTTTCATTTGATTTAATATAATTCAGGGATGTGTTTACTCTGTGCCATTGTGTGCCTATATTCTGCGTTACTCGTGCTTAGTTGGTTCTGTCTTGTTTTATGGACTTTATTCTTGTTTTTATGCTTGTGGAGCGTGTAGCCTACATGTGTTCCAGTTTTATTATCGAAGCCTTAGTACTGTTTTGACACCACAAAGTGCCTTTGTTTAAATAAAGAGATATTTTGTCTTCATCTTGACAGTATGGGTAAGAAAGAAATTTATATATGGTTGAATAGCGATAACGGTGTATTATTTTCTGGTGTTTCCGGGTCAGTAGTCTATAATAGGATAAGTTTTGTCTTGGATAGGCTATTTTTAATTAATTGATTTTGTATACAGCTCAATAAATTGTGATGGATGCAGTTAGGTGTGTGGTGGTTGACTTTGGCTGAAAACTTCACTCTGGAAAATTTGTCAGCACCCCCCCCCCCCTTCAAAATATGTTCCTGCGGCTTTGATCCCCACTGTATATAACAAATGAAATAACTGACTATTTTATAAATACTGTATATGAATATATATATCTCAAATTCTAGATCTATAGGTGTATATCAAGATTGATAGACAAATATAATCTGAAATGTAACATTTCTGCATCTTCCATTTAACACACACACACACACACACACACACACACACACACACAAAGAGAATATTTTATTCTGCCCATTGCAGGCTCTCTGGTGTTCTAGTTGTTGAGGTGGTGACCATGGAATACAGGTCCTGGGTTAATGTCCGACCTGGGACCTCTATTACATTTCATTCCCCGTCCTCTTGGCTCTCAGTTTTGATAATTTCTCTACGGTCTTCTATCCAATAAAAGAGGAAATGTTGGTGTACATTATTGAATGTAGTCTAGACCTGCTCACTTAGCTGCACCACTGGCATTGACAGTGAAATACAGTTAAAGTCAAGGCAATAATGTTGCACATTGAGTCTAAAGTCAAACACTTGGAATACACTTTGTTGTTAAAAAAAAATTATGAAAAGGCTGCTCCTCTATTCATGTACAGAGCCCAAACATTCTCATGAAACGTTTTTTTGATATTGTACAAAAACTTATGCACACTAATTTGTTTTGACATTCTACGAAAATTAGGCAACTGCCGGTTGATCACTACAGTTAAGTTTATGCACCAAAACGATTAGATTCAACAAAAGATTGTAGTTTGTGAAAGGATGATCACGGCCGTTTAAAGATCACTTACATACAATGAGTAATACAATCCAGGCAATGCCAAAAAAGCCTCAGCTTGAGGAAAAAAAAAGGTGAAGATTTGTCACCTTTACTGTATGTGCTTTCTCCCACTGGTCTGACTGAAGGTGAGAAGCAAAAAGGTGACATTCTCAGATACCATATGTGGAAGACAGTCACATACACATATGGCACAGTCTAAGCAGTGCTGTTCTTCATATATGAAAATATCAGATTTGATTCTGACAATGCACAGCATAGAAACACCGCATTTTCACATTCAGTTCTGGAGTTACCAGAGACGTGCAGTTGTCTGACTGGCAGTTATTTATGTATTTAGTGAGTACACTTTGAATGGATAGATGATCTGACTTTACACACACACACACACACACACACACAATATCCAACTATGGTCTTTTTTGGTGACGGACACTTGTATCCCTAATGACACATAATGATAATATGTGCTCGTCCATTACTGTAGTGGTCAGTGTGAAGTAGCTTCTCTACACAGGCCCTTAGGCCATTCAACCACCCAGAGACCTTGCTTTATACTTCCAGAGAGCCCCTGTTATCCTATTATCAGCAGGAGGTATGTACACTCCTAATGTTAAGAGTTTGATGTCTCTGCAAAGGTAAAAGTTTTAGAAATGTGGATATCCTACTATCTTACAGCAGATTGACATTTTGATAACAACGATGACGGTTTAACCTTTAGGTGTAATAGTAGAAAAGGAATGCCTTTCCCGTGGACCTTCTCCACCGTTCAGTTGCTGAAATAAAGAATTCATTTTGGGTTTTTCCATTTCATAATCCACAGTTCAATGTAAAGAGGCTTCATTTCAAAACCTTTT
Organism: Etheostoma cragini; assembly: GCF_013103735.1. Lineage (NCBI taxonomy): Eukaryota > Metazoa > Chordata > Actinopteri > Perciformes > Percidae > Etheostoma > Etheostoma cragini. Next base: position 14,911,175 of record NC_048411.1, read on the forward strand.
AGGGCCTCATTCATTTTTATGAGTGTTTTTCTTGTCAGGTCCAATTCTTGTCTCTGCAGCTCCAACTCTGAAACTATCAAGAAGCCTTTATTTTCATTTTTGAATAAGAATCAAAGAACCTCTAGGTGAGGCCGCAAAGACATCTTACAAAATATTCCTTTGGCTGGTAATGTTTACTTGGCATGGGCCTGTGCCCAGAGGCAGCAGCCCTTATTCCCTCTCTGACACTAGTGTTGTCTTGCGCTACAACAGGAACCCTCTGTGCCCACAATTAATTTCCGCCAGAGCCATAATATTCCTCTGGCGTCTGCATGAGACTGGCCGTGGCATTGAGGTACATGGTCTTTGAGCCCGATCTTCAATAGGCATCTATTCTAGACGTTCCTCCTGCCCACCCAGCATTTTACATGCAGAGACCTTTCTCTCCACCTTCCTACCTCCAAATGTTTTTTCAGTTCAATGTTGATTGCAATGCATATACTCACTAATATGTTTTATGGTTAAACATTGAATCAGTTTAAAAAAGAAAAAAAAAGGAAAACAAAGCATTGTTCAGAACACTTTGATGATGTGGAATAAATGTTTAATTTATGCTAATAATAGGATCTAAATTCTGTAACACATATTGAGTTCTTAGTGATTAAAGTTTCAGTCCTCTCAAAGTAATTTAAACCACTTATACTCCTCAGATGACATTTGAACAAACCCAACATGGTGAATGTCTCTGTCTGTGTTGTAATTATCTTGAAACTTGCTCTGTGCCTTTGAAATCACTAAATGAAAAGCCACCAAGGCCTCTTTCTGAAGTAAACTAATTTACACTTCAGTTTGTTTAGCTAAATGAGGCCTTTGGTCTTCAGTGTGTGACTTTTTAAATAAAAACTAAATAATTGCATCTGATACCATCTCATTATTCACAGAAGGGGACATTATTACCAACTCAAGGTAAATTTTGGCCATGTAATGGGTCATGGTTCGGTGCACGCACCCACATGCAGAATACTGGTATGTAGATTGATGCACCTAATGCGGAACCAATTTTTTGCATGCATATGTTTTATGAAATGAAATATAATGAACCCCATAATCATTGTTTAGTTATCCTCATTGACTGTTTACTATCCTACATTAAAGAGTTTACAGAGGGAAAAAAACTTAAGTTGCTCGTCATTTCAGCTTTGAACCAGAGGATGGACAGTCCATTAAATAAATGGGGGTTCCCTTTTGCGAGTCAGATTATTATGAATTATTTCCACAGGTAAAATGTAAGAGAATACACGGTAGGGAAAGCAAAGACATTTCTCCATTCTCAACTTTCGGTGGACACTAACATTACTGCTGCAATGTTTTACCATTGCACTTTAGCCTAGGAGCTAGCAGAGTTCCTTTTGCTTATAAAAGTAGCTTAATTACGACAAAAAAGTCCCGGCTGAATTTTAGCCTGCACGGTTTGTAGCCTAAAACAGAGCAGCCTATATTAGAGAGAGAAACAAGTAATGGACTGCTAAGTCACCCTCTCTGCTCTGTCTGCTCAGCTCAGATGCTAGACTTGAGACAATAGAGCTATCTGAACTGTCTGTGAAATAAAGATATGCAACACATAAACCTGCCAATCTCACTCTAACATACCCTACTCTTGTAACAGTTGGATTATGGTTAACCGCCATATTGTGTTATGTAGCTTCTTCATAGAAAAAAATCTTTACCATCACAGCACTAGTTGTTGGATGTGAATGAAAACAATTGAACATGCTAACGCACATTAAGATGTGCCGATCACCAGGATAAGGAAAAAAACAAACTAGAGCCAAGTTTCTGCTCAATCTCCAACTTCTGCTTCAAGCAGCCTTTTGCAAAAACAGAATGGACATTTACACTGGCATACAACCAAGGTGAAACTAATTGTAACACCCTATACACCAGTTGTATTATTTTGGTATAATTCTATTGATTTTATTTTTATTAGGAACTGTTGTCTTTTAGTAAAAGAGTTTGTTCAGTGTTTTTGAACAGTCTAATACAGAAATGTTGCCTTTTTTATCTTTTTTTTTTTTAACATTACACCAAAGTTGCCAGTGGGCAAAATGCTACCCCAGTGCCCACCAAGAGGAGTATGTCCGTCTTTGACACTTGCACTACTGTCTGTTCAAAATAAATGAGAAACGTATCCTAGACTTTTTTTTCCAGTATATCAAACTCTTATCGAAAGTGACTCCTATACCGAGGTTTGAACCAAACTGTGACTTCTGTGTAGCCCTACATTATATTTCCTTATATGAAAGTTTGCCACAGCACCCACCTGGCCATCCCCTTTTAATCAATACTGTGTGCTGATGCTTGTGTCGTTGTGAGATTATTTTATCTTTCATTTGTGAATGACCTTTATGTGCAAGCTTCGCAAGGAATGTGAGAAAGCCAGCCATTGCTCATTTGAGTCTCCTGTGTTCTTTGGACAGCAGACAATGTGTCATGGGCTTCAAACGGGCTCTGAAGTGGGAGGGTTGGGTGTGAATTCAAAAATACCAAGAAACAACACACTAAATAAGAGGCTACCATTCATCCTTACTGGCATGGTGGGATCTAGCAGCATACAGAGGCAACTATATAGTCGCAGGGATCATGTTAATGCAATAATACATTGACGTTGCAGTATCCTCTGTTGATGACAATGCATCAGCTGTCTAGAAACAGGAAACACATGTGAAGATTGGAAGCTTGTGCTAGTCAACCACTTGTGAGGTGATAGGAGGATATTTTGTCTTGCTGGTCAAGGAGCCCTTTGATCATCCCATTTACCATATATTCAAAACAGTGGAATGTTTTGTGAGGCTAGAGGAGAAATGGGACATTTTGTGGTCATGATTGCTCTATGCATCAAAAAAAGCACTAATAATCATAATTGGATTCCAGGTTGAAACATATAATAGTTAATGGTGAGGTAGGAAAATTCCACATATGTGATGTTTTCTTAAGCCCATACTAACAGATTCCTTGACAGCGCTGGTTAAGGTAAAGTACGGTGTTTATGGAGGCCTACAGACATCTTGTCTGTAGCTTCACACACATCCAACAGGCCACTGTGGGAGACAGTCTGGCTGCCCCTAACTCAACAAACATTGTCACAGCAAACAAATCTGTTCCCAATTTTAATGTGATCAAATAAATTACAGAAACATTTTCCACAGGCTATACTCTTTAACTGAGACATCCAGCTAGCTAGTGCCAGGGAGAGAAACATTCAGCCAAGATATTTCTCCTTCAGGAAAAGCTCTGTGAAGTCATCCTTTCTATCTCTGTGACAGTGAGCAACTGAGAAGTTTAGCTGTCTCTTGAAGCTCCCCGAACATTTTGATACAGTTAGGGCAAAAGCAACATGATTATTTGTGCGGTCTCCTTCACGGTAAATATGCTCTGCTGCAGGGAATGGGAGTGAAACCATGACAAGCCTTTTAAAATGTATGACGTGCAAGGGATTCTTTGCCCTTATGACCGTGTGGGTCTTATTCTGGCTGTTGTTTAAGGCGTAATGCCCACCCCTCTCGTCCTAATCGTGCCCTCCGAACAGAGAGCCTGGCAGACCTCACATCCGGAAAAACCTGTTGATAAATTGTTGGTGTTGTGGCAGGTATGAGGCCTGGAGATAAATCTTGGGCTCAGGCTGATGATTAACCGTAGTTGAAGGAGTGTGGGAATAAAAAAATAAAATGTATGGGCATATTCAGGACTTTTTTGTATGTCTGTGTAATGTTTTAGAAAGCCCTTGTCTGTTATTTGAATAAAAATGCATGCTACAATCAATGCCATCAGTAGTATGAGAGTCAGAAACGTATGCATTCTCAAAGATTTTTTTTCTCAACGTTGGGCTGGCAGTTTGGCCGTGTATGGTGCAGCCAGTGGTGATTCACTCCTCTGTCCTCGCTGTTGCCTCCCACCGTGCCCCTTAAAAGAGCAAGGGTTCATGGGAACGACCAATGGGAAGCATTGCTGAGCTACTTCCCACAGCCAAGAGACAGCTGTAATCTTTTAACCCTTCCCCCTTAATCGAGTTTAAAACACACAAACTTTCTTAAACACAATGGAATTTGTAGGTATCCACATTTGCGCACATGTACAAAGACACATTCCACACAGTACAGTTCCTCCCAGTCGTGCTTTGATACAGGTACTGAATTGATGGTGTTTCTGCTGCAGTGTCCTAGATTGCCTCTGAACATTCATCACTGGACCCTCAATGGCAAGCTTAGGCCACTGGCCTTCACTCAAACCCCATCCCATAGCGCCAGTGGGGCACTGATAAAACAAACAACACACTGCTGCCTACACAGTGACCCTCTGAGTCTGCATATTAAGACTAACTCTCTAGCATTCCCCTTAATATTACTACCCCCCTCATTTCACTCTCCTTCTACCCCTCCCCCCTCCAGCCCCAGTAGACTTCCTTACCGTTTCCTTTCAATCTCCCTCAGTGTGTTGGCCAACCTCCTCTCTTCACTTTATTTTTCATCCATTTCTTTGTGCTGTGTGATGAAGAGGATTTTGGTAGTTACAGTAACCGAGGGGGTTGATGGGGCTGGAAAAGGAAGAGAGAGGAAAGGAGTGAGTGGGAAAAAGGAAGGCAGTGAGGTGGATAAGGAAGGGTGGGAGGATAGCGGGCTCCAAGCATACAGACCTCAGAGGAGTGAAGTGAAAGCCAAGAGTGTTCTTCTGAGGAAGTGGGTTCAAGATGTATCTCTTTTGTTCCAGCACAGTCATCACTCTGCCTTCCCTGCTCTCCTACAGTACATGGACACTTTAACAAAATTTAAAATGTAGTGTACAGGCATGTATGTACAGTACAGTACAGCGTAATGAGTGCAATATCATTTAACATCTCTGTAACTATTTTCAGTAAAGATAATCTGTTGAGATCTGTGGATTTAAAATTAACTCCAACAATGAAACTAGGGCCACGATATATGTATTTAGTTAAAATAATATAAAAATGTTTACCCTATATACATTCTTTTCTATATCTTGTTTAATGCAAATGACTAAAAAACCAGAGGCACAACTGCATTGGAGGATGCTTTACATTCTGATCCATGCTTGATCCTTGTTATCTTTATTTTGCACAAAAGTTCTTAATAAAAATGAGAAAACACTGTCAAGTGTTTAATTCACACAGTAGTAGGTGTGAGGGATGTAGGTATCATAATTGTTTTTGCATTGTTTGTAAAAAGCGGTTATTTGCCCTAGAATAATTTCTCTCTTTTTTTTACCAATTATTGACCTAAATATTTTCTGTTTTGGTACCGCTAACAGCAATTACATCATATCCATTTTCAGCTAAACAGACTGAAAAAAATGCAAAAACACGTTCTGTACTTCTTTACAAATTAAAGGTCAGACTGATGTACGTGATATGCAATCTTTTTAGAAAACAAATAGTTTTTTAGAAACGTCTCATGATATATTTTCTCTAGAAGTGACTTATTCAACTTTTGCTTTTGTGTTAAGGCCGTTTCACATCGTAGTAGGTTGTGTCCTATTCCCAAAGTATATTTGTTATGCACGTCTGCGTCTGGTTTTTACATCAGACGTGTAGTATATGCGAAATTGTGTAGGATACACACGGGATACACAGCAGTTCCAGTAGCGATTTTGTGGCGAAGATGTTTCTGCCTTTGAACAAAAAGAAAGCCTTGGCAATTGCCCTGGTTGGGAGGATCTACGGAGATAGGCAGCAGCAAGAAGGGTGAAGGTGCATGAGACCCTCAGGTCAAGAGAGCGGTTGGGGGAATTCCGGCTGGTAAAGGAGTTCCTCTTTCACTGTGACCAGTAACAGGGAGCAATTTGACAGTCTGCTGATGAGAGTCGGGCCTACAATTTCCAGGATGGGTTATGAATGGGTTTTTATTTCTAAATAAAATGTTGCATTTTAACAATATGTGTCATTTCATGTTTACATGCATAAGTAAGAGGTCTGTAGTTATTGCAGATGGGTATAATAAAGCTAAGCTATGAGCCTAAATCCATACACTTACAAATACAAATACAATACACTTATAAATGGATAGTTATTCTGTGTAAAGGTCATATACCTACCCATGTAACTACCTACATGTGAACTTCAATAAAAATAAACATGACTTGTGTCAATCAGTCCAAACATATTACATCATATGAACATACAAATATATCCTACAAATACCTGTATGGAGCTGTACAATCAACTAGACTCTACAATCAACTACAAATCAACAATCAACCAAAGGTATTTGGTTTTCACAGCTCACAACAGTACAGGTCTTCTCATTTGCTTTGGCGCATTTCTTAGATCAGAAATGACAATAAAGTGTAATTTTTAAGGGAAAGTGCATTGTCAATTACAAAAACTTCTAGAGTGAACTATTAAATATGGACAACAACACAAAGCAGTTTCAACATCTAGGTATAAACAATGGCGTAAGGACTTATCGTATAAATACTTGCTTTGGACACAAACAATATATTTCCAGCAAGATACACACTTTTGCATGTCAGTCACAATGCGGAGCAGTTTACACCAACTGTTTTAAGAAATACACTCACAGCAAATAAAAATGATGATTTGAAAAATGCACCAAACTGAGAACAAATGTAATGTAGTTATGATTGTATTTCAGCTGAGACATGTGCATGTTGATTTTACATAGCTAAAACAAACCTGAATGATTAAAATTAAAAGGCTACATATCTGGCATGCTTATTATGGTGGAAATGTGCACCCCAGCATAGTGTTGCGTCCGAGGTCTCTGTACGACCTCAAACTTGTGTCGTAAGCTACAGCTCTGGGAGATAGCCAACGACCAAAATCTACCTCTCGTCCATGTTCTGTTCGTGAATCCATGTGTATTCCGTGTTTACCTTTTTCTCTTTTTTCCACACACGTCCATGCACGTCACGGCACAAGCTCTAAAGTTGAACTATGTTCTACTTTGACTGCACTTTGCTCAGCAGGTCAGTTTTTCCGCACGCAAGCCACCGACAATAATGGGTTTCACAGTGCTCGAATAATGTGAATCAGCCCTGAGAAGGAAAAGGAAATGGTAATACTCTGTACTACCGAATCGCAATCACAATAAATGAAAATCGCAAAACAAAATGAATCGACACCCATGTATCGGGAAAGAATCGAATCAGAACAAAAGCATATCATCCCAGCCCTACACAGTAGTGTGAAAAAGGCTTTACCATATGGTTATAGTACTAGACTATTGAATTACCAGAAAACATGCTATACCATAATATAAAATTGAGGATAGAAGATTTAGCCATATTGCCCAGGCCCTAACTGAAAATACAGATTTTCTGTTTGCATTCATCCATTCTGCAATTCCTGCATTGTTTTAAGGGTACAGTATATTTTGGGCAAAGCACTTGATTATTGCCATTGATAGGCTAAAGTAGCACTATGCAGCTATGTAAGAGCTGTGTATGAGTGTAGACTGGGACAACGGGGGAAATGGCATGTGTTTACATGGAGTAATTTCTGAACATAGGTGGTACCTAATAATTTCCACCAATTCGATTGGGAGTTTCCATTGCAGCAAGGTACGCATCACGAGCACGCTACAGTACATTTACAGCTCTACTCTGTACAGTATGTGTGGTTCATATTAAAAGAAGATTAAGGCATGATACAGGACAAAATATTTGTAATAGAATTATGAGATGACTATAGACCTTTGATTATGAGATGATTATAGACATATATCATCATTTTTAGGAATAAATTGTCTTTTGGCCATAAGAACCTTTTCTTGAATTGAAATCCCGCCACCCTGTTTGCAACATAGGGTCATGACTTGCATTTTGACCACAGGAATCTAGTTACAGCTTTGGTTCCTGGGCTACAGTTCCTCTCCCCCTAAAAAGTCCCCTGTCTACTTTCTGATAGCCCAGAAACTATCGACACTTGATAAATAAAAAAATAACAAAGGGCTTCAGTCCTTCAACCAACCATGAGGTGACACCAACTGCAACGAGTGTGATGGTCCGCTTGCCTGGGCTTGGTAGCGTCGCATTTCCCCCCCATTCACTTATTTCCAGGTTCTCCTTCTCTGTGAACAACATGGGTTAACTTTTCCTGCTACAACTTTCCAACCGCAGTCAAACTTACTTTGGCTCTGCATAAAGTCCACGTACAGCCATATATCAGCCTTTGCACATTGATTAAGTGTTTATTAGTGTGTGTGTGTGTGTGTGTGTGTGTGGGGGGGGGGATCAGCAATGACAAATATTAATTTCACTGGTCCATCAATTTAATTAGAGGTAATTTAAAAATGTTAAGTGACAATCAAAAGTTTAAAAAAAAACTCTTGCAAGCGCGCATGCTCATGTGAAAGTGCACCAGCAACATTAGCCAAGCATTGCCTGTCTCTTAAAAAGAACAGGACTTAACATTGCCTCCTGCTGATTTAATTTGAAAAAACAAACAAGAAAAGGTGGCATTGGCTGCCTTGACTGCATAAAACTCCCATTACATCACGCTTCACTTTTGTGCCATTCCTGTTGGTACAAGTGCCAAAGAATAAGTAAAAGGACATTTTAAGATCAAGTAAATACCAAGTATTCTTTGGCAGTACAGTTGCTCATACTGTATGTAATGAAGCTGTATTGTCTGCACAGGAGTGATACCCACATCATAATAATGAGCAATTAGACAACAATACTGGTGTAAATATGTATGTAGTTCTTTTGACAGGTGATTCTGCAATACATACATGATGTCCAATTGGACATTTAAACATCCCAATTGTTTTGATAGGAATGTTACGAAATCTTTCCATTTTAGTTTACCTTTACAAAGATTGAGATGAGAAAATTACCAAAGTTTTTTTGATCACAGAGTTGGTAGCAGCGTCCATTGAGAATTAGAGAAAGAGAGCATGAAAGTGTGAGAGAGCGAGAGCGAGAGAGAGAGAGAGAGAGTGTGAGGTGTTCTGTAGCAGTTCTATAGCAAGCCTGTTATTGCGTCTGCCTGGTTGAGCTTGGAGGCGTTAATGTCTCACTAATCACATTAACAAACAACGCTCACCCAGTCATGGGGATGGAACAACATGCATTCTCTCCATGGCTTAGGAATCATCCGCTTTTTGCTCAGACAGAAGCATTATAGCGTCAGCAGTTAAAAACAAAGATTCCTTGATGGGATCAGGGGGAGCTATCAAGAAGTACTGGTCCCACAGTTAGCTGAAAAGATTTATCATCTGTTTGGTGCTGTAGGACATTGGAAATGAACAGACAATACAAGGATATATAATATGGAAAAGAGCAGGAGACTGCTTTTGCTGACAGTTAGTCAAGGCCTGACTTAAAGTAAGATAGGATCAATTTGGAGAATCGAGAGGCTCAATGTGTAAAGGAGCTTAGTGGAGGATGGCTCTTCAGAGCTACTGCTGTTATAGCCAAAGGAGAAAGGAGGTGATGTATTCAAGAAAGATGCATTTTTTTTGGCAAATGTGCAGGCAGAAAGGGGGTGGAGAGTGAATGTATTGGTGTCTACATTCAGTATTCTGTCATAAATTCTTAAATATAGTATAGCAGGAAACTGCTTGATAACACAAACTTGTGAAAACAATGTGTCCTAGTTTTAATCACCTCTTCTATCTGTGCTACCCACAATGAGTAGATTAATTAATTGTCATTCAAGTAGTAATACACATTCTTAAATCACGCTCTTGACTAGTAACATTGCTGACACATTGTAAATCTCTAAAATATGCACAAGAGACAGAATCTCAATAGCATTAGTGTCCACCACGGGAAGCCTAACTGTCACTTCTGTCACTTCTGTACAATCCCCTTCCTTGTGTTTAACTGGTCTCACACATTCTTTGCCGGCATCTGTGCCATCTCAGAAGCGGGCCCTGTCTCTTCTGCCTGCCCACCTCCTAATGTTATTTGGCAGAACAAAAGCTTCGGCGCTCATGCCAACAATCCTGCCGAAGGAAGTTCTTGGGCATACGAGTTGAGTTGCGGTGGAGGTAATATTACAGCTCTCAACAGTGGCTGCCTGTGTGTCAGGCTATGGCCGTAGAGAAGAGGATGTTTGTCATGTTTCTTTTGTTTGCTGTGCATTCTCCTCTCTATATGCTCGCTCCTCTGGTGTCTGGCTTGTCTGTCCTGCTCCTTCTTGGCTTTTTTATTTCACTTTCTGTCTATGGATCCTCACCTCCCCCTCATATTGTCATATTCTTTGTTTGACATCTCGTTTTGAGTTGTTGTTTCTCTCTCTCTCTCTCTGCTCGTGTCTCTTTGATGCCCTCATGGTTGGTTGAATGACTGAAGCCATAAGGCTGTTCCACCCACACACGTACACTGAGCTGAGCTGTCCTGTGCTGCGCTGTTAATTCTCCTGCTCAGCCCATCTGAAAGAGAAGGCAGAGTGTGACTCAGATGCTAAGGTGGGTGGTATGGGCCCAGGTGGGTGGTTAAATAGGCTAACTGTAGCTTCTCCAACGCACTCACTTTCACATGGGAGATATTCTGATAAGCAGCTAAAACACGGCAAATTGGAGACGTGAACAGCTTTCAAATGTGATTTACAGTTCAAAGATCGTCACCGTTGCATCTTGTTTTGGAGACAAACCAAAGCTCTTGATTTGATTTGCTGGGATGACTGTTACTATGATAGCTCCCTCAGCCTCAGAGTCAAAATGACATTAGCAGATCAGCATTATCATAATCATCCAAACCATGCAGCTCTCAGAGTTATTTTCATATTTGCTGCATCACAAGAAAGTGTTTTGGAATGGATGTGTGTAAATTAAATGTTTAACTTCATTAGATGTTTTGAATCAGTGTGGAGACTGCAACGCTATTTTATGAGCTTCAAAACACGCTAAGATTATTAAAATGAAATCAAACCAAAACAAACAAAGTAGAGACATCAGATTTCCCTTTTGTGGTTGTGTTTTGGTTGCGACAAGATTTAGATCTAGACTTCTTTAAAGATTAAAGTTTAGCATGATCTTATAGTCTTGAGGTATATCAAATTTAAATCACATGATAACCTTTTGCTGGAGGCCCACAAGTCGAATGCTGATAGACAACAAAGTCCTTTCCTCATGGGAGAAGCTTTAAATTTTGCCCTAAGTTATAGATTTAGATTTTCACTTCTACCATGGGTAATTCTCCCTGACAGGCTAAAGTGACTAAGTAACATTGCGTGCACTGGGGGAAACTGCAACTGGCTTATCTTTGAACGTGATTATCTTTATATAATTTGTCTGTCTGTAAAGCCGAGTGTGAGTCACTATCTGAGGGCTATGCAACGTCTCTTTTCTAAACTGCACAACACACAAAGCCTTGGCTGGACTTTTACCTTGAACTGACAGTGTTCTATTAAGTGAAGCTTCAGAACAGATACACTGCTTTGTGACTCAAACATTACATTTTTTGTAAAAATGAAGATGGACTGTACATTTTTTCCACTTAGCATTAAAGCAAATGACAAGGAATCTTTATGCAAGGCTTTTTAGTCAGTAAAAATGAAGGGCTAGCTAAGATGTTATGTTCCCATGGCGCTGTTTGGTATTATATCAGTTTATCAGTACCAATGACTCACTGATTACTTTGGCAGGATTGGAAATCTATGACTTTCAAAACCTAGTTCTGTAGACTATGTTTTAGAAATACTGCCACTCACTTTGTATTAGGGCGGCACAATTAATCAAATTTTAATCACGATTTTGACTTCCCACGATCAGATTTGCGTGATTGAGCGGTTTTAGTTTTTAAAGCGCCATTTCATAGAACGCTGAGTTTTTTTTGCAAAGCCAATCTACCGCTCCGTAACCACTGTCTGCTCATGAGCCAGTCAAAGTAGTTCCCTGCTCCGCGTGCAGCTTAGTTTCAAGATGTAGACAGTCACAGAGGACAGAGTTAGGGGAGGAAAACTCAACAGAGTTAAGCAGTTATACGTCGGTCTCAAGGTTTACCAGTTTACCAGTAAACGCAACATTTTGTCCTGTCTGTTGTTTTTCAGACAACAGCAGTGACCAGGGCTACTCGATGCTAGTAGCGTCTGTTAGCTGTTAGCTACTATATGATGCACCGGTGCTTTAATGTCCTCATATTCACAGCAATGCTGTTTATATGGATATGGTTTCATTTTGCGTTACATGACCCATTTCTTCTTACTCTCCGCGTAGCCCGGCCACACAGCGGCCGCCGGTCCACACTTCTGACATTTGTCCTCAGTTTTATTTTTTATTAACACAGTTGTATATTGTTAGGTATGAGGGGCAAACCTGTAATTGTACCAGTGTTGCCGTGGGTAATTGCTATCGCGGCGACCACGGGGAAGAAAACAGAAGAAGTTATTAAATGCTAACTTAATCTAACTTCAGTTGGCAGAACAGCCTGTGAGACGGAGCTGCTGGACCTGGGCGAGAGATGTGACCCATGGCCAGAAAATCATAGTTCATAAATATGCAGCGCAGTGACGATACAGACATTTCATACACACAACGTGTGTATCAGCCATTTGACCCATGCTGGACCCGTTCATAATGATCAGCCGTCTCTCGGTGAGTAGCGTCCATCACACTCCCTCTCGCAGTTATAAATAGACTATGTGACGATAAAATTTGTTTTGGTTAAAATCAACAATCATGAGAATAATCGTGATCAAAATTTTTATCAAAATACTCGGGATTATCATTTTGGCCATAATCGTAAAGCCCTACTTTGTATTATCAATTTATCAAAGATAAAGGATGGATAAAGGATGTCTCAATTTTGTTGTTCATTCTCCCTCTCGAATACAAAACAGTCTTTCCGTAAAAAAAAAAATTCCGTAAAGAGAACTCTGTGAACATGAATAAGAGTAAATGAAGAAATCTCATAAGCAGGACATCAAAGGTCATCATTGCTTATTTCACTAAGTTTGTTGTTAAATATGTTCAATTTTAAATACTTGTTTAGAACAGAGAACGTACGGTACTTTCACAAGTACATTTTTTTTAAAGTCATATACGACCACCAAAGTCTTGTTTGTCTATTTCTGTGAGCACATGACTTACTTGAGATAACACCCAGCGGCCCTTAATATCAAAACACCTAAAATGGGTGAGCAAAACAAACATCTAAAGACACTAGGCAAAAAACTGGTAGCATCTACAGAGACATAATGTCATAAGAGACATAAGAACTGCACAATTGGTGCGTGCAGACGTAGTTATTCAAAAATAAGCTGCACGTGTGACTGGCCAGTGTTTCATGACTTATTATACTTTTTGTTAATGTGATGAATGATGAGATTAATAAAAGTGCAAAGTGTGATAACAGCACGGCATTGCTACAAGCTTGTTTTTGTGGCAACATGGACCTTTTTTTACACTAGAACACCTAGTCTGACGAAGACATCACCAGTCCTGTCTATCTGACACCTGCAACCATCTGTTAGGAGCCCGTGGTGGAGCCTTGATGGCTATGCATTTGGGTGGTAATTGAGCCTGAAATGTGCTTAATAACGATTGTCCTGCCTAATACGCCACATCAGGAGCTCAGAGTACCGTGACAACCCTGAGCAGCCGAGACAGGCAGGCAGATAGGAGAGATGGGCAGAAGCCACATTTCTCTTCCTCATTAGCTTCCAATAACTGGGAACAGCCCACATAAATGCATCACTGGGCATCAGCTAAGAGAAAGACACTAGAGTAATAGATCTTCTGACATGTATCGGTCCTGCTATGTTCTGGGAATTTTCTGTTTTATTTTGATAATACAATCAGGTATCCGTTTGGTTTGTTAGAATGCTTACAAAAATGTACAAGCAGATATTGTTTTTTATATTCTGTCTTGGTCTTTGCCACAGCTAAAAATCTAAAAGTATAATTAGAGACTCAATCCACTTCTGTTTTTCCCCACATATCATACAACATAAGCCCAACCAAATGGCCAAGCTTTTAATACAACCCCGACAACAGAGATAAGCCCCGCTTCTCTTAATTAGTCTAATAATGAACCTCCTTTTCAACATATTTGTCATGTTGAAATTGATCTTGGCTCCATTAGCAATGAAAACATCCGCTGGGAATGTGTCCGCTGTGTTAAAAAGTGGGTGTAAAATGAGTTGTAGGTATTAATACAGTGTAGTTTGTGATGGGGGGCTCTGTTCCCCATGACAGCTGCCCCAGGAGACCACATGGCAGTAAGAGGTACTTGTCAACACTGGGTTAGAGACAAAAGGCAAGTGTCTTCCCGGTCCACAGGGGACAGTGTGTGGGATCAGAGGGCGTGATATCCTGTCCAATGCCCCCGCTGAGGATCCAGAAAACTCCAACTCTCTGCACCTGTCAGCCACCACAGGGAGGTTTGATGGTGTCACACTCCTAACACAAGAGGAACGCCCCACTCCTGAGGTGTACGTGTACAGTAATCATCATGGCTTCCGTTTCAGATCTGTAATCAGTCGTTCAACCTGACAAAAGCAGTGTTTTTGCCTGTGTGTAGAGTTGTGTTGAAGCTGAAGAGATTTGGTGCTTGGGGTTTTGGAAGGGTAATTGCCTCACAAAACCAAACTGAGTCATGAGGAAATGAGCATCCTCAGAGAAAAATCGGTCTTACAAAGTAACTCATATACACAACAACTAGCGCCTGCTGGTGAAGCATTACTTATTCCCTCTCAACCTTCTCAGCTATTCATTTCCCAGTCTGTTCAACTTACAGTGTGTGGGTGCCGCTAACTCACCCAGCCGCATGTGTAACCTGCTCAGCAGTAGCTAAATGTTACTCTAGGGATATAGCTTCATAAGAGCAATGCCATGCATCACAGAGACCACATTTAAATACCAAATATTGCCCATTCGTTTCTCTCTCTCCAATCGCAGAGTAGTGCACAGCACTGTGTTTAGCATAGGCCAGAGGGATTTGAGCAGGCAAACAGATGGGACCTGAGAAAAGGTATGGATAAGGTACAAATGCAGGAATGGGAATCCCCTGGGAGCACCCTCCTTATTCTTGCACCCACTTTCATGGTGTGTTTAGTGCCCTACTCTGTATGAATTATGAACAGACTCAGAGACTGATTGTGTGAAGCCCTGAATACAAAGTGTGCTATGTTGAGATGAGAGTAGTAAGCATTTCTCTGTGCATCAACTCATTTTAGTTTGTTTTACAAAAGGGATTTTGGTCTGTGATGCTGTTCTTTTAAACCGAATACAAGCCAAGCTGTATATGTAATTGTTGCATGAAGTTATTCAGATATCCTTTATCATAAAATGCAATTTAATTCAAAAACAGCAAAGAAAGACATTCTACTTCCACATCTCTTGAGAAGTACTATACTAGGTGTATGGCAGCGCAGCAATCACAGCAATCAGCACTCTTATTTCAGGATTTCTCTGGACTGCACAGCACTGAAAAAACATGTAGGAGCAAAGCCGACAAATCTGGATACAAGACGGGCACTCTGACCTTCCCCTGGCACGCCGCCCACAGCCTGCAGACCCACTCAATGTGACGGGTATCTGTGCGTCTCTACAGAAATCGTGGCAGGCATAATTGTGCCTCCTGTCCAAGTGCGAGGAGGATATTCTTAAGGACCTTTTCTCTGTGAGACACGAACAAGAGTACTCATCCTCATCTATGGATCAGACCCCAAAGGTCCCTTGCTTTAGTCGAAAATATAATGAGACATTGTTAACTCAATTTTCACATTGTTTCAGAGGAAATGAAGAAGACTTTGCGTGGGACTGCAGAACATCACTAGCCTTTAATTCTCTTGTCTGGAGACTGATGTGGGTTAACAATATGACTTTGATAATTAAAATGTCAAACTTCTTATTCTACAAATGTCCTTGTAGCATGGTTGCATTTTATACTATAAATCAAATGTGTTACAGAATAATTGTTATTTAGGTGGTTTAAAATGAAATACCTTATTTTGTTGACCAGTGAAGGACAAATGATTACATATATTGTATGAGTGAATGAGTGCGTAAATGAATGTATCTAACAAAAAGGTGAAGACGGACAAAAAGCTCTGCCCCTTTGTTATTTACGCCTTTCTATGTGTTAAAGAGGTGCTTACCACAACCATGGGTCACTGAAGATGCCATTTTTCACTCACTCACACACACACACACACACACACACACACACACACACACACACACACACACACACACACACACACACAACAAAAAAGATTAGGCACCCTTCAAATACAACCCTGCTACAAAGGACATTTCGTGGCATTAGAACATGTTGTCAAGGCTGAGGTCATGGTGAACCATGTCACAGTAAGCCCAGGAAACAAATGAGATGGGTCTATTATGCCAAACCCTGGTTACATGGACACATTTAGGGACACAGGGGTTGTGTGCTTGGAACGAATCAACTCACCCAGCTGGCAGAGTGTGTAAGAGAGAGAAAAGGTCTTGTTTTACCCCTG
>NC_048411.1:14927629-15087629 GCF_013103735.1 Etheostoma cragini
CCCCACACACACACACACACACACACACACACACACACACACACACACTTCTAACTGAACACATGTCCATCGACTACCACATCTCCATTTAGTGCGAATTTAGAGTCTCACTTGCTAGTACACACAAAGGGTATGAGTGACCGTTCGCAACAGACATCAACTACCACTAGCTATAATAAAAATAAATGTAAAAAAATATTGTGTAGTGAACAATGTGAACATGAAAATCCTGGCTGATTTGGGGTCAATCACATGGTGTATGTATGTGAATTGCTTGAGGGGGCAGCTGCTGGTCTGAAGCTGCTTGTCCGTCAATCACTTTCACACATGATGTCTGGAATGTGATGTTAAGATCCCGGCCTAAGAGCCACAAGACAAAACACTAATTATTGTTCTGTTACTACTTCCACTACTGCTTCTGTGTTTAAAGACTTTCACATATGTATGTTGTTCCTTTATTTACAGAGTACATCTGCCCACGCAGACCAAGTGTGTATGCCCAATGGAACTACAGTGAGAGCAGGTATGGGGTGCAAGGGAATGTTGTTTTCCTGCTCAGAGACTTACTGCCTCTGACGAGGGGAAGGAATTTAAAAGTCCCAGTCTCCTTGGTAACAACATGCTTTCTACAAAGCCCAATCTCAACTATTTAAATTGCTTTAATCAGTGAAATGATCAACACAATTACATCAACAATGCAAACATGTGAATAAGCAGTTCAGCATTTATTTCTGTCGGAACGGAGGATTGCGTGTTGGTGAATAATTGGCATTGATGAACAACACAAAGCCACATGTAGTTATGGCACATTAACCAAGTATTTAGCAGTATTAAGTTCTTAGCAGGTTTCACTTTTCAACAGTAGCACGAGTTCTCACTTTTAACTTCTGAAAATCTGAATTAAAAAAAAGGACACAAAAAAAGACCTGTGATATTATTAATAGAAGCCCTTTTTTCAGCTTTACATTATTATTTCATTTGAGCTACACTAGTAAGAAATACCACTGTTAAAAAGGTGTAATAATTTTTTTTTAAACATTTTCCCGTACAAAATAACTACATTTTGGCTAATATCAGACTGAATTGTCAAAATAAAATAATGGACTAGCTTCTATGAAAACAACAGATAAAGGCAGCTTTGCCTGGCCTTAAGCATACTTTTAGCGTGCTCATTGAGTTTGAATACAAAGTTGCAGATCAAATGTCACTTTTTTAACCTAGTCTATGCACCTTTAACATGAATAAATGTTACCTTTTGTCTTAGATTGGCCTTTTGTGTTTACATTTTTACTAATGCAAAACTCCATAATCTTAAACAATCTTTGCTTTCATGCCATAATCTGCTACACCGCCTTTATTATGCTCAGCGGACTAGAGTAGAGTTTTATTTATTTTTTGGTTTATCCTGTATTTTAACTTGCACTATTTATGTCTCAGATTCTCATGTAGTTTTTTTACATTGGATTTTCTGTTACTTTAACAACCCCCAATTTAGTGGCAACGACTGCTTTTGTTAGTGTTGTGCATTTGACAATGACCAACTTAAAACCAGATCCTGAAATTAGCCCATCTATGTACTGATTAGGGAATTGACTTTGCATCGGAACCATTTTGATTTGAATCGTGACCCCAAGAATTTAGAAAGTAGGCACCAAGTGACTAAATGAAACACTAAGCATTTGGACAGACAACCCAACAGGTATATTTCCAAGCTTAGCTACAGTATAACACATCATTATAATCATCTACCCACCCCCTGTCCTTCCTCAGTACTAAACAACTAAATTGATACCACCAGAAAGCGCGCACTTCACCGCTGACACGGTGAGGGGGATTTGGTCCTGTGGGGATATAAATACCTGACGAATCATGAAATGCCTACCACAGAGATGGAGGAGAGGCCAATCAGGTGAATAATGGCCATAGTTTTTACACAGTACTGGTGGCCATCAGTAGTAAAGTCCACCTTGAAGTGTGCTGTTTGATCAATGCAGCCTGATGGGAAGGGAAAAAAATCAAGCCCATAAACGGGCCCTTGGATGCTAAAAGGGGAGAGACCTGAGGGACCGAGCATTGAAATGTATGGTGAGAGGTTTATTGATGGCCAAGTTCCGAGAAGTAGGAGTGTTTGACCCTACAGCTATTTCCCCTGTCGTACTATGCTGTGTGCATGCGCTTGTACGTTTTTTGACTGGGATGTGTTTTAAGTGATGTGCTACATACATGTAATTAAGATTAAGAATCTGACCAGCGGCAACACAGTGCTGAGAGACAGTCGTGACCTTACTGCATGTCTTTTAGATCAGACTTCTATGGTTGAAAAGTTCATCTCTTCAAATGGAAAAAAAAATAGTGTGGAAGTCTCTTGAAGCCGACAACAAGAGCAGAAGAAAGGCAGAAAGAAGAAAAGAATAAAGGAAGTAGCAGCAAAGTTTTTCTTCTCAGCCAAGAAGAAGGCATGTTTCTATGTCACTGTTTTCCCTTTTCATGGCAAAGGGAGGAGAGCCAAGGTCGAGCGTGTCAGTGTGAGTCAAGCCTGAAAGTGTGAAGACTCCAATTAGACATAGCCTCGGGTCTGACTCCAAAGACAAGGATAACACACACCCCTCCGTAAAAATGTGCCAAACAACGCATAGTGCAAACACATACACAAACACACACGTCTTCATGTCCCTGTTTTACATGAAATGCATGTTGATACCACAGCTGTTTGCACCCCATCCATCATCTCTAGCAGGCAACAGGCAGAATTATTAACAAGCAAAATCTGTCATGCCCTATTAGCGCAATAAGGAACCTGCTAAGGCAAGTAAACAATTTATTAATGTATGGCTGATGTATCTAATTATCGTGTGTGAAAAAGACCAAATATTTATGATTTCACAGTCAATTTGCACTTAATTGAACATGTGGCTTGTAAAAAGAAAAAAAAAGAAAAAAGAATTTCACAGCATTGATTATTTAATGGGAGCACTGGGAAGATATACAAAGTTTGGAGCAATGGATTTGTGTTTCTTTGAACTTTTCTGTTAGGACTTGATATCATCCTTGATTTTTTTGCTGTATTGAGCTTTAACAGAAGTGAAAGGTGAATGTTGTTTTTCACAAATCATTTTCACCTCACTGACTATTAATACTGGGAGCAGCCTAATACATGTGTTTGTATCAGAGATGTTCCGATACCAGAACTCCCTCCGATACTGCCTAAAACGCTGATATCGGTAAGTACAGGACTTTATGCACTGATCCAATACCACATAATAAAACCCTAAAGAAAATATATGTTTAATAAGTTCATTCATGTTCTTTTTCTGTTATAATTGACTTTCAAACTGGATAATAAAAGAAAGTTCTGCAGCGTTCATTATTTGTGTTTGTTTATGTTACACAAAAGAGTTTAACCTGAGCCACACCAACAACAAAGATAGAAATTATGTGACATCCATACAGGGATAGTAGCATACAGTTGTTAAAACAATAATAAAGTATAAGACACCCTGGTATCGGATCACTACTCGGTATCAGCCGATACACAAGTTCAGATATCGGTATCGGACAGCAAAAGATGGTCTCGGGCCATCACTAGTTTATTTTTTAGATTGGTTTCTTTGATGGTGTATTTAAATACTTTCTTTAGCATAATATTGTCTTTTAACTTGAGTTTTTTGTATTATACAGTACCAACATTTTTAATGATTCAAATGATTGTAGAGAACTTTAAAATGTCTAAATAAAATATGGGGTATAAATACAGTTGGCTGATGAAAAGGTTACGCAAGCAAAAACCTGTGTGCTGAGTGAGACATAGGAGCTGTTTCTCAGTACAGTAGGAAGATTGTCCACTCATTACAAATACTGCACTAGTTCAGTGATGCTAATTATCTTGGACAGCTTTGGATCTTGATCATATCTTTCTGGAGTTTAGAAAAACAATAACACACACCAACAAAATTACTACTTGGCTGCATCTCTGCTGGTTTGCCAATCAGTTGTAAATGATAAAACTGTTTTGAACAAGTAGCCTGACTAACAAAGAGATGAAAGTGCACTGACTTCTTATCATGACCCAAACTTATATAATGTAAGGGTTTTTCCTGCATCCAGAAAGTTTCGGCAGACGCCAAAGAGGTTTTTAGCCAGCAACAAAATGTCTCATTTTCACTAGCTAGCCTTCCTCTCTTACAGTGGCAGTCAATAACCTTATTTCTAAAAAGGTTAATTTCTTGTTTACAAACAAGCTTGCCTAATATTACAATTATGGATATTTGTCTTATTTACAAATGCTTGCAGACAACACATCAAAATTGAAGACTTAATGTTCAAGACCTTTATATATATATATATATATATATATATATATATATATATATATATATATATATATATATATATATATATATATAGTACAAAGCCTCATCTTCTGTAACTACTGCACCTCAAACTCAATATTAAAACAGCTGAAAAGCATTTCTGAATAAACACTGATGTGCCAGGTCAGAGAGGAAAAAATATTACAATGTGTTCAGCAATCTCAAGTGCTGGTTTGGTCTTGCAGAAATGCCAGATAGCTCCCTACAACACTGATTGACTTCTTTTGTTTCTAAATGATCTCCACCAACGACTGGTGTCAAAGGCAGAGAGGGAACATGTCGAAGGAAGCATGAGGACATTTGTGATTGCATGGGACAATGTGGCATATCACCATGCACATGCAATCACAAACTGGGGAATGATTTCCCTCTTTCTATCTCCTTCCTGTCATTCCTTAACCCCATTGAGGAATTTTGTTCTTCCTGGAGGTTAAAGGTGTATGATCCTCGGCCACATTATCAAATGTCTCTGCTACATGCAATGGATGTCGGCTGCAAAGATGACTGCCACGAGTAGCTAAGGCACGCCAGGCATTTCTATCCAAGGTGCATAGCAAGAACCGATGTCCTGTAAGATGTGATGTGGATGACAACATGTGGCCAAATGCTAAAGATTGCTTAGATAAGAAAAGTGCCTCTTCTGTGCCTTTTTTGTTTTACTGTAATTGTGTATTTGACAATATTCTTACATATTTTGAAACAAAAGCCACATAGGTTGGATTATATGTTGATCGCTGGCTGCAATTTCCTGCTAATAAATATTTTACTGCTGCAATTATGTCATATGTATGTACAATTCTTTCTACTGTGCATTCTATAAAGTAAAGATGACTCATTGCCTTTTACATACTGTTGTTTGTTGCCAAAATTGGACACATTGACCCTCAAGCCAAAGATATAGGGTGGTTTAAAGTAAAAGGAAACTGAATTTGAAAAAAGGATTTCACATTGTCTATTGTATGAAGGTAGAACTGAAATGTAAATGCAGTTTTTCTAATATTCTGATGTTGTTCTAGTGTTTTTAACCGAACGATTTCATTTTGTCATGTTTTAATATAGTTAGTGTATGAAGAGAATGTTTTTTTTTTTGCATTTTGAAACGTAGAGTTGGTATTTACTGAACACAATGTGTTTTGAGCAAACATTGTACTATTTGGCTAATTGTGTGAAGTAGGTGTGTAAGAGTTAAGCGTTTTGAATAAGAATATGAAGTGTAGGTAAATGTTTGTTAGCAATTGAACTAGTCCAAACTTACCCTAAATTAGCCCTAACTTAAACTACCCAGCGACCCAACAACACGCAATTTCCGGACTTTGGCGTCAAATCACTGCAGCTAGTAAACTTGCCAGTCACCCTAAGCGCCTCTCTGAAACAAGAATGAACAAAAATGTGTGGTGACACTTTGTGGACTGAGAAGAAAAAAAAAAAACCTTAGAAGATATGTTTGCGCAATAGCAAACTTGCATTCTTTTTAATTTTTATTTGTTTTGTTTAAAAAAGAAAAAAAGAGGCTCAGTCAGAGGGAATGTCTTCCTAATACCTTACTTAAGACATGGATCATTAAATACCTGTGTATAGGTTTAATTATCCCAACCGCCAATTAGGTCTATCCCAAATCAATCTCTTCTGTGCACTGATGCATGGCAGGAGCAATACATCAAATACCCTAGTGTGCAGAAACTGCAATAAGAAAGAGTATTTTTGTGTGTTTTGGAGAGAAAAAGACAGCAGAGATGAAATAGTATACAGTATATAGTGTGTATGAAAAATGCAGACAGTAAAGTGCACTCACACACTAATTCAGAGCAGATGTCCAGTGTACAGTGTGGACTTAATGAGCCATGAATGATATGAGAGGCAAGTGGAGATGCCTGTCCCTATCTGTTCAGATACAGGCTGAGGTTAGGACACATCTGGTACCTGCCCCCCTTCCTACTGCACCTGTGCTTTAGATGCTCAGGGACAGTTAGGAAAGCAAACCACATTTATGACCTCAGCCAGCTATTTGTACCCATCTGATTTGCATCTATTTCACAGTATAAGAGTAGTAGTAGCCCTCATTTGCTGTATATTTGGCACTAAAATGCTCTCCCTCTAATTTTCAGGATCAATATAAAATTCTTCAAGGTTCAACATTTTGGAAAATACACTTTTGTATTGTTTTTTAGTTTGATGAAAAGATCAACACCACTTCCATGTCTGTGCTAAGATTTAAGCTAGAGCCAGAAGGTGATTAGTACACTTAGTGAAAGCAGGGGTAGAAAAGCTAGCATTGCATGTATTCACTAATATCAACACTTACACTCTCAGATGGTCATAAGGCACGATATTTTGACAGGGATCAAATCACCAACTAAACTGTATCTAGACTATGTCAAGTAATGCATGATGCTCTTATGTAACCCAGGCCTCCTCTCTTAAAGCTAACCAAATAAGCAATGAGCAGGAATTCAGATACAGATTCCTAATTCCTCTACTGATCAAGGTATGTCTAATAGAAAAAAACACCTCATAACAGATGGGGAGAAATGCCCCAAACCAATTCAACATGATTCAATTCAATGATCACTGTGGACATTAGCAACTCCACCAGTTATTAGCTCCTGTTAATGTTGTGGTTAATAACTCATGCAAATGAAAACACATGGCTTGCAAAATTGCACACATTGCAAATAAATGCACTGCAAAATATTTCACAGATTCAACAGCAAAGCAAACTGAGCAACCAGCAGCATGCAGAAGCCATTATTTCATGCTCATCACCAACTGAATCATGAACAACAACAGCGGCGAAGCCATAAATAGCAAACAACCATGCAGCCACAGCTAGCTTACTGTAGTTGCCATTCAAGCAAACTCAACCTGTAGTGTATGTCACAATCATTGAACACAAGCATAACCAGCACAGAAACTGATACTTAGCTTAGTGTCGAAGAGTTTCCAGGCACATGGTCGCGGTCCCACAGCAAACACAAGGAGACTTGTATCAGCATCTAAATGACGGCTGTTTGACAACCTGTTGACCACCGCAGTTACAGCAGTAAACAGTAAAGTGGCAGGTTGTAAGCTGCGCGCGCATGAACGTGATTGGACGTTACTGGCCACAGATGGAAATAAGCCAATCAATGTGAAGCATTTTGCAACCAATAGGTCAATTCAAGCACGACTGCAGTGCCTGAGCTAACTTTGCTTTATTTCCACAATAATTTAGTCAAAACAAATTTTGCACTATTTCATATACAGATTCAGCATACGTAAACATAAATTAATAAAGTAAATGGTATATCTCTGCAGTTATAGGTGTAACATGCCCCGTAAGTATGGGGGAATCAGTGCAAACATGAGCTTAATTTTTCCTCTAGAAGCTAGTTAGCCTAGCTTCCCTCAGTGCTGGATGTTACAATGAGGAAAAATGTCCTAAACTGTGCAACGAAACAAAATGTTATGTGGGCTTGTTGAAAAAGAGACAAAAGGTTTTGCATCAATGTTCAATATGATTTTATCATCTTTTGAAAAGTGGAAAAATATGAACAGCTATCATAGTTTATATTTCTTTACACAAAAAATTGAGAGAAGTCAAATGTCAGATTGACTTTAACTAGCTCTCAGGCATTTCTCAATGCACTAGTCATCCTGTAGGGTAACAAGGTAAACAAATACTGATATAACTAGCATGCAATCAAATATGATCCACATTAGTGTGTCACATCCAGTCCTTTTTTTCCTTAAATGTTTTATTATGCATTCTTTTTATCCTGTCTGGTTTGGGAACAATCCTGGATACTCCAATAGGAGCTGAGAGCATATTGAGGAAAACATCTAACGGGTTGCACTGTGACTCACACCTGGAATTGTGTCTGAAAATAAATGAAATGGATTGATGTCCTTGTTTAATTTTACTAAATGTATTGTTCCAACAAAGGACAAAGGAGGTTTAATGGTTTTAATGTAGAGTGATTAAAATATGGAGAGGGTGATTATAATAGGACAGAAAGGGAAATGAGAAAGGGAAGTGAGAGATATCAAGGATGAATGAAGGATGATGGCAACGCACTGGAGCAAAGCTCTATAAAAGACAGCAAGAGGGGAAAATCTTAGGAAGGAAGATGGAAATGGATGGGGGTCTGTTGTGTGCCCACTGGTCTGCACAGATGACCCAAAACCAGAACGTCTCCCTGCTGTCGTCCACCTCCTGAGACCTCCGTGGCACTGACCTAATTTAGACTGATTGATCTTCTTCCAAGCCCTCAAATCTGACCTCTCAGCCACTTTCCTCTACCAAAAGCTGGATTGGAAACTTTCATGTTTAGGGTGTAAATGTTTTTAAATTGATCAGTTATGCCTATTTATATATTTACATAGATACATAATGTCCAACTCTATCTGACTACTGTGTATTTTATTGTTGCTTTTTCGTGGTGCTTTTGCTTGACAGTGAGAAAGCAGTTATATATCAAAAGAGTAGGAAGATGCAGAAACAAGAGCAGCAAGGTTTACAAAATCTGTTGTAAGATTAGGCATTGTCATTGTTTAACAAGGTTAAATGTGCTGAAAAGAGGCATTGCATCTCATGAATTGCTGTTACAGCCTGTTTCTGAGAAGAAAATATGTTTTCTGGAGAATGTGTGCCGTACTGTATGAAGGGTGTGTTTCTGGTGGTGCTTCACTTAATCGTTTCATGATCCAACTCAAGGTTGTATAGTAAATATTTTTGTTTTCTCTCTCCTTGTGCAAACTGTGGTCATGATAACATGATAGTGCAATGTCAGAGATTTCTTCTGTTTTCTACTTCATAAGTCTATTCAGTTGTCACTTCCTCGGCGTGATTGACATGAGATTCATGAACAAAGCATGTCCCTATTGAACCCATTACAATTTGAGTATGGAATAAATTGAATGACGTGAATATGATGTGTTCATTATTGTAAGAAAACATCTTAAGAGAAGCAAAAGTCATATTTTTGGATTGGATATGTGCATTACTTTATGTAACATGAGTGTATCAGTACAACCTGCCTCACGGTCATTATAAATATAAATGTAAATGGACTGTTTTTATATAGCGCTTTTCTAGTCTTAAAGACTTTTCAAAGCACTTTCACATAGTACAGGAACCTTTCACCTTTCACACACATTCACACACTGTGGTCGAGGCTGCCGTACAACGTGCCACCTGCTCATCAGATAAACACTCACACACATTTACACTCCGATGGCACACTATCGGGGGCAACTCTGGGTTTAGTGTGTTGGACATGGGATTGCAGGTCCAGGGATCAAATTGACAACCTTTTAACAGCCGCTCGTCACATTCCTCTTAAAACAAACCACAAAGAGACAAAGTATATTTTGCTCAATTCCTGTGTGACACCTGAAGACTACAGAGGAAATTGTTTAGGATTCAAAGTTTGGTTAACAAAGTTGAATCAAAGTAATTACGTCATCTGGCTGTCTGCCCTTGTTCATCAGATAAGTTATGTTACGGACTTCACACTGTTAAACAATGTTGCAGATGCAGAAGAATTGAAGACACGACATTAAGATGAAAAACATTACACATTAATTATAACGTTTTTTCACTGTTTAATTAACAATGCTGTCATTAGAATTATTGTCATTGCCATCATCATTTTTAGCAGCAGCCGCCACAGCTGCATCAACATTATTATCAGTGTTGTCATCATCATTGTCTTCATCAGGTGAGTAAACAACTGTGATTGTTGGGCACCACATAGCGTAAATTCTGTGACAAGATCCCAAACCCAGATAGAATGAGACTTCACATCCATCCATTGGTCCATCCATTTGGGGGGGTGTCACTGAAGGCCTCAGACCAGCCGGTGTAGTCCCACGCTATCCTCTCTTGTCCAGGCAGCTTCTCAGTGAGTTAGACTGAGTGGCCCTGCTCCAGCATGTTGAATAATGAATTAGAGGCTGATATCCTGTGACGGAGACTGGGAGAGAGCACTTCCTCCCTGGGCCAGA
Organism: Etheostoma cragini; assembly: GCF_013103735.1. Classification (NCBI taxonomy): domain Eukaryota; kingdom Metazoa; phylum Chordata; class Actinopteri; order Perciformes; family Percidae; genus Etheostoma; species Etheostoma cragini. The sequence continues at coordinate 14,937,985 of NC_048411.1, forward strand.
GTGGGGCTTGAATACCCGTGAATAATACATGGCTAAAAGTGGGTCTGTTGAAATGACTCAATACTGAGAGTCAAGTGCGAGATTATCTTTCCATGGTTATGAAAATATTGCAGCCTTTGTAACACAATACGAGAGGTGAGAAGATGATCGTAAGAAGCAGGCTCACAGTTACTGTTCTGTATGAATGGATTGTTATCAAGTTGAAATTTCAGCAAGTATTTTCTGAATGCCTGTCTAAAAGAGTTTCTACTTGAGGACGTATTGTAGAACAATGATGTGTTTTTTTTCATCCAAACTATACAGTAAGTCTGGTGTATGCATACTTGAAAAAGAAGAAATGTATTCATGTTACTTGTCACTGAAAGTGGACCAAGAAATGTGCATCTGTTCAGCATGGCATGAGTACATCTGCAGTCCTACTTTGCTTCTCAGTCATTCCTTTTTTCTGTGTTTCATTATGGGATTCTGGTTACATGAATGTGGAATACTAATGATCACAGCACCTGTCTTTTCAAAGAAAAATAAATCCTCCTGGACAGAATTATGATATATTTACTTATCTTTATACAGTTGTCAATTTACACATTCAGAATTGGATTTTTTGGCCTCCCACAAGACTAACCGGGGCCTCCTGTCTCTCACTGGGCCAAGTCAGCCTCCAAGAAAGCTGGAAACCGCAGGCTCTCGCTCAGCCCCAGCTCTCCCAGCTAACCGCTAATCCATGTGTTTGATACATTAGACACCCTGCTTGGCTTTGTTCTGCAGGGATGTGCTGTCCCTTCTCCTGCCAAGTCTCACTCTTTCCCTCGACTGTCTCTCTTTCTTGTGCTCTCTCTTGCTCTTGCTGCAGTCCAGAGGATTATGCCTGTGTCCATGGGATTTATCTAATTGTGTTTAATAAGGGCTGGGTCAGGTTCGAGTCACAAAGCTCAGGCTGTTGGATTCGTGGAAGCAGATACTGTGGAGTAACCCCTCCAGATCTGACGCTGGCAGGTAGGCGAGAGAGCCTGAAAAAAAGACGGAAGAGAGGATAAATAAATAGATTGCGAGTGAGGAGAAAGAGAGAGCAATAGAGGGCAGAGAGAGGTGGAAAAGAGGAATCAGTAAGGCGACAACAGTGTCTGTGTTGGATTCCCCTAAGGAGAAATTGATTGCCACACGCCTTGTTGTTCTACCAGACCTCTTCTACTTAATGCTTCTCTCCATGACACAATTCTGTCGGGAGCCGTAACTCACTCTGCCCTTGGTTGGGGGTTAAGCAAATTGTGGGTCAGGAAGTCTTCTCTTAGGGATGATGCACTGTATCCCTGCTAAAATAAATGATCTGCTGAAGAACATTAAATTAACAGCAAGTGGCCTCTTGCACTTGTCTGCTGAGCACCACCAAGGGCTTAGAGGAAGACAAAGACTTGAGGGGGTGCAGAAGGAGAGTGCCATTTTCTTTAATTTTCATCGAATAAAGCAACACATTCTCACTCCCATCTTGTAAAAAAAACGACGCTTGGTCAGGTGTCTTTGTCGTTGTTATTGACGCTAAAAGCCTCCAACTCTAATGAGAGCATTTAACACTCACTATATCTGGTTACTTTGATTCTTTGTTGTCACAATACAGTCCTATCATAGTTTACCTAACAAGCAGGCATACATACAGTGCACATCTCTAATTTAGAAAAAGAAACATTTCCATTATTTCCTTGGTCCACTACATCACCCACTGTGAGACTGATCTAAGATGTAACCATAGGAACTAAATCAAATGCTTAATGACTCTCATATCTCATCAAAGGAGAGGCACGTACGTATTTTTTTCTCTGTCTAATAATTCAGTAAAATGCTATTGATATTGGCATGAACCACATGTAGAGATTCAGCAACCCATCAAGCAAAAATGTTTCTCCTTGTGAAGGATCTGTCATGTTAAATCTCTGGAGTGTTTTCTCCTCTTACAGAAAAAAATGAATCTGGTTGCCTGATAATGAGCCCTTGTTATGGCTCAGTGTTTACGTTGGGCGATACAAATTGTTATTCCTGTGGGGAGGGCTGAAAAAAAACTGTAATTTGTGTACCACTGCATTGTCATCGGCAGAAACTGTAAAAGCGGGCAGACTCTGAAATGTGAGCTGTTGACACACACACACGCACACACACAAACACATACACAAATAAAGTATGCAACAGCAAAGCCACACAAAAAAAAGAGTTTGGGGGCCCATAAAGGCATGTTGATGGAGTGGCAGTTGTAAATGAAATGTAATGAAACGCTGCTGCATGTAGTTTCTTCCGTGTGTGCATACGTGCAAGTGTGTATGCATGTGTGTGTGCGCACGCGTGCAAGTGTGTGTGTGTGTGTGTGTGTGTGTGTGTGTGTGTGTGTGTGTGTGTGTGCACGTGTGCACGTGCAAGAATGTGTGTTTGTGTGTGTGTGTGTGTCTGTTTATTGTGATTCAAATATTGACAATCCTTTTTTTTTAAGTTTAGGGTTTAGAAATCTGATTGTAGTATGTTGGAAAAGTCTACAACAAACTCCACGTTAGTTAGTCGCTACATAAAAGCACATGTCAGTGTCCCTGTTAGATAGAATTGAAGCACACTAAATTGCTCAATCCAAATAACCGGCACAGCCTAACCACACTACATAACCCAATGATTCCCTGATGTCCGTCACAACCAATGTGTTGATTCAGCGAGAGAGACAGATGGCCACTGACAGCCAATGCTATCAACCTCAATTGACTCCAAAAGCTCCCGCAATTACTTACTACCTCTTAATCACAGTGACCCATATGCGTATCCAAAGCACTCCACTGGATTCAGAAATGGTTCACTGTACAATTATTTAAATCACAGCTGAATGAGAGCAATGGATGGAATTGTTGGAATTGAGTAATTATAGAGGAAGCCAGCAGTGGATCAAAATGCCACAAGCTGAGCGATTAAGTAATAGCCTTGTATCCACGGTAACCTTTCTGAAGTAAAGTAATATCCGTGTATTGTGGCCCTGCCTGATCAGAAAGAGAGAGCAGAGAAGATGGTTCCCTTACATAGAAACTATGATGTCTGTGCAACTTGCCCCTGTGTCTATGTTTTTGATACCCAAGAAATAACTACCATCAGTGCTATGAAAAAACAACCTTTTTTCTGGACTTCCCTGACACCTGCATGTATCCTATCACAAAGAAGAAATGGGGAAACGTCAGTGTGAGGTTTCAGCACATGGAACCATAGATGGAGAAAATGAATACAACTTTATTATTCATCACAAGGTTGGCAAGGCGAGCTATGGAACACAATATATCCATTTTTATCACCCTAACAACTGAGTCTTCTTCCATCCTCAGCATTAAGAATTGAGCTCTATATCTCTCAGCCCTATCAGCCCCTTTTAAATCTCTGCATCCTCAACCTTCAGTGTTTGATTTGAACTTGTGTAGCAACTGAGGAGGATTAGTGCGTGTGTGTGTGTGGGGGGGGGGACTACTGGATGTTGTTGTAACTGTTGTAACTGAAAAAAACACAACTCAACATTTTGGATTTACAATATGCGCCGCTGGATGGTTATGTGTGTTGAATTCCTCTTTTGGTTTTAGCTATTTAATTAAAGAAGATTACAGCTATGTCATATTCATTAGTGGACCGGAGTGTGCATTTTATATTTAAAACATTTTAAGTTTAACTGAGGAATAGTGAATGTGGTTTGGGAAAATGTGGGCAAGACATGGCTGACTTTTCACTGCCCTCAATTAGGCAATTAGACAAAAAAGTAAGATATTATTTTAGTCTCCACGGGAATTAACCATCTTCTAAGTCTGCATCTTTCCAGTTTGATATCTCAAAATAAAAAAGGGTCTTCATACAATAATCATACTTTATACTTCATACTTGTAGCAACTAAAAATCGCATTAAGGAGTGAAGCTGAATTCATATTTTCTTTTCATAAGTCACCTTTGTAGACTCATACAATATACATATATAAAGTATAGCTATATTGTCCTGACTGCATGGAGTAAAAGTGGGACACAGCCAGACTTAAATTAGAGAGAGGCACAGCAGTTGCATGTGTGCTCATAACATTGAGGCTGGTTGCCTAGTCACAGTGGAACACAGTGCTGCATCCTGGTCCCAGAGAGTGGACTGGAGATGCTGACTCAGCCAAATCCCTCAGCTGCAGGCTGCAATTGGCCCCCCGAGCACAATGTCTGACCAACATAGCTCAACGCTAGGTACAATACAGCACCAGCATACATTAAGTTCCTCAAGTTTACTTTAGTTGAACAATACACATAAAAACGGTTTTTGAAGTGCCTAGTAGTAAATGAATTACATCCTTGAATAAGCCATCCTCACATGACCCATGAACCTGTGAGGACATTAAAAGACTGGAATAATCACATTGTTTGTGCTGCAACTGTGTAATTTTTGAAGTAGCTTGCAGCTTAGATAGTGTTAGTTAGTCTCTAGTAGTTGGGTAAATGGGCTTTTTTGTTCTTAAAGTATGTTATACATAAATCCACCATCATCCACATACTGGTCAATAACACATACCCAGACATACACACACAAACACACACAAACACATAATGGGCAGTCAGATGTGTGTTGGCCTGAGGCTTACATGCCCTTGGCAACAGACCGGGTGACCATCGCCTCCCATTAACCTCCTCCAAAGAGGGGGGAGAGAACTGCAAACAGACAAGAGCTGAAGACTTTATATTTAGAGTTGTGCTGCTGTGGCTCTGCTAGCTATCTGTTCCATCTCTGTTCCAACTTGAGAGGCAGTGTTTCCAGCCTAGCAGTAACCTGGCAACAGGTTAGGTACTATTTTCTGATTGTGTGCTTTTATATAAATATATATTAAAAAAAACATGTACCTGTGAGAAAGTCAGGTAAACTCATTCACCTCTAGCAAAAATATTGTTAAAGTGTGTTCAGGTAAATTTTCTTCGATCAGTCAAAAACTGGCAGGTGCAAAACTGGAGGTTAAAGACTCTTAACAAAGTCAACCCAAAAGAAACGGTAGGGTGAAGGAAAAAGGAAACTTGGGTTCTTGCATGTACGAATGTGGCCAGTGATATTGAAGTTGTGGCCTAGATGAGCACTTTTACTTGGAGTACATTTTCAGATATGTGGTGTGTTCCTGCTCCTCTGCTCTACTCTTCTGGTGAAAATACTATCAACATTATTCAAGATCAACATTTGTATGAGAGCATGCTTTTGTCTGGGATTGATCGGTAGCATGGCCATTCATCATGCCGCTCAGTACAGCATGAAAACACTGGAGTTTGAGACAATAAAGCACAGTATTTGTTTAGTTTTTTTTTCAATATACGGAATACAAGCTGTGTATAGTCATTCTTTCCGGTAATTATATTTTATTTGAGTGTGCCAGAAGTGGGTATTTGGACCTAAAGACGGAAAACTGTGTGAACTGGTGGCATAATAATAATTTATATTCCCTAGAGAGGCCACTTACTCAATGTGGTTCAGTTTTTGCTTGTTTTTGCATATGGTCTTCTGTTGGATATTTTTTAGATAATAATGTTCTGAAGGACTTCTTCCTTCCTTCCGATCAATAATTCAAGGTGTTTTTGGAGCAGTGAGTAAACTGCAAACAGGATCCTGATCCATCCGGATAACATAACCTCCATTATGTTATCATGAAGGCCATTGATTAGTGGGGGAATCATTAGCTACTTTCAGCTAATTCTGCTGCAGCTCCATTTAATAGACAACATGATTGTAAATGGAGGGGTAAGAAAATTGTCTAGCCCAGTTTCTAATCAAAACATGCCATTGTAACCAAAATAGTACTTCTAAAGCTCAATTTTACAAACTAATAAAAAAAAAAGAACATAGTCAGTGAAACTCATTTAAAAAAGCAGACATCATAGAACGCATTTACGTTTATGGTTACGCTGTTCTACTTCTCAGTCTGAAGTATGGAAGCTTGTGTGTACTTTTCCACGCCAACTTTGATCAGAGCTCTTGAGCAAATGGTCATCTGGAGTCTGTAAAGGAAACGTTGTCTTAATTGTTAAAACTAACACTGTGCAACCTGTACTGTGTTCTGTCTGGGTTACAGTGGGCACAACGGCGGCTGGCTCTATTTTGTTGTCAAATACAGGAAGGCAGGGAGGTGAAAAACACCATGAACTTGTATCAGTAGAAAGAGAGAGGACACTTGGTATTATTAATAGCAACAGACCAATGACAGTGAACAGAGAGGAGCCTCTGTGAGCTGCCTTTTATGCCAACCACCCCACAACCTCCCACTTCCCTCCACCCCAGCATCTTATGAAATATGTACAAGGCAAACAGAGGTGGGGTTGATGCGCAGACCTTCCTCCTCTATGACTAACCACTACACGTCCAGTACCATTACTTATTTATAAGGCATGCCGTGTAAGTGCCAGAGTGGCCTCGCTCGCTTCCCTCCACGCCATAAGGGCACTTTCATAAGACCCTGTTTACATTTCAACCACCAAAAGAGAAGTGATAACAAAAAAGGATCTCCAATTAGTTACAGTGTCCAGAGCATGGCGGGACACCGGCTGTGACGGTTCTGATAAATATTTGTAACGTGTCTTAAAACCAATTGGTTTGTGCTGGTTGTCATCCAAAGTAATTGGGGGAGATGAGTTGAATACTTTTCCATTGGATTTCAACTGGATTTCCAACTAAAGAGTGGGAAAAAGTGTAAAAACAATAAAGGTTGATAGAGTTGTTCATTGTACATTGCAATTATATTCAAGTAGCTGTTTATGTTTATGTTGTTTGTTTTTATGTTGAAATCGTCTTCTGTTTTTGCTATACTGTATTTGTCTTTAAAAAAAAATATATATATATATATATATATATATATATATATATATATATATATACATATATAGTTTGCAGTGCCAAAACTATTACCAGAATTCAATATTATAACCACTGTGCATGGTTTGAAATCATTTTGTAACGGCATTCAGTTCAGTCCATTTAATGATGTCAAACAGATGTACTGCACATTGAAAGGAATGATGGATGCTCAATAGCTGGATTAGATTCTCTTGATACACATGGATTGAATAATAATTAAAGTCAATTTTGACAACGCTATTATAGAAAAATCAATGAACACAGCAAAGCCTCTTGCATAGTGAATACTTTGCAGATTTTCACAGAAACCTCTTTAAAGCTGTAATGGTATTCGTGGGAGCTTTAAAATTTGGCTTCTCAGGAATAAAATCAATCTTTTCCGTTTGCATAGAAATAAGTGGGAGGATTCATTGTCAGAAAGTAAATAAAGCAGTTTGACAAGCCAATACACCATCACCCACCCCCCCAGTTCTTGTAACACAATAAAGAATCAGATCAAATCTGGATTAAGAATAAAATGCCGGTGGCATTTTACATCCACCTTCCAACTGTATAGAGTGCAAGTCTCGTACTTACCAAGGGACAGCATCTGGTATAACTGTATTCTCTCATACGTCATTATTTATTCTGTGTAAACAATGATGCTCAGTGGATCTATTCTTCAACCACTTTTATTGAAAATCAGATCATACGCTCTAATGTATATCTTTTACCAGTGCTAGAATCTTAAGCAACTGATAAAACTGAAGAAAGGAGCATGACCAACCTTAAAATATACTACCTTGCAAAAAAAAAAAAATTAATAGATTATACTTTATTAGAATATGTAGGCTTCTCAGAATTGTATATAAAGAATGCATTTGAGATAAAATTGTACATAATGGCATAAACATGTTGTAAATGTTGTGAAATAGTCAAATAGACATGCGCAGTTGATCATTGTAAAATTGCGATCTCAATTCACCCTGTTCACGATTTAATTTTTAAACAACTTCGATTTTTTTGTTAATGACTTTGATTCTCATTAAAGTTACAAGCCAACTGCATCACAAGCGCTACTACTTTTTTCTAGTATTAAACATAGACTACGTAAAATTGGATTTTTCAGCGCTCCCGAGCGCTGCAATGCTCCCCTTCTATTCATTGAGGCCTCTGTGTTTACAGGCTTGTGGTGATGCGCAATGTGTTATAGGTGCCAAAACAAATCTAAGTCTGGTACTGGCAATTGGTTTGGCATGATTCATGTGTGCAATAGACATTAAACTTTGTGAAAAAAAGTAATGGCAGACAATCGATCTAAGCTAAAAAAAAATATCATTATTCATATTTTCCCCCAAAAAGTCAAGGTTTGGCTAGGTTTAGGCATCAAAATTAGTTCAAATAAAGATTGTGGTTTGGGTTAAATTAGACATTACTTTACTTCCGGTTATGCATGTGACACAGAACGTGACGTAGCTCCAGTCCTGAGTTTGTTTGAGTCATCCACCATCCCAACCTGCCTTATTGTGCGGAATGTATCATCTTATTTTTGCAATGCTCCCGTCATAATTACTTCAGCCACTAGAGGGCAACACCACTATAAACCTAAATATAAGTCTTGCTGCTTGAACAAATGACTTGTGTTGGCGTTTTTGGGGGGAGGACGGGCTCTGTGAAAGCTAAGCACCCTCCCTCCCTTATGGCAATGTAGGTCATATTTTCCTCCAACTCTGCCTCTTGAGTGTTTCAGCATGAGGCTAGCCCTGTACCATCTCTCGATGCGACCAAACACAGAGCTGGCATTACGTCTAGGGACACACACACACATTCCGACAGAGGCGGTGCCAGGCAGACTTCAGACATGTTACCATACTGCACCACTGTCTGGGACCTCCATTGACACTTTATCCCCAAACCACTATCCAGCGCCACGCCTCACAAATCCAGCCTCAGGCCATGCCAACACTGTCCAGCTGTGTGTGATCCAGCCCAAACCTGGCTGACACAAGTCCACCCTGCATCCACACCATCCACTCCATCTTTCTCCACATCTTGCACACCCTAATCTCTCCCATCACTTGTCTCTGGATGAATGGGGGCTTGGGATTGACGGCAGGCTTGCCGCCTCCGTCCTTGCCATCGCCATCTGCTTGGTAAGCCCAAGGAAAGCGAGAGGAACAGTTGCGTGCGTCTGCCAGCCAGCCAGCTAGCCTTGCCGAGGGCCGTTGCGTCCAGAAACACTGTGCCGTGCCGCAAAACCTTAACTCACTGTCACAGGGCCGTCCAATGTGATTGATCTGGTCCATTTAGTCAGAGCAGCCAAGTCTGGAGGAGGCCTGGTCCTCCTGTAGCCCCTCCAGCTCCCTTCAGCCCACTCTAGCCTTGACATCCCAACTAGCACAACACAAACACTAGAGCCCTGCCAGCTGGCCCACAGGCTTGACATGCTCTGCCTGCTTTTTAGTTAACATCCCACAGGCCTAAAACCAGGCTTACATGGCTGTCCACAGCTCAATTCTTTTGGCGGTCCCATTGAGGAATAATTGATTTGAATTGATTTGAACTGAATCAATGTTCACATTGTGACATGCTTTCACTTCAACAGAATGTCCTCTTGTCCAAAAAAACAGTGTTTAATCTTATTAACCACAGGTTATCTGAGGCTCAGTAGGTTAAATGCAGTTGCTCAGCAAACCAATTAATGCTCAAAGAAAAGCTTTTTATCAGCTCTATGAAATGTTACTGATTCACAAAGCAGTGACATGTGATATATATTATTTTTATTTCAACAAATGTGTCCTCCAGTACATTCCCAAGACATGAATATGTTGCAGATTAAATGCAGCTCAGAGGAAATTAAAGAGGTCATCACTACAGGTTTATGCAGTATTTTTCATCCTCAATATTATTTCCTGTTCAGCACATATACGTATCCCTATGCTTCTTATTGGAAGGTCGGTGCTCTGGCTTGGCTCATTCCAGGGAAGATATTTCAATGGTGTTTAGTTACGATGAAAATGAGTTCCCTAGACACAGAGGTCACGGCCACAGCCCTTCATCCAGTTGCTATTTATGCACTGTGTGTATTACATCACTTTGAAATCAGGCTAGTCCAATGCATTGACTTCTGAATGCTCCCTTTTAACAAGCTGAGTGTTAGTTTTTGGGATTTACCCATTGCCAGGCTTTACGGTTTTCCTTAAAATTCCAACCACATCACATGGACTTATTTTTCTTTTTAGACGTCTGACTGCTGAGGAGAAATCGATTCTCGAGCTGCTCCATTTCACTGTATAAACAGAAAATGATTGTAGATTTAGCGTTAAAAGTCATGTATGGTTTACTTGATTTGTTGATATAGATATGACATTTAGCTGAAACAGACATTGCTTTAAAGCTTTAATTGTGAGCACTGAGGCGAGGCAAAGATACAGACCTTTTAGTTTCAGGCCAGCTTTCAGAAGAGAAACTGACTCAATGTCCTGCACGTACACCGAGTGAGCTTAAGAAACTCAGGGAAGTTGTTTGGAAAGTTGAGTGTCCTTTTGCTTAAATATTTTACAGCAGGAGAGCTTTTTCTCTGAAACTTTTCAACATCCTTTTGGTCACTGTATTTTTTTCCTCATCTGTCTTTAACTGCCCCTCTCTCTCTTTCTGTAAGCCTCTCTCTCTCTCTCTCTCTCTCTCTCTCTCTCTCTCTACCCCCCCATCTTGCGCTGCCTGCTAGTTCCGTTTTACTTTTGCTGCACAAGACAATTTCAGACATGGGGTAAAATGGACAAAGGAGCTTTCTGTCATGCAGATTCAATATTTTTTTTTAACTTTACACCTGAATTTTTCCTCTGGGGTTCATTAAAGACTTGACTAAAGTAATATTTATTATATATGCTAAACAAGACACACAAAATCAAATGTGTTGACGTGTTTTGTGCAATACAGCACAGTAGTTTGCATTACAGCGGGTCAATACTTCTAATCTCCATGATCCCCTACAAGAATTTAAAGTAACACTATGGTGTGCCAACTGAAGCAAACTCCCTATCTGACTGAGGCAGTTGGAGTGTTCGTCTGTGAGCCGTCCAAGGACCACCATGGGAACTACAGGGGTTAGCTGGAAAGATTGTGGGAGTGCAATGGCAGTTGCGGGACTTTTCTCATGTGAAAAGGGCCCAGCCGTCCCACAGAAAAACACACCACTACAAACAGTAAAAAGGGATCCGTGACCTATTAATGTGGCACTCTGAGTTTGATTACAAAAAAGTAATAGCAACCCTTTTTATATTTTTCCCTTCTCCATGTTCATAATCGCAGGCAGGTTAATTAAAGAATTCTTTTCTTAATTCCCCAGAATATAATCATGACAGTTTTACAAGCAGCAAGGTAATATGATCTCATATTTTTGTTCAGTGCTGCTAACCGTGTTGCAAAGTAGTTTTAAGCGTGTCTCCAATGGTGACATCTCATCACGGCGCAGTATGAAATGGTCCTGAAGTTGAATGAGAGTCAAACAAAAGCGTGAGGGAATTAGTACATGCTAAGGCACATTTCCAGAAAGTGTTTATGTTCTTCTTAAAGCCTTTCTCTGGCAGAAGCGATTACATGAACGTCTCCTACTTATTTGTTTTCATCTGAACGTTTGGCTGAGGGGTTTATCCATCTTGACAAGCACATAATATGGCTTTTGGTGCTGTGAGGGAGTAAATGAGAGAGAGTGAGAGAGAGAGAGAGGGGGGGGGATTTGAAAGTTAAAACAGAGGCTCTATGGTGGGGTTTTATCACTTTTCTTGCTCTTCCCTTCCTCTCTTTAACAACATGCTTAACTCCCCAAAGATGTGTTGAAAGATCACAATAATCCCCTCGAAATGACATTAGTCCTCACTCTCCTCTTTGAGTAGGTGGAATGTATCTGAGCCAAATTACTGAAGACACTGTAGGGTGTTGGGAACGATGTGATAAACACATAAAGTTTCCAATGTAATATGATTAACTCTAAAAAGTATAAATATGGCGTTCACTCAGCATCCCATGTTAAGCCAATTAGAAACTGTACAGTAAGTGAATTTTGGTCCGTATGATAGTTTGACTTGACTTCCTCAGCAGTTAAAGCAAATCTTACAAAATAGTGAGCATTTACTATGTAAACTTTCCATCATCTTCTGTTGGTCATTATAATTTCAGTGAAAATAGCCTTGAGACCACACCATAATGAAATAGGTAATTATCATTGAAAATTGCTTATACGGGGTCTAGTTAATGTACAGTAATTGATGACACTGGATCAAGACACTGTCAAAGTCCCACTATGTTGTATTTTAAAATGTACCACACCAAACAAAACCAGCAGAAAGAACATTTTACTTGTTACGTAGCAGGACATAAAAAGGAAAATGCATAATAATCTCTGGTTGGATTGTCCTCTAACACACTGTCTCAACCACTTGGCCTCTACTTGAAGCAAACATCAAAATAGAGCATTACAGAATGTGAACCTCTCCCTCTACCAATGGTGCATTTGGACATCGTAGAAAGAGCACCAAAGTGCTTATTTCTACTCTATCAAATGGGGAGGCTGGGAGGCTGGATTGGAGTGCTCAGCTCCTAAAATTGCTGCCAAGATATGCCACAGAGTTTTAAACCAGCTTTCAGTTACAGAACAGTACAATACTGAAGTAGAGAGGAGGGTCCTCTCTGTTCTTTGTCTCCTTGTCGGGGGTATTTTTGACACACATATTTTATGCCTTTTATTATTAACCAATTTCATGTGTTTTACGATTTTGTTTTGGTTCTGGTTGTTCCAATTGATATCTACGTGGAAATTATCTATCTTTCTATCCATCTATCTCTGTCTTTCTTCCGCTATAACTTGTGGTCTTGTGTCGTGTTCCTAGTTGTGTATGCATATGTCACACAACGGTTGTTTTTGCAACCCATATAGTTCTTTATGTGTGTGGCTGTCTGTTTGCAGATCCACTTCCCCTGGTGTGTGAAGTGTTGGATAATTAGCTGCCTTATCAGCCTGGGACACGGGCAGGCTCCTCTCCACTGACAGGTCATGGAGCCCAGGACCAGTGGGAGGTTGGAGAAAAGGAGGAGGCAGGATGATAAGGCCACAGGAGGAGAGACAAGGAGAGAGAAAGGGAGAGAAATAGAGAGAGAGGGTAAGGAGCTGAAGGGAGAGAGAACAGAGGAGATGGGGAGGGGGCAGGGAAGCAGACAAAAACTGAAAGAGAGAAATGGGATGAGGAGCCAGACAGAGGAGTAGACAGAGAGATGGAGCAGTTAAAAAGGGGGAGACAGTTAGGCCCCGCAAGGACAGAGCAGCTGCTCCGGCCTATCAGCTCTTCCACGAGACCTCGGCACTCATTAGCATAAATTCAAATGACAAATGTGGCCCGCTTTGGCAAAGACTAATTAATTCACGGAGGGGGGAAACTCACTAGAGTAAGAATTCAAATCATTTAATGCCACAGGCCTGAACAAGTGTTAAGAGGGAGCGTGTTGAGCTCCATTGTGTTTTGGAATTATTACCGTTGCCTTACATGTCCTGAAAAGGTTACAGCTTTCATTCCAGTGTTTAAGTTGTGCTTGTTTGTTTTTTACGTATACTTTTTCAGAATTCAGGTGAATGCTCAATTGTTTGGAAAAGTCTGAGTTTGTTAGCATACAGCGTTTTTTTACATATGGGCATATTTGCATGCTGTGTGTGTGTGTGTGTGTGTGTAAATGTGTGTGTGTGTGTGTGTGTGTGTGTGTGTATGGGTGGTTGGGTGTGGGGGGTGTGAGGGGGTGTGATTGGGTTGAATAGATTGATGTTTTGTGCAGTATATTTTTACACATAAACACACAGGCAAGCACATACACACACTCAGGACTTAATGGTTTATAAGAGGGAACAATGGACAGGAAAAGATTGCTTCGCTCTGAAGTGATGGCAGGCTGTGACGGCCTGAAAAACACAGGGAAAGGATAAGTGCTCCCCCTTGTGTTCTGCTCACATACTTCTGCCTTTACTGTAATCCTGTATCCATATGGTTTTATAAACTATAATCATGCTTTGTAGGACAGTGTAACTGTCTAGTGCACTCTGTCACTATGGATACCTGTACAAAGTTTGCACATTGCATTCAGCCTCTTCTTTTCTTCTTGGCACTGAGAGCATTACCTCATGTTGTCCTCCTTTCACTTGTCTGAAATGTCTGCCAATAAACTGTCTCGCTAACTTTTCTTAACAAGCCTATGACTCTCAAATTAATCAATCCAACGTGTTGGCAAGTGACACTGACTGGCGTGGGGGGCCTTAATGATCCGTTTGAATCCGATTATAGATAAAGCTTGCGTTAGCCATAAATACTTGTTGTTTTCCACTTTACAGCAGGTTTAAGTCATCAAGTTCAGGTGTTCCTGCAACAGTGCCAGTGTGAGTGTGTGGGTTTGTGTGTGTGTGTGTGTGTTTGTGTATTGGAATGAGTTTCTCTCATTCTCGACTGCTCTGTCTCACTCCCTCTACCTCCTTACGTCTTTCCCTTTCCACCCTACTCCAAAACACACCAGGCTTAGGCAGGTGCAACCGTTTTCCTCACCAAATCCCTTGTTAACGACCCCACAACGATTGCCCAAGAGCGGTCCCCGCTAAACCAGGCTCTTCCTGCACCATAATTACATCAAAACAGAACATGTTGTGCAGTGTGAGGACTATTTATACATCCGCATCGAGAGCCAGTTTTCAGTCTTTCTGCTTTCAAGGAACATAATTCTGCAGCTACTTTGTGTTTGTGTGTGTGTGTGTGTGTGTGTGTGTGTGTGTGTGTGTGTGTGTGTGTGTGTGTGTGTGTGTGTGTGTGTGTGTGTGTGACTCGGGGTGGGTGTTTGGGGAGTAAATTGTTGGTGGTTGGCGGGGATAGTGTGATTCTCCAGGTGGCACACAGGGGCCCCAGTTGCCGCTGCCCATTACCAATTACACCAAGACTCCTACACCTGTGAAACACATTATATCTTGACCAAAGCACTAAAAGGAGGTGGTTCTCCTTTTGTCTGACAGTGGCAGACAGCTAAATCGATTTGAAGGCAATGCTATAACCCACTGTTGGTTTAAAAGGGATAATTCAGGCAAAGCCACAACTATTATGGGCCCGCTATTCATATCTTTACATGAGGCCATCACAATTTCCACACTAGCTCTGTATGTAATATGATTTCTCTCTGGTTTAAACTACAGAATGTTCTTTGTTGGACAGATTGCATAAACGTTCCACCCTCTGATGGGCAATTACACTGCCGGCCATTTATTTATTTAATACCATCACTACCATGGCAATGACGTTGTCTCATCCATACTTTCATGCTGTCATATAGCATTTTATTTTAATTCCTAAATCCCCACATTTGTAGTGGTACTTTCAAAGCATCATCAGTTCATCAACTAATGCAAACATTTGTCCACAGAAAGTGTTTAGAATATTAGCAGTTAACAATGCTCTAAATCAAAATCCTTTTATAGCTCAAAAGGTCCCTAGAACAGCTTTTAATACATAATATCAATGCATTGGGAACAGTGCACATTCAATTCCAAATCAAAACACAACCAAAATTGATCAAATTTGTTTTATACCTTAACAGAAAGTGAAGAAAACAGAACATTAGGCTGTTCAAAGGAATGGCAGTATTTGCATTTTTCTTTACAAACGCACACTTTTACTGTATGAACTGAAAAATATCCCCAGGGTGTGCTTTACTTTGAATCACTGCACTGATTTTTAGTTGCATAACCATTATTTCTGAGAACTGCTTCCCAGCTGTGTTGCATGGAGTCTACCAACTTCTGGCACCTGTGAACAGGTATTCCAGCCAAGGATGATTGAACTACATTCCACAATTCTTCTGCATTACTGGGTTCTGCCTCAAAAACAGCAAATACAAGTGTTTTGGCTTACAAGGGATTGGGCTGGCCACTCCATAACATCAATCTTCATCTGGAACCAAAACTTTGCTCACTTACTGGTGTGTTTTGGGTCATTGTCTTGTTGAAAAAGAGGCACTTCAAAAGGCATTTCTTCTTCAGCATAAGGCAATATGACCTCTTCAAGTATTTTGATGTATTGAAACTGATCCATAATCCCTGGTATGCGATAAATACACCACAGCTTCACAGTATGAGAAACATCCCCACGACATGATTTTTTGCTGATTTGTTTCTGTTTGTTTTTATGGATCTCCTGTTTTATTTTGAAATCCACTTTTTGTCTTTATTTATTTCAGAAGTTTTCTTTAAACCAATCACAATCATCATGGGCGGCAATAAGTGCCCAACAGAGTCACGGTGCTACTGGAAAAAAAAACATGAGAAGGAACTTGTTTTGGTGAAACAAGTTGTTTTAGTTGTGCAACAGAAAACTCAGATTGGACAGATAGTCTACCTCGCTTTCTGGATTTACCCTGCAGAGATCTGAGGAGCAGTTAACCATAGTTCACATAAATCCACCGGAGTTTAAAATTCTAACACAAAGAAAGCACAAGCTAACACTATCCGGGCGCAAAAGAGTGTGATCTGGCGGAATTTCTAGCAGCACCAGAGCAATCTAGGAATTGGAACATCGTGGATATAGACAATTGGGAGCTGGATCAGAATTTGAACATCAGCTGAAGCTAAACATGCACACACTAAGAACAAAACCATGTCCGATTCCAAGGCAAAACTGCACAAATGCAGATTTGGAACTACAGCGGATATCTCAAGACAGAGGAACTTAACTGACTGACAGATGAGACATTCAAGTACTTCATAATACACAGTTTAGTATATTTAAAGATTGGGGTTCCTCACATAACAGATGAAAGACAAATATGTAAATACATTTTCAGTAGTGACAGTCTGGGGTTCAGTCCACTTACAGTACATCTACATTGTGTGTGTGTGTATTTTATTTATATACAGATGCACACAGTTTAGTCCCATATTCTCCCCTATTACAAATTATTGTGACTTTAATTAGCTTTCTGTCAAGCACATTCTGATTCTTAAAATTTTAAAGCTCAATATCTACTCTCCTGAAGGCAGCTACAACCTGATAATCTTAAGATAACTAAATTTGAAGTATGACTGTTGCTACACCTTGCAATACCCTGCTGACCCACATGGAGCAGTGAGGAAAGGAGTGGAGGAATCATGGGAGGAAATGGTTTCATGGCTGAGCTGACTGTTTGAATTAGTCTATCTGAAATGGGCATCGTCTGCTAGCACTCTGACATGGTGTTGCTCTCGCCTTTGGCATGCATCCATCCCTTCAGAATGACACACATGCACACACACGCACACACATAGTCACACACAGACGCACACACTCACACTCAGACACACACGCACACAGACTCACACACAGACACACACACCGTGCATTTAGCTTGCCTTCCTCCGACCTCCCCGTTGTGTCTGACACAGCACCCATGATCCTTTGCCTCGCGGGCTGTGAGCTGTCAGAGTGACAGGGCATGAGGAGGTTGACATGTGACACTGCGAGACAGGATCAAATGTGTCATCATCTCCTCAAAGAAAGAAACAAAAAGATGAGAAACTCTTTTGCGTACCATAAGCTAATTCTTGTTTGTTATCACTGCCAGGTTTAAATTTCCATCTAATTTAATTTTGTCAGTTTCAACCAGGATTTAGCTCTTTCGATCTACAGCCGTTGTTTGAAACAAAACTCGGACCAATATGTCAATACAGTAAGGTCAATGATTACCTAATCCAAGTAGGCTGAGGTGTTAAAATAAGATCATGGCAAAAATGTATAAGATTGCTGCAGTGATCCTCTACTTTGCTGTGTCTAACTGTGTGATGTATGCAAAGCACTCACACACACACGCACGCAGGCACACACACACACACACACACACACACACACACACACACACACACACACAGACACAAACAAACACAAAGCTCTCTCTAGCTTAGTCCAGTCCGTCCTGGGCTGTCCAGGCCTTGATTGTGCTAATATACCACACATCAGCCCTTTATTGTTTCTTCCACTGTGGTAATGGAAACAGAGTCAATGTGGCACTAAGGAAGTGGTGGTCAAGGGCTGCGGGCCCCGGGCCCTGCATGGCCCCTCCATGGTTGGCATTACTTTACTCACACGCACACACGTGCAGTACTTATACAGACATACACATTATTGCGCACAACCTGTCATTCTCTCCTTCTCTGGATTTAAAACACACACACACACACACACACACACACACACACACACACAAATACAATATATCACGAGGAAGTTCCGCAAGCCGCACTGTAGTAAAAAAAACACACCGCCCCTGCTTCCCTTCAAATGGTAGGAAATCCTGGACATGTCGAGCACGTTTAGAAAAATACTTGAGGTTTTGGAGAAATTGGGATCACCTCATCTCAGAGTAACGTGATGCTAGTTATATAAAAAAATGAAGGGGTGCCCATATGGAAGCCATTGCAGACCTCGTGTATGCACGTACACATCAAAGGAACTCCAGCCCGCCTGCTAATGAGGGTGACTGTGACGTTTTTATGTTGTTATCCTACTGTGTGGCTTAGGTAATGCCTGTATAGGATGGGAGGTTTCATCCACACATTCACAGGGGGGTCTGGGTGGTATTGTTACAGCCTTAACACATTTTTATGGTCTTTTTAGGCTTTTGAATTATGGTATCAGCTCTACACATGGCAGGTAGGGTTTAGTGGACGGTTAGCAAGCTGGATTTATTTACTGAAATGTCTCACAGCAGCCAAACTGACACAGAGCAACTGGCGCTCTGTTTACAGTGAAACACCAAACACCAGTGGTTCATCTTAGCAAAGCAGAATAGAATAGAAAATAGGCTTTAATTTCCATTCTGCGCAAACCTTGTAAAATCTAAACAGAACAATAAAATTACTGTTTTTTTATTGCTCTAATGCTCCAGTGTGGCTTTCACATTTGATCTTAGTGTGAACAAAGAGATGTTAGATGCTGTAGTATTAATTGTGTGAGTGCTGCCCCTGGTAAGTATGTGTGTGACAGATACAGTGCATGCTTGCCTGTGTCTGTATACTGTATTTGTGCATCTGTGTGTGTACTTCCATGGTCCTGTGCTATCAGTCTTGGTCAGGTCCCTGCCTGTGTGTGTGAAGGTTTGTCTCTCTGTGTTGTTGCAGCCTGTGTAATCATGGTATTAATTATTAGCTGTTTGCTCTCCATCATCCACCTTCCCTGGGGCGGGCACCGTGCCTGGCCTGCCAAGGGCTGGCTCCGGGTGTCTCATCCACTATAAATCTGCACGGTTAACATCACAATTAGTGGAGCAGCAGTGTGAACCACAAATTCTTGTCTTATTGCAAGGTCAAAAAAAATTGAACTGTTTAGCTTTTTTTGCATTTAAACAAACTTTTTTGCCTTTGTTGATTTTTGCAGCTAAATGAAATGCAGTGTTGTTTTTTTTCAAAACCACTCTTGTAGCCTAAAGTCATGTACTTCAGCCAAGAAATAAACAATGTGTCCCCATGGGCTTAACCTGAATGGTGTGAGAAAAGATGTCTCACTTTTTCCCGCTTAATGTCCTTGGGCCAGGCTGTGAAATTGTCTTAACTCTATCTGATCTCATATGTGTCCTTTTCACACACTGCCACCGGCATATCTGCATCACTCACTAACACACACTATGCTTGTGTACATTTGTCTCCCTCAAATCCACCATCGGCATAGCTCCTTCAGAGATACTTGTGAAATGAATTGTCTGAGAGAAAGTCACAGCATCTGGCAGTGGTTGTGGTGCCTCAGGCAGTTTGCGTGTGCGTGCGTGCGTGCGTGCGTGCGTGCGTGCGTGCGTGCGTGCGTGCATGCATGCGTTTGTGCGTGCTTTCACTCCTGCTAGTCTTTAGGGACAGCTCACCTCATTATTGACCACTAGAACGTCATATTTATATGCTGACTGGTAACTTTGAAAACAATTTAGTCTTCAATTTGAGGTCATGATTTACTTGACAATATTTCACTATTCTTCACTAAAATGCTTCTATTTATTTCATTTTAAAAATATGAAAATGTGTACAATCACAAGCAATCCAAAACACTTAAAGTAATTCTCTGGATTGAAACAGTTTAGAAAATCTTACGATTAAACCCTATTACCCTTCATTCATCTTGGCCAATTTTGCTTTATTTGCCATTCATTGGCTACCACAACCTCTGTCATGTTTCCCATTTCTTTCAAATTCAATGACAGTCATAAAAACCAGAAAAGATTAATTTAGCATTTTATGTCAATTTACTGAATGGAAACATAAATGATCAGTATAAAGAAAAATCCAATAAACCTAAACCAGAAAGGGAGATATTTCTCCTGGAACCACAGCAGCGTTAATAAAAACCACTTATGGTTTTCAGAGAAACAACAGCATGTCATTGTCCAGGATAACGGCTTGAAGATGAGGTAACAGATTTGGACGCGCCTGTTGCTAGATTTAAAGCGGGATTTATTTATTTAATCTTCAAAATCAGGAAAATAAAGCATTTGTACAGAGTCTGTTGCATTAATTAAAACTACCAATGTTCCCCTGTGGTTTCCAACTACTTTGAAGATTCCTTCACAATAGACTGAGAGACTTAACCATTAACAAACTGGAGGCAGAAAGAAAATCTCTGTGATTGGATCACAATGCCACATGTTGGCTGATTGTGAGCGCAGGAATTGTATCATAAAAGCAAAAACCGCCTCTTGGGAATCATGTCAGGAAAAATCCCGTAGAGGAAATGCTGCCAACTAGTCTTCACCAATGATTTTTTTTTTTGCTTCAAGACAGAGAGATGATATAATCCTCTGTTCATTGTTGGGGTTGTGTGAGACTGGCCGAGGGAAATGGCTTTTTGATGGCAATGGCGGGGAAAGGGAGCTTTGCCAAACAGGGCTTCAGAAGTTAATGGGCCGGTTTTCTATGCTGACAGTAAAATCTTGGCTGGAGCCGTCAGGAGCTTGTTAGGCGTTATCTACTTCAGCGGTTTTGAAGATTAACTTTAAAGGGAAAACAGAATATGACAATGTCAAGAACAAGAGAGATGTCTAAAAGCAAAGGTTTAATCAAGACTTACACCAGATGGAATTATCACCAAGCTAAAGCTGATTTATGTTGAGGAAGCATAATAGTTTAGAGAAATTCTTCCCAGATAACAGTTGTAGCCTTGAGATCGTCTCAGAAGCAAACAGCATCAGTGGTGGATTCACATTTTGATACAGCACCAAGTGTTCCAGTGGAGTTTATATTGCCGGCGGGTCTTGTTTGATCCAGTGGATGAAATGTTGCCTGTGGTAACTATTGCCCCTTCAGAACAAAGAGCCAAGAAGAAGAGAATGAGACCCATTTTCTCAGTGAGTGCTCTTACGTACAGGTGCTTACTAACACTGATCTTTTTTTCAGCAAGGGAAGAGAAAAACAGGAGCTTCTTAAGTCTTTTAAAAATAACACTGCATGCCTGAGCTCTGCCAAACCTTTACAAACGCAGAGCACTGTGGGTACTGTAACTTTGGTAGCATTTTGGAGTGAGGAAGCTCCAACCAGGTGGTCCACTAGCACACATATTGGTGAGAATATCAGGACAGGAAGCCTTCAGGACAGATGGGCTGACCATGTCCTTCATGCTTCCTTCTACAGAACAATGAGCCAAAAAGTAAACAAGTCCCATCGCTGCATGCAGGTGCTTGCAGCTACAGCACAGCGAAGACAGAAGGCTTAACACAGAGTTATGAGACTGCTGTGGTAAGATGTTGTCGTCCGTAAACTGACACTCTCCCAAACACATAATTAATCACAAAAAAGTTGCAGTAAACTATTAGTTAGACGATGACAGGCAGGGGTTGAGGAGCGGCACGGAGAGGGAAGGCTGCCTCTGAAATGGAGGCTAAGAATAGCGGGCGTCTGTAGTTGTTTGTACATGAATGTGTGTTTCACATGTTAGTCTGTGCCCATGTGCATGTGTTTGTGGGTGTCTGTGCTTATCCTCCCCTCCAAGGTTTGCCAGAATCTGAAACCCAGCCAATAAGCCACGAGCCATCAGCAGCCAGGTCAGATTAGCTGTCTGTCGTTGGCCTTTGTGCTGATAACACTACAGTGAGTGGCACTTCCCTACCGCCACTTCACCTCGGCCGTCCCACAATTGTCAGTCCTCCACCGGTCAGATAGGGTCTGTCAGTTAAGTAAGAGATAAAGGGAAAGTCAGGAGGAGGGGGGGGGGGGGGGTTGTTCTCTGTTAGTTTAGCACCCTCGACGAAGGGTTTTTGTAACTGATGAGGGTCACAGAATGAAGGGACTGCCTAAAGACAGAGGGAAAAGGGGGAGGGAAAGTTGACTGGCACATTAGCCGGTGTCTCCCAATCCCTCTGCTTAATCTGAAGAGACAAGGGAGCTCTTGAGTTGCCGGGATGACCATGGGAACAGGGATATGGCGATGTAAGAGAAGAGGGGACACAACTGTCCAGATCAATTTGCCTTCACATTCCCTGTGCACAGATGTCCTCTCTTTCACTCACTGTTTATCTTTCTCATGCACACCAATTTTTAAAGTACATACATGGGTGTATGATTCATGTTAATGTTTTTTTTTTTAATTATTCTGCTTGTTTAAAAACTTAAATCTCTCAATCTTGCTCATTTGAGCTTCTCACGGTCTTCTCCTTGCATCCCAATTAGTCATAAGAGGCTCATCACCTTTTCACACATATCAGTGATGATTAGCCTTCTGGGATAACCTCGACAGAATAGTCTCCTGGATAGATTTAGTCAGTCTGTCAACAGGCATCAGTTCGGGAAGGTTGAGACCCATGTCAAACATTACCTCTCTATTTCAGAACAGAAGCCCATCTGCCAAACACTGTTATTCAACTGGCACTACATGAGCGTAACCTAGCCCTCACATAAATATTAAAGGTGTATGGTTAAGAAATATTAATGTCATGTTGAATCAATCATTATTACCCTAGGGGAAAATCCTGTTTGAGGTGTAGCAGCATTAGCCATTTTTAGCTTTGGAAATGTCTGGAAATTCCACTTCTAAAATGTGTGTAACAATGAGCCTCCTCTCTGCCTGTCAAAATATTTTGCCCTTTGTCCTGAGGAATCTGTTCATTTCAGAGAGCTCTCTCTCTCTCTCAATAATGTTTTCAATGAAGTATTGGAAAAGGTAATGTCTCCACCTATAGGTGCAAACACAGCACTGCAAATCACAACTTTTATGTCTTCTACCCAATGCTTTTGGGCGTGAATGCATAAGTTAAACAGTGGCGGTTGAAGTTACAATAATACTCAGTACATAATTCAAAATCCTCCTGAAGTAAAAGCATAAGTATAAGTATTAGCAACAAAATGCACTTAAAGTAATAAAAGTACCACTTATACTATTATATAATAATCATAAATATTGAGCTTGTTTTAATTACTTTGTATACTGTTGGCTAGCCTAACCTTTAATATCATATAACAATGCATTAGTAGAATATATGATACATTAATAATCTTTTAAGTAACTAATTTTGTCAGATTAATGCTTCGCTCTGAAATGTAGCGGACTAGAAGTATAACAAAGTGGAAATATGGAAATAAATATACTTCAAACTTGAACTAGTTACATTCCACCACTGACTGTTAGTAAAACTAAAGGGGAAAGTTAAAGGGGAACTATGCAGTTTCTTTTAGCTTAATTTACCTAAACTGAACAGTTTCGGAGTCATTGGAATGGTCAAATGACTGTTTTTTAAGATGAATGGTGGTCATCTCGCTCCCTCCTAGCACCTGTGAGCAGGAAAACGTTACAACAGCCTCACGTAGTATCGCGTGATATCAGGTCTTGCGATATAACAAATTGCCTCACGGCACAATGCAATGAGGATTTTTTCAGACTGTCTTCATGGCTGGGCCGGCAAAAAAGAAGCAGAAAGCTAGGAAAGCATCGTCGGAGGAAAAAAGAAAGAAAAAAAACGGCCATTACAGTTTCTGTTTGTTTAAAACCTAAAACATGAAGTATCAAACAGGAGACAAACACTTTAAGGCATTTCTAGTTTGTAGATGCTATATATTTGTAAGTTTTTGAGTAAATACAAAGAAATTACATTACATCATAGCATACAAACATACAAGCCAAGTATAGAAAAGAAGAAGATCTTTGATGTTGTTTTATACAATATTATATACAGTGCAGATTATTAAGACATTACAGAAGATTACAAAAGGAAGATTTTGTTTTTCATGTCTGTGTCGACAAAATGCTTTAATTTCTTAAAATCTAGGAAAAATTAAGATGACACATGATCACGTGTGAAAGGCCGTCACCATATGAACAAAACACAGCCTATATTAAAGTGTGATAGAGAGATACAGGTGTTGACACAGTGCCTTTTTCTTCTGCTTGTTTATCTTTTGTTAAGCTGCTGTTCTGGTCATTAAAATGTGCAGTGAGACTGTCAGTAACTAAACAGTGTGACAAAAAACTCAGGAAATACAGGAAGATGATTATAAGAGGATGTCTGATACATGTATCTTGATTAGATATACCAGTCAAGAGCAGTACAATTTTTTTTTAGCAATGTAACAAACAAAAGCAAACGGTGAGCAGAATGGGATGCTTGTTATATGTGTGGATCAAAAGGAAGACGATACACTATAAAAAATCTGTTTGTGTTTCTCACAATAAAAGCAAGTTTGTGATCCTTTGTCATTATGATCTGATCCCTCCCACCAACATTCCCGCTGTATCTCAAAAGGAAATAAGTTATTTTGGTCCAGGAAAAGGTCTCTGCTATTTTATCCAAGAAAATGAGGCTGGGTAAATTCTACATACTTGTGAGACTATTTTGTTTTTGTGAAAAAAAAAACATCAAAATAGAGAGCCACACTTTCCTTTATGCTTTCTACAAAACAGGTAGTCACATTTTTCTTTATCATTCCTACAATATAGAGAGTACAAAGTTTTAGTGGGAGGATTAAGGTAAAAAAAAAAAAAACATGCACAAATGTGAGGGGAGATGGCATCCCTGAGTGTGTGTGTGTGTGTATGTGTGTGTTTGTGTGTGCTAGTGTGTCTCTGCCTGCCTATATGGTCTCAACATAATTGGCAGGGAACAAGCCTTGACGGCCATCTTTGCTCCATCCCCTCCACCAGGCTTTGTCCACCCTTTCCACGTCCTTGATGATGTCACCAGGCTCAAAGGAGATCTCAGATTCGTCCTCTGTAGGAAACACAATATAACATGGTGAAGACCCACTAATCACGGTGTAATTACTGTAAGTGGAGGCACTTTATGTGAACATGCATGGCGATTATCCTCTAAATGGCAGCTTACCTGCTTGGTAGTCATAAAGAGCTCGGACGCAAATTTGTCTCTCGGCTAAAACCTGGATTTGAAAAGGAAGACAGAGTCAGACAAAGGCTGTGATCATGAAATAGATGTCTTGTTGAACTAAAATTAAATGGGTGACATGTTGGTGGCATTGTACTTTATTTTAAATGCCACATACACTGTCCTGCTGCAGTGAATACTCACTGGTTAGATTTTTTTATGAAAAAGTATGTTTGTGTAAAGATCTACATCTTCATGGGGAACCAATGAGCTTGGGGCTAAGAGCCACATTTCAGTACTTATTTCAGAGATTTTTGTGGGATTTTTTGAACTAAGAAAAAAATATGATGACTATATACTTGTCCTTTAAACCCAAACAAATGTTCAACAAAATTTAGTTTTTAGAATTCCAAAAATTCAATTTTTGGACTAACAGGCTTGGTGCGAGACACTGTGCAAGTACAATAATTAATACGGTACCTCTTGTCCATTTTCTGAGATTATCTGTTCCTTATCCTCAACAACGTCATCCTCCTCTGCCATGCCATGAAGATCATAGCAGCCGGCCAGCTCTGGTGAGCTGAATTCTGTGTCAGATGGACTCAAAGATCGCTCTGAGGAAGAGCAGTCGAAAAATCATTCATCAAAGTTCAACCAGCTCAGACAATAAGTGTTTTAATGTTTTTTCACTGAACAATGCTACTTTGTGCAATACTTTTTGAATTAATTTGTTGCCAAACCTAGGTCATTCTCTTCCTCTGTGTCCTCTCCATTTGTAATCCCATTGGTTGACAGGACGACAGACTCGTGTTTGATTACTTGACAAATTTGTTCGGCATCTGAAAGGAATGGTTGTGATCTTTTATCATTGTGTAACATATCAAATTTCTTTTTGAACTTTTAGAAAGCTACAGTGCATCATTTGAAAATAAATAGAGTGTGATAGTGTAACAATGCATTTTAAACATGTCTGCATGTCAAAATAACAGGACACAAGAACAAGAAGGCTACCAGCAACTGCTGACTCAGGAAACTCAGCAGGCTCGGAGTGGTCCTGACTGCCTCCTGATTGGTCATTCTCCTCTCCATCTTCCTTTTCCTCTTCTTCCTCCTGCACCACCTCCACCAGTTGTGCATGCTCAGTATCCTGTTTTAATCCCTCCTCCTCTTCCTCCTTGTCCTCTTCCTTCTTCTTTTCCTCCTCCTCTTCGTCCTGCTCTCGTGCCTCGGTCTGGACTGGTTCTGTGGTCACAGTGCAAGGCTCTGGTTGTGTTTCAGCCATCTCCACATCCTCTTCCTCGTCCTCCTCCACCAGTACAGCCTGCACTTTGTAGGCAACGTCTGAGACCAGCTCAGTGTGCATCTGAGTGGATATGTTGAGGTCTGTTGGGTGGAAAATTATATAATTAAAAAAACAACTGTGAATTTGATAAGCTTACGTGTTGTAAAAGAGCCCGCGAAGACTGTGTATGCCTGTAGTAGAATAACTGAACTATAAAGCATGCAAAAGTTGGGTTCTCTTGGTGCATATTTCAATAACGCTTGGCATGACTAAAAGTATGTGGTTGCTTTGGGAATACTTAATTGTGACTGGACTGTACAATATTCTGAGCTCTGTTATTTCTGTGTAACAGGACACCGATTCATAGTTCCTGGCCTGATTTACACAGTCTGGAGTATGTGGGAGTAGTTTTTTGGCAAAAGCACCTAAGTCACTTTAACCTGTAATACAAAAAATGAACAACCACTACTTAATGTCAAACGATCAATGTCTTTGTCAAAGCAATAAGCAGAGTAACATGCTTATCTTCACATTGCACAGTCACCGTGATTTTGTTGTTTTAGCAATAATGACATGAGCTCTGCCGATTACCTCTAAACGGAAAGAAATAATAATATTGCATAATTACATCGCCATATAACTAATGTGTCCTGTTCCACCCTACCTGTGTTTGGCTGTGGTTTCTCTGGAAGAGGAGCTGTTGGAGCATGTGGAACTACACCAGGCTCGAAGCAGAAAGCAGAGTGCTCTGAATGGATTGGTGTATTAGGGGGCGAGGCGGGCAGGGCCTCTGAATGTGGCTGAGAGAGCTTGTTATTTACTAAACTGGGGGACAAGGAAACCAAGAGAGTAGGGGAGGCTGGAGGTGCAGAAGGTTGTGTGGGTGACGGTGGTTTGGGCACAACAACAGCCTGCTCTTGGTGGTAAGTTTGTGGAACGCTGGGCAGCGCCGAGGCTGGAGGGGCAGGCCGAAGAGGTGATGTAGGCTGGGACATGGGGGCTCTGGGCCTTTGTGGAGAGGTGACAGGGCGGAAATCGGGGCTTGTGGGGGGCGACGTGGCGCGGTAGATAGGGGAACGAGGACCCCGGGAGAAGGGGGAGACCAGGGGTGAACTGTAAGGGGAGGATGATGTGCTCTCCTCTGTTTTAGAGAAGATGAAGGCTGTGTCTGTCAGGCTGCGCTGGTATCGTCTGAATGGTTTGCCTGGAGAGAAATAAAAAAGTGTGTGAGTAATAAAATATATATATATATATATATATATATATATATATATATATATATATATATATATATACACATCATTATAACACAACACAAATATTATATTTATTTTTCACCTCTACTACATAAGCTCTGTATGTAACGTAGTGTTATTCCTGTCTCCATGTCTCTATTAATTGTGACGTTAGACAACCAATCACAAACATTACTAGATATTGGTAGAAGCACACTGCATGCTTATTGGCTCACTGACGCTGATCAGAATTATTCCTTAGGTATTGAACTTGGGTATTGATTGACGTGGCATTTTTTGATACATTGATAAAGGCAATTCGGTTGCCTAAAAAGAATGGAATTCAGTACCCTACACATGGTAGCATTACTCTTGGATTGAGCTACTGGTACATACCAGTGCGGGAGGATCCGGGGCTGGTGGGACTTTGTGCTGATGATGATGAAAGCTGCCTGAAGAACTCCCTTGGGTTCATGGAGCGCTGGGACACTAATGCCGCTGCCTCCTACAGGTCAAGTTCCGTGCAGAAGATATTTAATGATTAAACAAGCTGTTTAGGTTTTGAAAAAATCTAGCATTCAAATGGGAAACATGTGTTCCTTTCAGGTTTTTGATGAAGCACTAATTCAAAGCACTATGCAGTAATGTTTGCTGTATGCGTTTATAGAAGTCTACGATTCACTTACTGCTGCTTTCTCTATAGACTCACTCCTTCTAAGACGAGCCCTCATATCTTCCACATGCTCTCTCTGCTCCTGATCCTGTAAGTGCAAAAAACACAGCGCGCACACACACACACACACACACTATTGCTTCTAATCACTGTAATTAAAATAGAACAATTTGAGTAGATGACAAAACACTTGAGACTTATGTGTTTTGACATTTACCCCTAATTAATTATACAAAAAAATCAGTGCACTCTGACTATGGTAAAGAAAGCAGTACCTTGCTTCAGAAATGCCCTCACTATACACACGAGTATAACCGTGTAAGTAGTTTGCACTCATAAACAGGCTTAGGGACAGCCTTAAGTTTGTAACCCATAGTAAGGAACCATGGTCATACATACATCCCTCTTTCTCTCCTTTACAATAATGTCAGGTGTCTTGGCTACAATTTGAAATCACATCATTTAGTCTTGCAGTTTGAACGTGGTAGCCACAAACCTTGAGTGTTTGTGTGTCTTGTGTGATTGTCTTATATTATTCAGTATGATTGTACGTCAAAGTCTTGTCTTGCTATTTTAAGAGACTTATGCATAGAAATCATTCAGAGTGCGTGTGAATGACTTGTTTGGCTTTAGGTGTAAAATAATCTTATCAATGATATAGTCCTTTAAAAAAGGCATTATAAACAGAATGATCAGCAGTGGGTACACAGTCTACCTTTCCCTATAAATTTAAATCAGTCCACTGTTTGGTCATGTAGCAGTAAATCCATTAGTCCGTGCCCATTAGCAGATGTTGTGGCAGACACTAGCGGCCCCTACATGGATTGAAGGGTCAGTCATATTGTCTTTAGAAACAATTACAGTTGTAGAATCAGACCTCTCACAGCCTAAGGTCAATTCAGGTCTTATGTGGGGTTTATTGAGTTCAGACAAGTCTGATTAAACTGCAGAGCCAGAAGCCAGCAGGCCAGGTTCCATTGAAAACAAGGTAAAACTCATGAAAACATGGCTTGACCACATTGCATCATTTTACATTCAAAAGCATTAAAACTCTTACTAGATGAGAAAATCTTTTCACCCACCCATCTGAATTTCTCTTTTTTGCGCAGCTCTTCTTCTTGCTCTGCCTGTTTTCTTCTGCAAGACAGGCAAAAATCAATTATTAGTGCATTAGGTCTACACGTTCTTCCAAATCTGTTCAAAATAGAGCCAGTGGAGGGCACTATTGACTAGAAACAGACATCACACCTACCTCTGCTCCTCAATCATCTGTAGCTTCTCATTCATCTTTCTGTCTCTCTCTTCTGCATCCCTCCGCTCCTTTGAAATTCTTTCTCTTTCGAGGCGGCGTCTTTCCTCTGCTGCTCGTCTTTTCTCCTCTTCTTTCCTCTCTTCCTCTTCACGCTGACACACACAACGGGAAACAATGGAAGAATATATTATACTTTAGTTTTGCTTTCAAATCAAAAATCTGTAAGCAGTAAACATTCCAATGAACTATATTTTAGCCACTCAAATTTGGCCAAATCGAGGGAGGCTGCTCTTGCGTACCTCTGCACGTGCCCAGAAGGAGTCTCTGTTTATTCGTCTCATCTCCATTGCAGCATTCGTTTTTCTGTAGTTTGTACCCTATGAGAAAAAGGAATAGTGAAGACAGAGCCACACATTCTTTGCATTTGTCACTAAATTGCATGGTTTTCAGTGACTATACTTTAAAACCTTTTCAAATGTATTTCATTATTTCAATCAGCACGGGTGAATTAATACACCGGAATCAAAAGTAAAACACTGAAGTCACTGAGAATATAAGTTTCTACCTTACATTGTGTTGCAATGTGTACATGAAAGTCTCTGTCTATGTCTAATGCCTTTGGTGTATAATGACAATATAGGCATTCTATTCTATTCTTTTCTGTTCTACATTGTGTTGCAATGTGTACATGAAAGTCTCTGTCTCCATCTGATGGGAAGATGAGGTATTGCAGTGGACTCACCACTAAGTCCTCCTTGTCTGCAGACCTGGAGCTCCTTCTCACCCACTGTGTAGGAGTATGGGCCTGGGCCTTGCTGAGCTCTGCTCTAATCTTCTCCTCTGTCACATCCTCCACTTTTTCTGCACTGATGAACGCATGGGCTTCCTGAAACAAGGAGGTCAGGGAATGACAAAAAAAAAGGCAAGATGAGTAAGACAAATGCAAATTTAATCCCCCTTTACAAACTGCCATACACACACACAAACAGAGCGAGAAATCCATACACAAGTACACACAGTTCCTCTGTTGGTTTTGTCTTGGTCTGACTTGGAGTTATGCAAACTTGAAGGCAAACTGTTGTGCAACTGCTTCAGTTTTAAGGATTGTTCGAGAACCAAAATACTCCTTGGCTTTAGAGTGAGGACAGGAATGCATTGGTTTGGATGGTTATGGATGGCAGAGGGAGGACGGGAAAAAAAAAATAGGCAGTGAGAGAGGGAAAGTGAGTGTGAAAAAGAGTGTGAAAGCATGCATTTTAACATAAAGGAATTAGTGAGAGGCCCTCACTTACCATGCAACAGTTTCTCAATACCTGGAAGTTAAGCTTATGGTGGATTAAGAAATATGACAAAAGACTATTGATAGATCATAATCAAAAACCATAGAACCAAAAGACAGTGCTGCTGCTATTTCTATGATAAATTTAGGTGTTAAACATGAGCTGAACCCATGCATGCACACAGGGATTTGTATGTGGCCAGGACCTCCGAGTAATTTCCATGGAGAGTAAGAGTCCAGGCTTGTTGATGGAGGGCCAGGTCTGTCAGCCTCCAACAGGAAACCACAGCTTTATCCGAGTGACAATGCTGACACTGACACTGAACAGAGCATTCACTATGACCTATAATACATGTCAGTACACTGTATAATCCATATCACTCTAGCTGTCACTGCCAACTGCACACACACACACAGACCAGACAAGCAGTCCACAGTACTGCCCGGGTTGCTGGGAAAATCATGGCAACAGACAGAACCATAATCTACAACAAAAGCTTCCAGTAGCGGACAATGTTTGCCCATTAAAGCAGCCTTATACTGTATTTAAATAATCACTGGAAGTACAAAACCTACAGGGTTAGCAATGGTATCACCTAAACTTAATGGTGGCTCATATAAAAGCAGTAGCAAGTGGATATTATTTAACACATACAGTTCAGACAGCTGTGTGCATGTGACTTTAACAGTCTGGCAAACCTATTGTACATTAAACAGCTAACAGAACAGTTTGCTCTCAGGAAAAACTGCGTTCTTAGAACTAGAGTGTTTGAGACTTCTCATTCTCTCACCTTCCCTTCATTGTTTTTTCCCTCTTCTTTTCAACCTGTTTCAAACACATAGGATGTGTTTTGCTGTAAATCAGAAAGATTTAGCAATTTATTCTATGTGAGCTCATAGTCTTGCTTCAACAGTAAACTGCTGTATTTAGGCAAACGTGATTTTAATTGATTACCCCCCTCCAAGCCCTAGATATGTCGATGGGAAAATCCCAGTATTGCGTCCATGTGGGGTGTTCCAACCAGCCATCTTTTTTAGGATTGGTGGCATTGGGCATTGATGACCTTGGCAATAAAAACTTACTATGGAATATATAAGAATATAACCTCTCTGGGAAGAACAAGAGCCCAACGTGATGTGACTGGATGAGAGTTACCAACTCAATATAATTGTGCACAACTCCGCAAAAACTGTCTCTGCTCTGGAGCCGTGTCACACAGTTTCTCTCCTACTCAGACTGAGTTGTTCAGACTGCGAGAGGCAGTAGGTGGATGTGGGGATACTCAAGCAAAGTCTGATTCAGTTGATTGATGGGTCACTTATATTCAATGTTAATATTTTCATGTATAAGTCTGAGTTAAAAGTTTTGGTAGCACTTTGTTTTAAGGGGTGTGCATAAGACTGACATGACAAAAAAAACACTCCATAAATCACATTGGTACTGTATTCAATGCTAAAATGGTCTTATGACTTTTATGACATCTTAATGAGAAGTCCAAATGAATCCACTTTACTTGAGGTCAAAGGAAATATTTATGACACCGTCATAAAAGCATTTATTGGTTAAATCAAACTTTATGACAAGTCCAAATTATTTCACTTCACTTGAGGTCAAGGAAAAATATTCATGACACAATTACAATGGTACCATGACAATCAATGTAATAACCAATCCCTTTGACAATTTTAAATAGACACTTAAAGTTTGATAATAAGGCCTGCTATGACATATGTATGACAGGTTATGTTGTCTAGGACAATGTCAGTCATAACACAGACACTGTTGTCTTGGTTCATGTCAAGTTGTCAAAAAAACAAAAACATCTCAAACAATGCTAAGTTTGCATTAAAAGTGTCATAATTTACTCAATGACACTTAATGACAAGAATCATGAAAAACATTTTTAAAGACTCCTTTATGTTTATGACATGCTTCACGTCATAGTTATGACAGTGTCATTTCAGTCTTTTGCACTTCCTTTCAGATAAAGTCTTACGCAATTGTGTTAAGTTTCTTTAAACGTAAAAGACAATGTTAGTTGATTCATAAACTGTAAGATAAGATTCTTGTTGCAATATTAGCCTTTTATGTTCGTACCATTTAATGAGAGTTCCTAATGAGAGACAGAAGCAACAATAATGTTGGTTCTGAAGTGTGTCAGGGCAAGATGACAGACAAGTAAAAAAGTGCTTCAGTGTTTTGTGCCTCGACCCAGACATGTTGCTATATTCCATATTTACAATAGAAGTACTGTTCTTTGTTGCAATCCAAATCTCCTAGCCTGACAAGCCAGACCCACATCCTAGCTGCAAATTACATTTGCTGCCGATAGGGTGCATCTAGATTTCTAGGCTATAAATCACTTGCTCCACCTTAAAAACATTTGGCATCATGCTAGTCTGTCATAGGACCAAGTAAAGTTATGTTCATATTATGTTTTATTAAATAACATGATTCAAATTCTTCTGTGTCTTCATTTACAGTTTTACAATCATTTCATATTTAACTACTGTATATGTCTCTCTCTATCTCTCTCTCTCTCTCTCTCTCACACACACACACACACACATACGCACACCCTTTTGACTCACAGTATTTAGTAGAAAACAGAGAACAATGGAAACATCAGCACCCTATTCATATTTTAGAGTTCATAACTTAACACCACACTTAAGTGCAGTATGTAATGTACCCAAATCTGCTGCTGCAGACTCGCCTGAACGAAACAACACTCACTGCTAGCTGGGACATGCAGCATAGTAACCTAGAGAGACAGAGTGAAAAAAGGAAAGAGAGAAAGAAAGAAGCAAATAACAAATACAAACTAACAAAGTGCAGAGGGGATTTCTAACTGTCTGTGTCCATGGTAATAAAAGCCAAGATTCAAAGAAAACAAGAAAATGGAGCCCCAGGTTATTATTGTCAAATTGATGTAAGTGGGTTATCTCATGAGTTTTTTTTCCCAGTCATTACAAGGTCATGTAGGAATTTAGCCGAGAGTCAGGATTATTTAAGGCAGCGGCATTGGCTAATTTTCAGATTAACATGGACAGATTTCAACCTTGCCTTGCCTTGGTGGCATAGGTAACATCAGCAACTATCCTATGACCTCCTACTATTTACATTCAATTTCTCCTATAAAACAACTAGCCCTCTAGGTCCCCTGATATAATGTCAAAACAGGTAGCCTATGAGTTTTCATGAATGCATTATGTAATGCCATATTTTTGACTGTGCATTAGCATTGATGGGAGAAGTTTTCATATGCTAAACTCAATTAAATTAATGAAAGATCCATTAAAATTACAAGCCATACGCTCACAACGTTTCCTCAGTAAAAAAGAGACTTTGAATTCCGAATGAGCACTGACAACATGATTCATCGACTCTTAATAGAATAATCAACAATTAATTGCCACTCAAATTTAATTTAATTTTGACACAGAATCAATGTATGGAGCCTGTGATAAAAGTAGTTTGGTGCTTTTTATCCTTGAAACATAAGACATTTGTGAGGTCTCCACGGATACAAACTATGTTATCAGTTGGTATAAATATGATTTTTTTGTATACAGTCTGACTACTTCGACTGCTGTTTTTTGTCAGGCAGGGTGAAATATTTGTGAAGATCAATATAAACTATAAAACCAAATGGTTTGAGTAATAATTTTTCAGGACTTTATCACAAAACAAGCCCAGATGATTTCCCAGACAGAGGCATGATGCCGACTGCTGTTCTGTTTTACAAGCTTTCCACGATGTTTAGGTTATTCTTTGCCAGCATATGAAGCCAGTTTTGAAGAAGAAAAAAAAACTTTGTTCTTGAATAATGCATGGGATAGGAAAGATGAATAAAGTCGATCACATGGCCATCATAGTGTGAAAAACATCACGTCTGCTGGCAGTTAAAATGAATAGAGGACAGGATAGCACAGTTACGTATCATCACTACAGTCTTTGCAAATGAAATCCATATGCTTGGCTATAATGTCCATGTTGCAGATACAGTATGTTCTCTTTTAGTCTGAACCAGCTATAACTAATAAATCTAAGTCTGAACTGCTGTGTAAAGGAAACATAAACTTATTTACTAACTTAACAGTTTTGTCTTGATCTAAAATAAATAATTTCTGTTCCCTTTTTTTTCAATTATTAACAGAGAAGTGAGTTAGTACTGACAGTAGTCACCAGAAGTTGATTGCATTGTTGTGACACAGGCCTTTAATATATGTGTGTTTGTGTGTGTGTGTGTGTGTGTGTGTGACAGTGTGTGTGCGTATGTGTGTGTGTGTGTGTGTGTGTGTGTGTGTGTGTGTGTGTGTGTGACAGTGTGTGTGTGTGTGTGGGTGTGTGTGTGTGTGTGTTTGCTAAGGTTAGGGTTCCCAATTTTCCCACAATCAACAAAAGGAGAGACAATTTGCTTCACTCTACGCCATATTGACAATGTAATCATTTCTCTACAATTTTGAAATCCCCCATGAATATGCACACAGCCCCAATGGTGCTCTTTCACACACACAATCTCAGACACAGTCTCAAAGAGGGGTTAGGTCCTTTCAAACAGTGGCTCACAAAATCCCAGACTCGATATTTACTGTTTAAAAAAAGAAAAAAGAGACAAAAAACAACAAACATTCCACAGATGTTTCTGCAGTTGACTGGGTGATGCCTTTATATGGAAACTAAGAAACCTATATTGGGTCAATTGACCCTCTCCTAGTAAGATTGAAATGCTAAATAAACACAGGTTGAGAGGCACAGATGGTGAGAATTTGCAGCTAACATGGTGACGGTGGAAGTTGCTGTTATACCGTATACAGATCTGAATAATAAAAACAAAGGCTCTCATTTCTGTTTTCCCTCTACGTCCGTTCTCTCCAATTACTACTACAGAATGTGATGTGACTACAGGTTGCTCCATAAACAATAGAGCTTTCAAGCCCAAACTTAGCTGTCTCTCCCTGGTAGCGACATGGCACAAAGACCAATCGCATAACCAAACGCAATAGAACAGGAAGTGGACTGAGGACAGGAAACTCAAAACAATACAAAGTAAACTGCTCCGAGTAAATATAGAGTTTGTGAACACAAAGTCTAGAGACCAGAGATAAAAAACTGAAGAGGAAGAACTGTTGCAGGTTTTTTTTACGAAAACAAAGTGCCAGGTAATTTTCATGTACTGGACTGTACTGCCCCTCCTCAATGCTAAAGATGTCACCTGAACTATATCATCTTTAAGTTTAATGGGGAACAAATAAAATAGACAAACTACTTAATGAATTGCACAAAGGTTAGTGATTTGTGATTAAAAACATTGTGATCAATGTTGCAACGCACCTTGAAAAAGCTTTTAATGGCTGGAATGTGGCTGGCACATTCTGTCCTTCGGAAGTCATCCACATTTTGGCCGACCTGTGGACAAACACAGGATGTAGACCCTTACATTCATATCATGCCTCTCGGAGGGAACTTAAAAAAAGGTGGAAGAGAGGCTGAAGAACAATAGGATTCACATTGGTGTAGTACAATATGTGTTTCACCATTTGGATAGTTGACTCAGTGAAAACATAAAAGCTCAAATAAGAATTATGAACTACAATTTACAGCGTATCATTATATAACTATGCAGCATTATTTTTGCATATTCATAAAGCTAATGTAAAAAAATGTGTGTTGTTATATTAAAATGTTTGACTGGCTGCAGATGTAACACCACACCACCATGACTGCAGAATGGCAACATTGTAAACATTCTCCTAGCATATGTTTCTTGGACTGATCCATGGCCAGTTTTTAACCAATCAGAGGCAGGGGCAACCTGCCTGTTTATAACAGTGGTCCACAAATGTCTGACAAATTTCATATATGCCCTGTGATTCATCAGGTTTTCTATTAGAATGATGTATTTGCTACATGCTCAAAGCATTTTCTAACAGGTCAAATGCCATTAAGATGTTAAATCCAGTATCTTGGTCCTGCCAAATGACTGCTGTATCTAAATGAATGTAAGTCTGCGTGTGTAACTGCTATTTTCATATGTATGTGCAAAGCTTAGGTGTTTTTCTATAATTTTTGCTGGTAGGTTTGTTTCTCTAGAATGATAAGATTGTGTTTATATGAGCTTAGCCCTATGAGCCTGTCTGCCACTCACCCAGCTGATCATTGCAATCTGAGGGCCTCCTGTTTCCACACTTCCCACTTTGCACAGTCCATATTGAGGCTTGGAGATGTGAAACTTTCCTGCCAGCTCTGCCACACCACCCGCTGTTAGAAAGGAGTGAGAGATAAGGAGATTTTGGGGCAACAAAGGAAAAGGGGACTGATGTAAAGATCAACAACAGAAATGCTACATTTTCTCTCACTAGCAAATTGTAAGAATGTTAGAATATTCTCTAAACACCAGAGGACATGTGACTTCTTTTCAGGCAAAAGTGAAAAAAGCTGACAAGTTGCCTTGTTTGTAGGGCTCAAACATTCAATTGTTGCATTTCTAGCAAACATACCACATTTGACAGTCCTTCTTACCTCCTGAGTCAGCCAGTTTGAGCTTGTTGGTGACTCCATCGTATGCAAATATTGCCCTGTGGACATACAGACAAACACAAAGGTCAGCTTCTGAGAAATGTGGGTGACATAAACATGACAGTTGCAATTGTAATGATGAGTGTAAACGAAACACAAGTTACATTTTCTGAACTAAACGAACACTTGTTTGATTTCTGCATGCCCAAGAGTAAAGGTTCATCCAAAACTTTCCTATTCAAGCATGAGCGTGTGGACAGCTGGGTTCAGTTTCTCATTGGGCACTGGGGACACAAAGAGGCACGCACACATGCAAAGCCAGATGTTTTACTGCCAAAACTTGTCTAAACCATAACAAGCTTTCCTGCAGTGCAAAGCTTCTCTACAATGCACCAAGAAAAATGATCTTCAGCTGTTATACATGCACTTGTGTCACAGCCTTTACTCCCAGAGGCCTTTACAGTACATGCGTAAAACAGGAAGGCACTCAGCAAAGCGTTATGTGAAATAAATAGTCAGTGCTGTTCACAGCTACGGGGCTTTTGACATTTTGCAGGTGAAAACCTGTCCTACCGCACCCTTCAGTCAGTTTATACTGCAGGTCACTGTGGCAACTCAACAACTCATGGTGTGTTCTCATGAGACCAGCAAGATACAAATCCACAGCTGAACAAACTAAGTGCAGCGTGATTGTTTTTGAAATGTTAGCTTTGTTGCAGAATCTCCAAAATAGAAATGTGTAACTTCCTAGTCAACAACAAAAAAAAAAAAAACAGAGAGAGAAACTGGATTCTTACTTTAGTACTTTAGAGTATTTAGAGTATTGCTACGCATCCTCCCCGGCTGTTATCTATCCCAGTAGTTCAGAGTCCAAAATGATACCCATGTGCTATTGACATGGCATGCTTCTAACATAATCCTGATTCATGTGTATTTGAAGCACAACCGGGGGTTAATGTGTGTGAGTGTAAGGGACTTTAGGAGGTGGCCTGCAGAGAGATGAATTGTCAAAGCTTTATTGTATGTATGTGTGTGTGCGCCTCTGACTGTGTACATTTCTCTCTGTAGGACTCCTGGGGATGTGTCAATAACATCTGGAGCTGAGTTGGAAGAGTGTAAGGCCATGAGGAGCTATTACAATGGGCCAAAGGTGAATGGTCTGTGTTTGCAGATGTGTGTCGGGAGGAGGGAGTGAGTTAGAGACAGTGAGAATGAGACACAGAGACAGAGAGAGAAAAAGACAGTATTAGTTCAGCGTAACGTTTTGGCATACTATTCAAAGTCCATTGTAAAAACCGCAGCAGTTTGGCATGAAGACTAACAACAGGCCAACTAACTCAGTTAGCATCTCTGTCACTCTGCTATTTTTTTCCTGCTGATACAACAAGTCTCTGTCTTTCCAAAGAACAAAGAGTGACAAAAGTCAATCGGTATGTGTGTGAGTGTGCTGAGGACACAATTCCCATAGTGTGAACCCTTTATTGAGCAAGCTGCATGCTGGCCCTGCATTCATAAGAAGGCAGGCTGTAACCGTTCTCTCATTGTGTTGATTTGCTGATAATGCTGACAGTAAAGGTGTTTACTGTACTGTATATATCATGGCATCAAGCCAAACAAAGTATTTTTCAATAACATTTTGTCAGAATATAAAGAAATTCATGGAAACGTTCTCCAGAGCTCTCCAGCATTACGAGAGCATTATATGTGTCACCCGGATAATTCAAATACATATCTTTAGGGATGGTCTAGCAACGATGACTATACAAACTACACACTCCACTCCCTCATTAACAGCAACATTCAGAGCTGAGACACCAAACCACATTTACCGATGCCTGGTCCTCAACACATTCCTAAAGGTCACCATTCACAAGCAGTCAAGTTAACAGGTCACTGTGCCTCTGAAGGAGTCTTAATTGCATAGGCAGATTCTCTGCCCACAGGGAGAAGGCTTGCACATGAGGATACACTGTGGGCTGTGGAAGACTCTTTGTTCCGCCAGAGCTTTCACTTAGATGAGAGTTGGCAAAATCCTATTTCCAGCCATTTTTCTCTTTAAGATTGTACTTAATCTCTGTCTATGATACTAACAAGGTCAAGGGATTTACAAGCAACCAAAGTAAGAAATGATCAAAATCTCTGAAATCTGTTAAAACAGGGTGATTCCTCTACTGTAATAAACATTATTATGCCTTGAGGAAGAACACATATCTCTAAAATTCACTGGCACAATAAAGTTTATTGAGGGGATCAAGTTATTTTTTTGCAAGTCTCAGTTTAAGGACTGTTCGTCCCATTGAATGGTTTTATTAAAAGAGTATCTGCCTGGCTGAAATTGAAACGAAACCTGCTTACATGGCTGAGTTACTCCTTGTTGCTGACATGAAATGGGTGGATTATCTTTGACGAGAAGGCCTGCAATTCTAATTCAGTTCAAGATATTACATGTTTTTACACGTTTACTTTAACAGAGGATAATGTCAAACCATGTGGTAATGGATAATCTGGATATGCCAACAGCGTGCTGCTGTGACTCCAGGGGGACAGTTCTCCCTCAATGCTCACTACGCAGATGGTTAAGGTTCAGTTTTGCATTACAAGATGCGGATGTGGCTAACACAGTTTTATGGACACTCATCTGGAGCTGACCCATGATATGTCACAAATCCAGATGTCCTTTTCTCTCTCCCTTCTTGATCAGCGTTGTTACTGTAATGTAATAGCAGCAATATTTGTTAACTAACAGAGCCAATAGACCCCCACTCCTTCACCCATGTAGATTTCTGGAGAGCTACACTGACTGATGAGAAAAACAGACTCTCTTATGTCGGTACTTCAGCCCACCTCCAGACTCCGCCAGCTATGACCTCAGCTCTGAGAGAGGGAGGGAGGGACGGATGGTGGAGAAGAAAAAAGAAGAGAAGAGAAGAGAGGAGAAGAGAAATGTAGGGAAAGAGGCCATCATAAAGGGGAGAAGGGCACAAAAAGGGGAGAGGGTAAGGCAACGAAAAGAAAAATACAATGATCGCATTATCTGAAACTTTTCATTAAAGTAATTTACAATGAGGAATGATTGCGCATCATTACAACAGCCAACCACTCAGTGCAGCTATACAACACATAAACAGCAATTCATCTCAGAGTACACAGGCATACATACAGTACATAAACACAGACACACACGTGCGCGCACACACACACACGCACACACACACACACAAAATATACTGTAAATCCGAGCCAGTAACAATAGGGGTTGTTTACTTTGGACTACCAGGGCCTCTGTCATACCTACCTGTTATACGCTGTCCCATTTCAAGATGAACAAAACGCAGTGGATGGTGAGCTGTGCTGCAGAAGGCTTTGTATTCACTTATCCTGGCATTCCGCTAGCCCACCAGGCTAAACTATGAACCGTTTCAGTGTGGTAACATGAACAAAAATACACACTACTCTTGTATTGTCATTTCTAAAGCAACTTTCTTCCCTTGCAATATCATCCACTTTTGTTTTGATGTTCTCCAGTAATGCATTTCATTGTACTTTGCATTGTAATACGATAAGACAAAGCAAAATGAACCTATTTTGAGCCCCAGAACCAATAACAATCAGTCATCTATGATGAACAATCAAGTCATATTCCTTATTTACCTCATCATCTCTTCTCTTTCTCTCTCTCTCTCTCTCTCTCTCTCTCTCCATATTCTGGTTATATCTCCCCATCATTCCTATTTTACTATTTCCTATTTTTCAGCATTCTTCTGACCCCCGTCTCATACAACATATTTCTTTCCTTCCTACTTTAATTCCTGTAGCACAACATACCTCTTTCAGAAACCCAAGCTATATCTCATCCTCATGTTTTTCTCCCCTGACTCCACAATCCCTCCCTCTGTGTGTCTCTGACAGGAAGATCTTGTGAGCTCGTGGGTCATTTATTCCATCTTTGCCAGCGGGGGAGAAATATGAGAGATTTGTGGTTATGCATGCTGTTGCAATATCATAAACTGCACGTGAAGAGAAAGATATGAGAAAATGGATGAGAGGCTGGGAGCTCATGCCAGGATTCACTGCCCAGATTATGCTCTACATCAGATCATTCTTTCGTTCCTTTTTCCTCTGCTCTTCCACAAATTGCACACACATCCCCAGCTGTCCCACCAACTCTCATGTAAGGCATTTGTCAAGATCTGTGATTTTAACAATGCAGTCTTTTGAACGCTTATTTCATGCTCTTACTTCTTTCAGATTTGGATTTTCATCTACTTTTTCCACAAGCTACCTTCTGTTCAGTTCATTTTACATCATATGTTTTTTCTCTCCCCTCCCCCATCAGCCCCCCAACTTCTTACTATTTTCTCAAAGCTGACCTGGGTTCCAAGTGCTATTTTTAGTCCCTCCGTCTACCTCTCTGTCTGTGCTGGAGCGGGGAACTCAGAGACGTCCCCACAGCGCACAGCTCTCATTTCCTCTCACCAAACATGGGCAAAAAAAGTCCAGCCAGACTCGACTGCTGAAAAAGTCATTCACCCCCCCCCCCAATACAGCATGTTACTCATATAGTGTCCACAAACCGACCTGAGTGGTGTGAAAATTCCTCCGTCCCTCTGTACTGCAGAGACATGGGGAGGTTATGGGTAGAGTTTGAAAAATGTGAGTAATAGAGAAGAAGTGATGGAATGAGAGAGTGATAGAGCATCAAAGCCAAAAAACTGGAGATAAAGGAAAAAGAAAGAATGCCACTACATCTCGCTGGCTTGTACCGAGTGGTACGGTGTGCTCTCAGGTGATACAAATTGTAATGTGGTGGAAGACGTTGCCAGGGAGCATAAAGAGTTTAAATAAAGAAAAGTTTCATAAGGTTTTATATTGTTCTGGTTAGGAAACCCTTACACAAAGCATGAAGACCATCCATCATCGTTTCCCACAATATAAGTAATTAAAACTGCTGTGACACAATCTGTATTTTTTCTTTTTAGCCCCTCATTAAGTGATGAAACGTGGATGTCAAAACAATGTAGGCGGCTGCTGAGGGATGGTGTTTATATGAACACCTCTCTGTGCTTATAAAATACCCCATTCGGAGAACAGAGTGCCAGAAAAACAGAGACAGGGTTAGGAGGGAGCAAAGGAGAGAAGAGATGTGACCATTAAGAGGAAAGTTGAGAGAAAAGCACACAGAAAGGGATAGTCTTGGCCCTCATACTCATGGTTTACTGTAGAGGGTTCAGTCAGGTGCCCTGCAGAGAGTGGGCTGCGACCACTGTAATCCCTACAGTCCAAGCAATGGGGTCTCTTAATACCAGCTGCTGAGTGGGAGGGGTTGAAACCGAAAAACTTAAAATGATATTAGTAAAGTAATATTCTTCTACTTGCCACTGAGAAAATGCATATTGCTTTAATTTAAACAGATACATAAGCTTTACATTTGAAATTTTTATTGCTCATTGGAAAACAATGTTGCTGTGCTGATTAAGTCACAAGCTAAGGGGACATTTTTTTATCCACACAACGATGTTGGGTGTCACATGACCAAGGCAAACATCCTAAAGCAGTGTAGGATTTACGAGGTAAGGTGTAATATGCTCTCCGGGATCCACCTTTTCATGGTGGAGAGGTTTGTGTGTCCCTATGAACCTGAGGCTGTGTTGTCTGGAGCTTTGTGCTTCTGGTAGGATCTCCCATGGCAAAGTGGTCTCAGATGAGGAACCAGACAAAGAATGGTTAAAAAAAACTACAAGAAAGCAAGGAAGGGATCGAGGGACCCTGCCCGTCTGGAGTCAGGCCCAGACTGAGGGCTCGTCAGCAAG
Organism: Etheostoma cragini; assembly: GCF_013103735.1. Classification (NCBI taxonomy): domain Eukaryota; kingdom Metazoa; phylum Chordata; class Actinopteri; order Perciformes; family Percidae; genus Etheostoma; species Etheostoma cragini. Next base: position 14,981,210 of record NC_048411.1, read on the forward strand.
CGACTGATGACCGGGTTTGCCACGGAGCCCGGCCGGGATCAGACCGATGGAGTGCCTTCTTCAGGTAGGGAATGAGTCCTTTTGCCAAGTGAAGGAGGTAAATAACTTGGGGTTTTGTTCACGAGTGAGGGGAAAATGGAGCGGGATATTGGTCGGAGAATCAGCGCAGCGGGTGCAGTATTACATTCAGTTTATTGTACCGTTGTGAAGAAAAGAGAGCTGAGCCAGAAGGCTAAGCTTTCAATCTACCGGTCAGTTTTTGTTCCTACCCTCACCTATGGTCATGAAGGCTGGGTCACGACCGAAAGAACGAGATCCAGGGTACACATAGCAGAAATGGGTTTCCTCAAGACGGGGGCTGGCGTCTCCCTTAGAGATAGGCATCCGGTATAGGCAACCCTATACCGGATAAGCAGATGAAGATGGATTGATGGATGGTGTTATAGCCCTTTGTTGTCCTTTCAACTGAAGACAATACTTAACATGCCCCTCCCTTTCCCACTGAGATGGGATTTAAGTAATGCCCCATGAGAAGGGCAGTGTACAACAAAATCCCTATTTGTGCAAGAAATAATTATATTTTGATGATAAACATACACTATCAGTAGGGATCGACCAATATGGATTTTTATGGATGCCGATTTTCTTTTCCCATCGACCTTAGCCCATGACCAACACAGGCTGCCGATTTTCTTGAGGCGATATTTGGAGCCGATATTGCTTTTGTTCCCTCAATTTACATCATAAAAATGTCAACCCTGCCACACTGGATTTTTTTTTTTAAATCTGCTCTGCCATTTCTTTAAAAACAATAAACAAAAAACACAGATCAGTGTCACTTCTGCAATTATCTTACATTCATATCACCCAAATTATGTGTGTAATGTGCATCATATGGGTGGGTGCACTGCATATGGTTAACTGTGCAAGGGTAAAAGGCTTTCATCAACATCTACAACACAGTCTTGATCATGCAACGCTTGCTGACATAAGACAGATATAGTCAGGTCATCACTAAATGTCCTTCGTGAACACATTTAAATAATTTTAAAAAACAATAAAATTGATGAAAAGTAGCCATTGAAATAAAGTGCATGATTTGTAATTTAAGACTGCGATGGTGATAGTGGTGGAAGGGCAGTGTATGGTCTACACATGAACAGCAGCAGCTCCAGCAACACAGAGCTGCCTGTGGACGCCTGTCTGTTAAATCGGTCTATAACTATCTATCAGTCTCCAGTCTGTGTCTGGGCTGCTCCATGTGTATTATTGTGTCAGAAGTAAAGCTGGCTTAGGAAAAGGCTTTATGTAAACCTCTGGCAGAAGCTCTACATTTAGGTTATGATGTGATGGTAGTGCCTAGCACAGAAACCTTGATCCACAACGCTTCAGTGACTTTAGTGATTGCACAAAAAAAAAAAAAAGATCTTCAACTTTGTTTAATATGATCCAAGCACCTGCACACCTACTATAATATATTGGCAACAAACAGAAACCTTGTCGAAAAGCATCACCTCATGCTCTGACAATTTGGATCAACACAAAACTGTTCATTCAGATCAAACATGAATCCATCTTAATACTTCAATTGATAGACTTGAAACAAAAACACAGTCCCAAGTGAAGCTCTGCCAGTGAGCTAATGTACTATTGAGGTTCATTTAGGGCGCTGACACACCAACCTGATTATCTGCCGTCGGACAGTCTGGTGAGGTCAGTGACTCAAGTCTGTTTGGTGTGTTCCGTGCCGTCGTCAGGAGGAGGAGCCGTCAGCCTTTTTGACATGTTGAATTGGAAGGCAGTATGTAGGACTCAATGACCAATCTGATTGGTGGAGTGCTGACCTGGAATTGACGCATGGGATGAGCGAGACAACCGCCTCTCAAAATGTGATGAAAATCTTTTAAACTAACCTTTTGTTTTCATTTTTTGAGCAACTATACAGATTAGCGCCTCCTGCTGTTACGGAGACGTATTACGACTAGACTACGTACGCTCTAGTCTGCGTTGTTTCATTGTTTTCCAATGCATGTTTTTGACCAACTTTTGTTGACTTTCAATCCGAAGTCTTTTCTGCCGTCGGGTCGGCCGTCGGGTTGGTGTGTCAGAGCCTTTAGGACCATGGTACTGCTTAAAGCTATAACATAACAGTATTACTCATATAATTCTGTATTGCCGTTAACCGCCAAAGCTCATATCTTTTACTTTTCTACAAAGTCCAATTGTATGAATGGAAATCTACCTATCAAGATGCCTCCAGTGACTCCATAGCAAACAATGTAATGCAAAAACCACTGCTTGCTTTGCATTTTTCAAATACTTTTGAAAACTGAGACAGTTGGAAAACAGGATGTTTAAACATGCTGGGTTAGAAATGTGACCTGTTAGTCCAAAGCCTCAACTGTGTTTTGTATTCTTACGTATTATATAATTTCTCATGTTGTTTTGGCTATTCATGCAAACATTAATAAAAAGAAAACTAAAATTATCTGTTTCTACATGCATGTATTGAGCAGGACAACTTCAAGTAACATGTACTTTGTCTCAATGAAAATATGTATTTGCTTTTTTATTTTGCATTGATTGAGTGCTGCTCATACTGAAGATAAATCATGTTTAACTCCCCTTTTAAAGAGAGCTTTGCAAGTGAATTTGTAAAGTATCAGTTGGCTGCCTATTTGACCTATAACAGTACTTGCTCAGATCCACCCACTGTGCAACACTGACTGATCTGTATAGTATTTGACTGGGTGGAGGACACAGCAGACTCTGGAGACTATTACAGACCACTGAAGGTATTTGGCCTGGAGGGAATGGTAGGCTAAATAGTGGCAGAAATGACAGAGGCGATGGAGAACAAAATTATAAGAAAGAGCAGAAAGTGTGTCTAAATTAAATGTAAGAATACTAAGGTAAAGAAAGTAAAACAACAGAGTTCATACAATATGAGTGAGTGGGGAGTGAGGTAGTGAGTGGCCGAGGGAGAGACTGGATGGAATGTTGACAGGAGGAGGGGAGGGAGGAAAATGTCTGTTCTCAGCAAAACACAGGAGCCAGAGAAGTTTAGAATATGACAAACTAAACAAATAAGTAATTAAATCAGTGCCAAGGACCAGAGAGAGAAAACAGCCCTCTCTGTGCTCAGGCAGATGTGGGGGAAGAACAAAGAGTGAAAGAGAGATAATAAGTTGATGCTGCTGTGTTCAAAATGTCCCAAAACAACAAACTTATAAATAATACCGATACAAACACTAACAAAACACTTCAGTTACACGTAGAGTGGGGGTATGACACAGCTGAACAGGAGTGAACACTGTGCTGTGATGAACTGTGCGTGTAGTGTTGGGACTGCATGGAAAACAGTTGGTCTTGTGTTACAGCCATGAGTTAATCCACAGATAAAACTAGCCTGTCTTTGTGTAAACAGAGCTGCACATGTACTAATTACTTTGCTATGACATTTCTCTCTGTGTAATATAATCTGCACCGAATGAAAGGCAAGTGTTGTGGCATGACATATACTGTAAGATGAGGTTGATTTGTAACCAGGATGGCTATAAAGGACAGAAAAGAAGGAGAGAGACAAGGCATGGAGTATAAAAAGTGATGATAAGTAATAATAACTAACAATTGAGTAATAATAGTTTAATCTTTTTGATTCAATCACAACAGTAGCCACAACTAACCTTGCAAAACAATATAAATCATTCTACTGTACTTGTCTTAATGTCCTAATGTCTATATGTATTCACCCAATACATTCTCAATCCCATTGTGTCAAAAAGCAACAATTGGTAAATTGTCTTTGGCATTTGTTATTGAAAGAGTCTCCTTTTAGCATCATATTTAGGTGTGCTTTATCGGATCTTTTGGACTTGTTTTTTTACTCAAACAGCTAAAGTAAGATATAGCATTTTCAGTTCTGCCCAATTTTCATACTTGCGTATGAAAAGACAGCAGAGCTTGGGGCTAAAACAGCGGTGAAATCAGTGTTTAGGGTTTAATAGAAGATGGAAAACAAAAAAAGGGAAACATAAAGTTCACTGACACATGGGTGTGTCAGTGTGTGTGTGCTTAAGAGTGATGGGGCACACGAAGAGGGTATATCAAAGGGGGGGCAATTTTCAGGTTGGAGAAAAAACTCTCAAAGACAGGGTTCACACAGAGGAAAACGATGAAAAGCACCAGGGGATGTAGACAGGTGTAAATGGGTAGGCTAAGAGGGGCGCATTTAACAACGGCGCACAATGGCAAACAGCCAGAGTGCATTGGAGGTTTCCAAGGGGGCAGAAGAGTATGTGGTTATAGGGGGCAAGTGTTTTGAAGGAAGTATTACAGGGGTCTCTATGGGGTAAATTGTTATGACTCTTACAAGGATGTATATAGTTTGTTCAGAGAGCCCGAGAGGAGAGGAGAGGAGAGGAGAGGACAGGAATGGGTGGCAATAAATCCTCTTAAATTGTGGTCCACTGGGATCACTCTGGCATTTCCTGTGCATGCAGTCCCACAGTGCTACATACACACACACACACACACACACACAGGAATAGCCTCATTCCTCTATATCACAATTATTATGGGATCATTAAAAACATCACGGCATCTTATCGGCAACCATTTCCTTTAGTTAAACAAAGTAAACTCTCTCAAGTATCTCATACCCACTTAGACCTCATTTAGCCCCTCCTCTCTGCAGCCTCTCCTAATTCTTTGATCATCCTTTCATTCCTCTTAACCCCTCCACCTGTCCTCTCATATTTCCGTTCTCTTAGCTCTGTCACTCCCCCAACTTCAATCATTCTGCTTTTCAACAACCTCTTGTTAAGATCACCGAGCTCAACTTGTCTTCCCTTACTGCAATTATTTGCAATGAGGACGTGTTGTCCTTTCTCATTCCCTTATTCCTCTATATTTCTAACAAAGTGTTCTTGCTCATTCATTTGCAACCCTTTCCCACCCTTCTCAGTCCCTCTCCACCCATGTCCCCCGCCTCATTCAGTCTCCCTTAACAAACAACCCGGGCTTCCCACCAGGGTCGTCAGGACAACAGAGCCCCCGACTCTCCTCACTCAAACTCAACCCAATTCCACACACCAGCAAGTGAACAAACAAGACAGAAAAAAGGAAAATGGAGTTACCAGTCAAGGCGCTGCAGTGGGAATTTGCAAGATGCTAATAGTTAGGCCTAAGAATGCCATGATTATAACCACGGTCCTACTTTTTTGTAACCATGGGGAAGTAGGAGAAATTGTTCACAACACTGTGATGACACTTCCCAGCATCAGGGCAGCTATGGGAAAGAGAGAAGGTGAAGTGGCCCAGTGTCTGTGTTTATGTTCTTGCATTGTGTCAATGAACACTTATTAATTATTATGTATGAAAGTCTCAGGGCGTATGTGTCTGATGATCTCATAATGTAATTCAGCGTAAAATAACAATACATGTTATTGTCTGTCAAAAGACTTGTGGCTTTCAGACACTGCTTGTGTTGTACTTGGCACGCTCACAAAAAAGACGAGCCTCAGCAACACAGAACATGGCGAGACATTTCAGCATGCACTTGGTTAGCCCTTTTACAAATTTCATGCTCTGGCTTATTCAGTAGTGAATGATGCTAGAATGAACTCAGTGATGGACTCTATCTTTTCTAAGAAGTAGAGCATTTTCAAGATATAACATATTTGGTTTATTTTTGGAACCAAAGCAAGGGTTTTAAAGTGCCCCTATTATGCTCATTTTCAGTTTCATTATTGTATTTTGAGGTTTACCAGAATAGACTTACATGTTTTCATTTACAAAAAACACCATGTTTTTGTTGTACCGCACATTGCTGCAGATCCTGTGTTTAGGTCTCTGTTTTAGCTACAGAGTGAGACATCTTACTTGTTTTAGCTACAGAGTGAAACATTTCACTACTACACGATCTTTGTTGGGAGTTGCACATGCGTAGTACCTAGGTAAGATCAGCTAGATAACCTTTTTACAACTTTGGTCAGTGGAAGGCAGGATTAGCTGGGAGACTTCTTCTAAACGAGGGCGCACTTGTGGAATACCTGCAGAATAGGGACATGGAAGTAGTTCTTTTGTAGAATATGGTGAACTAGAGTGTGTTGTAGCAGTGTTTTGCCATTGAGAATGAGCTAGCATGCTAGCGCTAGCTTGTGCCACAGTTAGCCACCTCATCTCTGCTAGTTACGTAGAAAGCCGTGCAGATTTTGAACAGCTCACCCGGAGACTGAAGGCAGAGGACATTCAGAAACTGAATCTCACTCAAAACAGCACGGATAGTTTGTTTTCAAAGTTTGTATGGGTGTGGAAGCACCCGAGACACAAAATAACACCTGAAATCCCAGAAAAAGTGTTTTTCTCATAATATGGGCACTTAAAGGAGATTAAGCTCATTTGACCTGATTCAGATTTTTTGCAATTACCCACAGCTGTGTGGGCGCTACTCTGGATACAGTGGGAGAAACCCAAGAGAACATTATGCCTCACTACCTCTTGCTTCAACACTAAGTAATCTAAGTGCGGCAACAATATTAAGATAGATAGGTCACTCTCATATCTGCAATGTTAAAATGTAATTTACAATGTACTTCAGCGCCAACGGCTTGGTTTGACAGATTATATCTTTGATATATCATTTTATTGCTCTGTCATCCCTTAAAAGTGCCTAGCTGGGTTAGAGCACACAAACACACACACACACACACGCACACACACACACACAAACAAACAGACGCACACCCTTTTGTTGATGTTTAAAGAAACACTAAAATACAGATGTTTTTGGACAGCTATCTGACACACCCTTGGAAATACCACTCTCTTATCTACACTCAAGACCAATTAGTTACGTAGATTAAACAAGCACTCCAGTTTCCATTTTTATCTCATTTGCATTGCATTGAACAATTCATCTAATTTCAAAAACACACAGCCAAAGTTTTTTTTAGCAGAGCGTCTCAGCCTTGATCTTGAAACGCAAAGGAGAACAATAACCTATGTGTTGTGTTCACTACTGTAGGCATAAAAAAGGAAAGAATTCCAGTGGAAACAATGTGCAGAGGGCATCTGGATTAATTTCAACTGCTCCGACTGAGGCACTTCACTGAACAAAAGGAGGATTTGATAGGGAGGTCACTGGATGACTGACATATACTTTGAGGGTTATTGTTCCCACTCAACTTCATATACCGTTTTTACCATAATAGGAAAAGAGATGCCACGCCTGCTGGAAACAATGTCTTTTTCAAGGTAGCAGAATATTGGTATTTATCTTGAGGTTATTTTGTTACCAATTGAAAACTGACACCGAGAAGAATAATAACCTTGCAGTGCCACCAAGTAATGAAACATTTAGTACCAACCTTTTGACTCTTCTATGGAGCAATTACAAGTCGCACCTTAACACGGTGTCAATTTGTGGTCGGGCACCCAACAGTTTGCACGCTTTGAAACCCAAACATAAACACACACACTCACACACACACACACACACACACACACACACACACACATGCAGTATAACCTTATGCAGTCAAGCCTCGTCAAGCCTGAGACCTACTATTATCCTGCAGTTTCATCTTAGACCCCATATGAAACTAAACAATGTTTAAAGGAGTAGTAATCAGTTGTTTAGTAATTACTGTAAGAATCAAGTCCATCTAAACAGAGACACATATAATAGCCATTTTAGCCATCATTGTCATCATCTTCCAACATGCCACCCACAGACACGCTCACACAAGCAGCTAGCTAAGCTGAGGGTACTCATATGCAGCAGGCATAACCTACACAGTGCTCTTTTTAGGTGCCAACACTGCATTTTTTTAAACTTTGTTGGTGGTATGCAATAGTTTTAAAAAACAACAACATTTACTTAACCAGGATATGGCTGTGGCCTAATGGGACACTTATGTGCTTAATGTCTGCCCTAATGTCACTCTAGAAGTCCTTGAATTGTCCAAGCACTACTCGGGTCAGCTCAAGTTAGTGCTCAAGTCCCCCAGTGTCCAGCCAAGAATTAAAGCACCACTCATCGGGCCTGTTAGGTCCTGCAGTGGTGACGTGACCTTAGGGTACAATTACTCCTTATCCTGAATTTTTACTGCTGCCCCTCACAGAGTCTGTGTACACCGTGGTGTGAAAGGCAACCCCAATATTGGGAACAAGGCATTATTTGAAATACACCAACACTGGTGTTTTTGTTGCAAGGTTATCGCAGCAACAATAGTGTGGTAAGGCAATGTATAGGTAGGATGTGTCTTTGGAAACCAATAGAGATCTATGTCTCACAGCCAGTTACTGAAAAGTATTACACAGGAAGAAGAGATACAGAGAGAGACAGAGAGAGACAGAGGGAGAGAGTGAGAGAGTGGACTGGGCATTGGTGCATTGTAACTGCCCTTTGACTTCCCATTTACAGATTACCGCTATTTTTATTGAGGATCAATCAAACATGTCCTGTCATGATTCTGCCTGATAAAGACACGGTGTGTGGCCTTTAAAGCCCTATTCTGAACAGCCTGCAGGATTCCACGCTCAGGTGATCAGAAGGATTTGTTTCAACATAAAAAACGATGACACATATACCAAGAAAGAAGAGCATTACACAACAGCTCAGATGTCAGGTGGGTGTTTGGGGATAACTAACAAACTTAACAAAAAGCACAACCAAGTGCAAGGGAGTTCAGGCAGTGAATATCTTCTTGATGAACAGTGTGATGGTAATGGTTGTTTATCTTTACAAACAAGATAACGGACTTGCTGCACATATAATCTCACTCTGGAGTTGGGAAATACTGTACACAAGCAGAAGCACTTATGCATTTGCATCCACACACAATGGCAGCCCTGCCTTCCTCCCTCCAGTCTTCTCCCCACAACCACAGGTGTATTCCATGCAGTGCGTAACTTTAGACCCAGTAACTCTTTAGGTCTTGGTTAATCATGCATGAGCCTGTGGAAATTCTGGCAAGTAGCAGCAGCGCAAACACCCTGAGCCAATGCTGAAATAAAAACTCCTCAATTTCTCAACAGGAGAGACCCTTCACAGGAGATCAGAGGCCTGGAGAAGAAAGAATAGTATGCTGCTTCTTAAATGAAAATGGGTACGAGTGATTAAGTTTGCCACAGACTGTCAAAATCAAACAACAATGAAGGTGAAATAAAAAAAGAATGATCCGTAGCCAGATATTTTAGATTTTTTAAAGATAATTTTGGGGGCTTTTCCACCTTTATTTTGATAGGACAGTTAGGTGAGAGAGTGGCAGAAGAAGGAAATCATCATAGGTTGGATTCAAACCCCGGACCTCTGCGTCAAGACATAAACCTCTTAATATACTGTATGTGTTGCTGCTCTACCTAATGAGCCAACCCAGCCAAATGGAGGATTATTTTCTAACAGCTACAAAACAATTTGATTACCATTTATAGAGTGGTACTGAAATAAAGTGGAGGCTTTTTTTTAAAAGCCAGAGGTTAGATTTCATTTCAAAGCAATGTTAAAACTGAAACTTAATACCTGGAATTCCATGACTATTGTCATGTGGTGACAAATCAATATACAGCTACCATTATGCCGGAAAAGAAATCACAAGTGAAGGCCTTACATGATTCAACTGTTAGTTTGTCTCAACCTTTAGGGGAATTCTTACACAATTAATGAGGAACCTGGTAACGTAAACTGAGTGTCTATTTCAGCAATCAAGTAACAACTATGTATACCACCTAAATAATATCTTAATATAATCGGTAATGTCACATTCTAAACAGTGTTCTTTCTGTTAGTATAGCTACAGTATATTCCATTCATACAAATTAAATAAAACATCTGACCTAATTCTAGAACCAGACTTTCAGCCCCGAATGAATGAAGACAAGAGTGATAGGTCTCTGAATACTCTGTCTAAACTGAATCACTCTGTTACTACAATAGAATCAGATATTTACTTTATGCGTCACTGCCTGTGGACTGTAATAATCCCTGCAAGAGAACATAGTGAAACACTTAACACGGCACACAGAATCAAAGTGTGGAAAGCAAGAAAAAAAGTCCATGAAGAAGGTGGTTCAAAGTCACCAGGGAGCCACATGTGTCTGGATACAGCCCACACCCAAGTCTGATGAATAGAGGCTCTACATTCACATCTGATACGTTTTGCAAGGTTGAAACAATGCAGTAAACATTTTTCTAAACTGATTTCTCCCCAACCCCCCCTTCTTTATCATGCTTGGCTAAGCTGGTGCTGCACTCAATTTGATACTTGGCAGGAAGACACCTCTGGTAGTGCATGCTGCTTTTCTCAATATTATTGGCTGAGTTGAAAATGTGTAAAATGTGCAAAATAACTACTCACTGAGGTATTCTATGAATTGTAAATAAATAAAAAACTTTAACTTTAACTTGTGTGCTACTACCTGTCATCATGTCATACAAAATGAAAAGCAAAGGCTCATATTATGAAAGATGTCAGCATAGTTGCTTACAGGAAAAACATTTCTGTTTGTGCATTGCTACATTGACCTTACCTAAAGTGTCTATTTGAGTCACTTATTTATGTGTGAACTGGACATAAATCATAATTTCTCCTGCTAAGAATTAGAAGTATTTCCTATGCAGGGGATTAGACGATAACCTTGGGAACAGTCTTTATCACTGTTTCCCCTTCTTGCTGTCTCACACAAACAGTAAACATATGTAGACGTTGCAGGTTTCCAGCCTACAAGAGAGACAATTTGTAGTCCTCAGTGGTCTGGGAGAGTGAGAAGAGAGCTCCAAGGCTGTGTGTTGAACAGAGAGGTCTGAATGACAGATGCATTGAAATTGGTCGTCTTTTCTTCAGAATCTCTCCCACAAAAGGGTCTGTTTCCCATTCAAGACACAAGGTCATTAGATTATACACACAGGAACCTCAAGGCCACACAGTGGGGGCGGGATCTTTCAACAAAACAAGCTTCCTACACCTCTCTGTGTAAACTTCTTGACACCCCCAACACACTTTAATGGTCTCTGCAGGATGCATATACACATCCAGAGACAAATATATTCGCATGCAAACTCACGTCAAATCCCTTCAACACACACACAGACACGCACATGCGAGGTGGGTGTTTCTGTGGGTCGACAGTGGGAATAATGACATCATCTTGTCCCCTTCCTACCTCTTTATCCAGTCACAGCAGAGTTATTTAGCCCTTTAAAATGGGCTCAATGAATGCTGAGGTATTTCTCTTTCTCTTTCTTTCTCTTTGTTTTCTCTTGTAAGCTCAACCAAACACGTGCTTGTTGTGAATAGATGCATCAGTACGTTTGTGTTTGTGCATGCGTGGGTTGGCAGAGATAGAATCAGGATATGTTGTTCACTGGAACTTTGGGGAAATGCTCTCCAATGAGAAACTGCTAGATCAGTAAAGTATCAATGTGGAGGTGTTGCCATGGGACATACCTCCATGGTGATACTAAACATGGAAACTTTTAGAGATTTTCCAAATACAAGGAAGAATGGAAACTGAGCATGTTCTGCCTGGATGGGGAACTTATTTCCACCCCATTCATGAAGAAGTCAGATTTCAGCATGCGGTGGTTAACTCATGGTGTTCTGAATCCTATTTACTTAAGTATGCATGGCGTGATGATAAGCCAGGAAGAAAATAGGAAGAAAGTGGGCAGGGAAATGCTGTGGCAGTGAGAGATGTGTGGCAGAGGAAGATGAAACAGAGATGGACAGAAACAGTCCTTAACTTCCACATGAGCACATGTGTGTGGGCTTGAGCCTTGGCCTACTTCTCTAAACTAACTTCATTAAGGGGTATACGTGGAAAGAGCTGGGCCATGGTATATCTAATTCTTCCTGTGCAATCTGAGTACAGCCAGTGTCAACATGTCTGTAGCTGGAGATGACAATACATAAGAGAAGAGAAAAAGGCAAAGACTATTGTTTGGAAAAGATGGATAGGTCACCATAGTTACAGACCAGCCAAACTCTGTGACACAAGAAATTAGCCAGGTGTCAGGTGGCTGGGTTTCAGCATGACATGGTCTCCCATATGCCAGAGCAGAATGCATGAATTATTTCAACTTTTTATGTGTCTAAAATCATCGAGAGTCTACATTTACGTTGAAATTTCAAACAGGGAATTCTTCTGGTAAAATACTTCATTGTGTTTGCTTATACTGGTTGATCTTTAGTATTGTGTTCTTAAATAACTTTAGCTTATTGTGCACATCTTAGTAACTACTCAACATTTTAATCATATTATTATGTGTCAGTCATGTGGATGGTAGCCTATTCATGCATGCATACTATGCTGTCAAATTGAAGAGCCTCTCCCTGAAAGACAACCCCTGTCAGAGGTCAGAACATCATCAGAAACATGATCCTCAACACAAAGAATGAAGCATCGCAGCTCCCTGGGGGAGAATAGCAAAGCCACAGTGCGCAAAGACCGGGTGAGGTCAGCGAGCCCGCCGGCCAGGTGCTGCGCTTGGAGCCACAACAGCAGCCTGGTGTGCGTAATGGACGGCAATCCACACCTCACATCATCTCTGAGTGGATGGGAAGAGTCAATAACAGCCCTGTGCTACTAAACCAGCCTGCATGCATTAGCCATATCTGGACTAGTCCGTGTTGCGTGCTGCCCCTGTGCTGACCACCTCCTTATCCCTCATTGGATTAATTGAAATCAAGCCTCTTCTTACGCAACAATCAACCTGGTTGTGCGTAAACGGCTACGACTCTCTCAGTAAAACAAGATGGAGAACCTGAAAGTTTCATTGAAGTTACTAATTCTACTAGTAGCCTACTCGTAATTTCGCCTCATATTGACGCTGTATAATAAAGTAAAGAAATGTATTAGCGTTGTTAAGATGTTAAGATGCCTAAGAATAGGATTCTGGTATGGAATGCTGATGCGAATTTTGGTTCAAGAGCACTATTTGTTACCAGTTGGTGGACGAACGGGGGTTGAGGATGTCCTCTTTGGCCGTGAGCAACGACAGGCTGTATGTATCAAGGTTGACCGTCTGCGAGCTCATGATGGCAAAAGTTTCCAGACCACTCCGCAGCTTCTCTCTTCACTGGTCCCGACAGTCTTCGGGTTCGGAGTATCTGCTGGAAAACAGCCACAGCGGAACACTTAGGGTCGTTCACGGCCGAGAAAACAGAGGTAAAGGTATGCAGGTTCATGCAATGTGGTCTTAAGTTCCAAAGTGGAGCGATCTGTGCAGGCGCTGCGCACTTAGCGTGGAGGAGACTGCGACTGCACACTGGTCTTTGTGCAGTGGGGTAGAATACGTTTTCACTACAAAGCCCCACCTCCCGTTGAGAGAGTGGAAAGCATAATGACTTCACTAGCTGGGTCACTTGGAGGAAACGCAACCGCACAGCTACCTACTGATCTGAACGGTCTCGGGCATCCATATCCTGATATTCACTAACTCTTGTCTTCCATAGGACGCATACCCTCTTTAGTTGAGTGGCAAACGTTGCTGTGTAAAAGCAAAGCAGAGCACCGGGGTTATTGCACCACATCGCCACTATTTACATTTACATAACACTAGTAAATCAATGATAGTTGAGGGTCAACAGCATATAACAATCCACCAAAATGTACACAACTCCTGTGATTTAAAAAAGAAAAATATTGTGATGCTTAGCTTTTGTTTGAGCAAAAGTCCAGAACAGGAATTGTTGATTAAAGGGGCTACAAGGGCAGTGCGGCTGCTTTGGACCCGTCAGTCTTTGTTTGTCTCTTTTTGTGTGAGTCAGCCCCACTGGCCCTTGGCAGACTCCAGAGAAGTCCTTTACAGTGCAGGCAATCTCAGAATGAAACGAAGAAGGGGCAATTTCATGGGAACTGAGTCTGAAGCAGGCTGCACATAAAAAAGAGGCTGTTTCAGTGTTTAAGAACGGCTGGGGGTCTGTTCAATAGCTGGCCAACAGTGTGACACACACACACACACACACACACACACACACACAAACTAACCACACAATCACACACAGACACTGCCATGCACTGATGGCTCACACATGCACACACACACAAGCAGTGAACTCCAGACAAACTCACTCCAGACATGCAAACGCACATACACACTCATGTACTGGTCTTCAACTGTGGGTCAGTGGCGTGTAGGGTTTAAGATTTTGGATTATGGGAATGTTCCTGAGCTCTCTGATTTATTTAGCAGCCATTTTTAGATAATCCATGACAGATGTAGAGGATAAAAGTCACAAGTTTTTATTTTCTAATGTGTCATGCTCAGGGTGGGTTTGACCTTTTAAGTTAGATTTCAGATCACCTTTCCCAACATTTAATAGGCCATGCCATGCTTTTCACTGCTAAGATTTGTTCTGGAAACAGTTTACAGTGGCTCATGGTAAATATTGGACTAACAAAGTCACCCTACACAATGACCCGTGAAAATAACCACTTCCTTTTGAGGCAATAAGTTTCCATTTCATTGTTTGTAGTCCTCTTCCTTGGGTACATTCTACACTGTTAGGGTTGCAACGTTTTTTCCTAACGGTGCTAAAGTCACATAAATAATCAATAAGTCTATCATTCAAATTCAATATACTTTCACAGTTTCAGTATTTACATTAGAAAAGCGCAAGCCACTGTGAAATTTGGTGTTACAGATGCATATAAAATTGCCATAATTTAAAGAAGTGGTGAAACTATTGACATCAATTTGGCGTTAAAGCCTCACTTTATCACTCTTTGTTTAGGAAATTAGACATTTCTTCATAAATAGCCCACATGTGGTAAAACCCTTACTGTAACAATTCAACATCAAACTACACGCCATATACTGTGCATGCATGTCATATTCCTTATTTTCAATATTCCCAGATCAATACAGTGTAATAATAAAGTACTGTTTTTGTTTAGTAGCAGAGAAACGTGCAGTTTACAAAGTCTTCTGTGCAATCATAGGCCTTCCAGAAGCTTTTTAATCCAGCCTGGAACTACAGTGTCTACAATGAATCCATAATGATGAATCCATAAATCAAGTTATATAATTTTGATATCTCTGCATTGCTTCAAGTG
The DNA here is from genome assembly GCF_013103735.1 of Etheostoma cragini. NCBI lineage: Eukaryota > Metazoa > Chordata > Actinopteri > Perciformes > Percidae > Etheostoma > Etheostoma cragini. Next base: position 14,996,270 of record NC_048411.1, read on the forward strand.
GGTATTGGTCTGATTGTTTAGCATGAAGGATGACATCCTGGCCTTTCAAAAGATGCCTTCCCGGTGATCCTTGGCCATCCATAAGCTTTGTATTCCTACCTGAAACTGTAGTGTCTTTACTGAGACTCTGCACAAGAAATCCAGAACGACAAATCCACAAGTGAATGGAATGTATCCATATTTCCGTACGAAAAGCATGAAAAGGTATGGTGTTAGCCAAGGCCATGTTTACTAGAATGCTTTGACCAATCATAGGCTGACTTCCTGACTGTCTTCTTCTTCTCTGGTGTTTTATGGCAGTGGGTAGCTTCAATGTTGCAGATACTGATGTCAGGAAAAAGGTAAATTAGTATGATTTGGCTTCCTAATGTCTCATATACCAGACAGGAAATGTACTAGAGATGACACAACTAACTTTCTGAATAAGAGCGTATGGACTTAGCTGGTAAAAAAAATCTAAATAGTTTTTTGGTTTGTGTAACTAACAGTGTTTATTTTTGTTTCCCCTGACTGCCAAGACATGGGAGAACAATTTTCAGAAGGCTAAAATCTTGTTCATCATTGTTATCTGTGTGATATTCAATTTCCGTTTAGCCCAGGTTGTCCTGAAAAAAAGGATGTCCATGCCTTGATTGTGCATCGTAGGGTTGAGGTTACACAAGTATTAATACACAAGGAAACCAGGCGACCCAAATGTTGGGGGAAAACATGGCTTGGACCCCAGAAGGTAAAGCAAGCATGCAGCGCACTCGAACCCATGTTTTTTTGGGCCAAAGCTTGCATGCCAGAGGGACAGGGGGCAAGACATCTCCACGCCGCTATTATTCTTACAACTTCCTGCTATTAGAGGCTCTCCTGCCCTTTCTCTGTGGATGTGAATTGCCGTGCTGTTATGCTCCACTTCAGAGGACTTTGGCATTTCCTCTGCAGGGGTGCGGTGGCAGCTGTTGTTGAAGATGGGGTCTAAATGTGGGAATGATTGCATGTCCAGTGGGGAGTTGGATATGTGTGTGTGTATACATGGGGATTTTCTCCTCATTTACTGAAACTCCTCTAATTGTCACAGGCTTTTTTTTCAGCTTCCTGGCTTCCTGATATAGTCTAAACTAACAGAGTGTGGGTGACAGAGCGTTGAGTGGTCCAGTCACAAGCAACATCCTCTCATAGTCTTTCAGAGCACTCTTAAATCCCGACCTCATTCATTTATCTCTCAGAGAATTCATTTAAGTGCTTGTTGGACATGCAACTGTTCTACCGTCTAATAGTCGTCGTCATTGCATGAAATGAAAAATGCGATGTTCCTCTGAATGGACAAAATAATTGTGTAAACAAGCCACTTCCTTGTAGCCATGAATTTGTCAAAATTCTGTTTTGCTGTGGCGAGGCTTGCGTGGTAGGTTTAAGTGTGCTCAGACCTGTTGGGTGGAGTAAAAAGGTCAAAGATGTGTTTGAGTTCAGGGGTCACAGCTTGAGCTGTGTCCTGTTGCCCCACACTTCCCTAATAATATGTTTTCCATTGCTCCTCTCTGCATGTTGTGAGAGGCCAGGATCTACCTAACTCCTTTCATGTGAGAACGTGCTGTCATATTTGCTTGTGTTTGAACAGTTGCAGTGTTTGTAATCTTCTGTTCACGTTGTCATAAATACAGCCTTTTTCTATGACATTTTTCCCATTGTCTTGCTGGAATGTGTCCAACCTTTTCAGTGCCATTTTTGCCAGTTGTATTTCTTTAAAGTCAGACCTTTGCTTTAGATAGGAAGCCATTCATGGAAGCCATCAAGCACTGTACCTTGTGTAAACCAACATCATCTATAGAAAACAATTTCATGTTTTATTGCTCATTATATGATGATTTTAAGGCTACACTTAAATTGCCCTTTCTTCCTGTTTTTCTAAGTGAATGAGCTGTGTTTTACAGTAGAAAGGGAACTCTTTTTTATGGCATGTTTGACAGTTGACAAGCTTGGGACAGAGGTTCCATTTCTGCAATGTGGTATGATGGTATTATGTGAGAAGTTGCTTTCTTGCTTGAGAAATGCTCCACATTTACCAGTAATTTGGTCTCTTATAAGTCCATGCGGACTGGTGGGCACTTGTGTGTGGACCAACAAGTTATACCACCGTACAAAAACATCCCTGACTAGACTAACTGTGGAAATATATGAGACAATACATGTGTTTTTACTTCACCAGATACAAAGAACTCCTCTTGCATGGTAATGAATGTTCAGTGGAGGAGTCATGTTATTGCTTTTCCTGGAGGTAGAAAATGAGGTGGTTGTGGGAGAGTGCCGATGATAGTAGAAGTTAGTCACTAGTAATATGATTCTGTGCACACACATTTATTTACAATCAGATGGCAACAACACCATGACTTAGCTGTAAAAGACAATTGAGGTCAATTCAGGTGAAAGACAGGCGTGACACGAGAAGGAAACATCAGAGATATGTGGCAAAAATGGAAACAAAAAACACTTGACTGGAATAGAAAGAGAAAGACAGAGTGCACGCATGCACATCAAAGTCAAACATAACATTTGCTTCTGTGTGTGTGTGTGTGTGTGTGTGTGTGTGTGTGTGTGTGTGTGTGTGTGTGTGTGTGTGTGTGTGTGAGAGAGAGAGAGAGAGAGAGAGAGAGAGAGAGAAAGAATGAGAGACACACATTCTCTGTGAATCTGAGTGTCTTCTCACCGGGTAAGGTCATTGCTCCCAAATGGCCTCCACAACAACCTCGAGATATCTTTCCATTGAGCCTCAGTGTGTACGCGAGTGTGGGAGAGTGTGTGCATGCGTCAGCTGTGTGCAATTTTAAAGCACAGTCTCACTTCACTTTGTCTCACATTTACTTATTGAAACTGAATAAACCTAAGACTTTGACTTCCTCAAGGTTTCTAGGTTGCCTTCCTTCAGTAAACTATGACAAGCATAAACAAACAGCATGGTTATGAGAAAACAAAAATAGACCACAAATCTCTGTTAAAAAGGGAGCTCCATGTCTCCTCTCCCATACAAAACAGGCCTGAAATTAGACCGTGGTGTCAGCATGATAAAGTATTCATAAACTTTGCTCTGAAAGGCCCTAAATTAGAGGTGTAGATGTGTGTGCGTGTTTGTGTGTGTGTGTGTGTGTGTGTGTGTGTGTGTGTGTGTGTGTGTGTGTGTGTGTTTGCGGGGGGTTATCCTTGAAGCTTTTGAAAAATGACCTTGCCCCTGATCAGCTTAGACTCTGAACATTAAATAGGGCTGTCCAAAGTTTGTTGCAATCATACATCCTCTCAGAGATTTAAAGCCTCTGCCCACCCCTCCATCATATTCTTCAAGGCCTCAAGCATCAGCAAAGATTCATCGATCTGATTATTCCATCTTATGTAATGGCATTAACAATAATACATTCCAATTACAAATACATTCCCATTATGCTATTCTCAACTGTAAAACAGTGTTTTGTCTGTTGCTCTCAAATTCAGAACTTCTTATCTGCTCCCGAGGGAACCCTGCTGGAAAATGAGAGCCAGATGTGATGATGTCAGCGCGTGTCTGTGACTCTCAAGTTGTGTTCTACGAGGCTGCGGTGCGAGAGCAGCGGCGAGGTTGGTGGGAAACTCAAACACAGCCTACGGATCAAACAGCTGATGCAGCATAAAGGTCTGTAATCAGTGTTCAAACTGATGCTCGTGACCATAGATGATGCTGAGGTCTCTGCTGCCAAAAGCCCGCTAGTAAATTTTTTTCCATTTACTAGAGAATATGAGGTACGTCATTGGTTGTTTAAAGTTTCATGGCAGGCAGCTTTGTATTTGTATCTTCCTAGAAGACTCTGGTTGTAACACACACGCACACACACACACACACACACACACACACATACACATGTCAAAATGGCACATGAACACACATGTTCCACTACCGCAACCACCACCTTCCCTTGTCACTCTTCTAAAGTTACTCATCATCAGCCACTTCACTAAACATCACCATGGCAACACTCGACCCACTCCCCTCAACGCCATGTTTCTGTGGCTTTCTGGGATCCTTTACCAGCATGCTCTATTAAAAGTCACAGCTACCAGCATTAGATGTTGATGATTCATGTGCTCAGGGAGTCGCTGGATTAGATTCTGCTCTCAGATTTGATTCAGTCTTTCTATCATCCAAGGTTTCAAAATAATGTCAAAGGAATATAAAAGAGAGCAACTGCCTGGTGATTTGGAAGACAAAGAAGCTTTTAATATTGAAAGTGAACAAATAAAACATTCATAATGAGAGAGAGGCTGATGTGTTTAGACAAATCTGTATGGGTGTTTGAGGTGTTCATTTTTATTTAATTGGAATTCCAATCAAGACCAATAAAGGACAATGATGTGCATGCATATTCCAGAAGGCTGCTCAACATGAGGTAATGCTGATAACTCCTGACTGCAGCTCAGTCTCGGCCTTGAAACAGTAGATGCCCATGATCCTTGGCATGTCCTAGGTCACCAACATAACTCTGGGTCTTGTGAATCATACAAAGAATCCCCCACTTTGCACTGAGAGCCTGCTGGAAAACCCAGGTGTTCAACCTAATCCATGTGAGTATCTCACAGTAAGGTTGCACAGTTGTGTTTTTTCTAACCACTAGGTGGCATAGCTGCATCAAACTTGCAGTGTGTGTAAGTTTGCATGCACTGTGTGAGACACAGGGTTGAGAGAGACAAACTCAGGAAGCAACTATTAAAATTGAACTATGTTGACCTGTCTATAACATGGTAGTCTATTTCCTTGACTTCCGGGATTGCTCCGGTGCTGCATGAAATTCGGGCGAATGCGTGTATTTTTGCCAATTTCCGTTTTTTCCGCTTTCTTTGTGTTGAAATTTTAAACTGGTGGATTTATGAGGACTATGGTTAACTGCTCCTCAGACATGTGCATGATAAATCTAGACAGCTAGCTAGACTATCTGTCTTATCTGAGTTTTTTCTCGCACAACTATTTTGCAGTGGCTCCGTGCAGAGCTTAGTGCCGCCCATTACAATTGGGATGGGTTTAAAGAAATGCCAATAAACCAGGCCACATTCTTCTCCCATCTTGGAAAATATGGTAACCTTGTGGAAAAAATCCATTGTTAGATGGATATGGAGATTATATTTAAATTTAAGATGACCGTCTCTTGGTTGTAAATGCATCTGGAAAATGTTGTTTAAGTGTGAATTTTACAGAAAAACACACAATAACACACCTGTGAGACAAGTTCAAAAGATTAACAGTTTTAATAAAATCCATGTCAAACATCAAAATACTGAAATGGCAAAAAAAGGAAAAAACTTTTTTGTACAAATCACAGTGGTTCAAAAATATTACAAACTTTAGTTTCAAAACAGTTTTTGCAACAGCAGCAAAACATTCTGATTGTTGTGTATTTTCTTGAAAGCCCTTAATAGTTGAGTGTGATGTGCTCTTTCTTTTGCCTTTTTTATTGTAATACACACGATACCATGAGCAGTAAATGTTAATAAAACTCATATGAGTCAAAGGAAACAAAAGTGCATAACAATACTATACAGTATATACGATCCACTTAAAAATTACAGTATAGACCAGGGATTAATCACACCATGTCTGTCTATATGAACACTCTCCCTGTCCCGGGCCTCTCTGCACATAAAATCCTATGCATACACCAGCCTAGCAAATAGATACAACAGCGTGAGAATTCTAAGGTGAAAGGTTATTCAAGGTGTGACTCAAATTTTCCACACTGTGCTTTGGATAACAACTATCTTCAATAAAGCATAATATATATAGTTGTCACAGCTAATATCTGCCTTTAATCCAACCAGTAGTCACCAGATGTTGCTCCCCCAACTTTGAATACACTGACTTCCGGCATGATTGCAACATAGTCCATTGCAGCTAAATAGTGGAAGCAATAGGGTATACTATTGAATTTGAAAAACAGATCACGAGAAACTGGAAAAGTGATAAGATACTTTAGTTTTGATCAAGAAAACTGGTAAATATAAAGACTTAGCATACGTATCAAAAACGTTGTATTAGGCTACATAATAGAAAGTGCAGGCACCTGAAAGTGCAAAAACATTTTAAAACTGCTGGTTTGCTGGGTTTCTTGGTCATTTCATAATTTAAGTTGCGTAGCTTTAGCATAGATGATATTACATACTGAATATTTGTGTTATCATTGGAAGTTATCACTATGACCCAAATAGCCATTAACTATGCTGAGATACTGTACATTAAAGAAAGCTGCCTACTTTTATGTCTGTGCTCACTTGTGTATTGTCTTGGCTTAATTAACTTTTTTAAAAACCCAGAAGGCTGCAGGTGCATTGCAGCCTGTACAGAGCCAAAAGAGTGAGATTTCACTAAAAGGCACAGGAAAGGAGACACCAATGACTAAAAACAGTGTGTTCTCTCAGTCACTAGGCCTCAAATTTCAAAAGGAAGTACATGCCTGCTAAGAAGAAAGAAAAGCTCCACCTCAAATAAATGAGGAGAATGTGACAGTGAAAAGGATGTGATACTATAGAACAAGACAATCCAGATGAATAACACAACCCTACATCCTACATCAGAACGGGACTTTGGCCTGTTGGGGTCAGCATGGAGCCAATATTGAGGAAAAATAAAGCTAACAGGGTTCAAAATTTGGCATCTCTATCTCTCCCTCTCTGTATATCAGGGTTTCTCAACCTTTTCTGGCCCATGATTTACACCAATAATAAGAGAATACTCAAGTTCTCCTGAACTGAAGGTTAAAATATCCAAATATGTAGCGATTATATTTAAAACCTACAGTACTTAATGTAATACATATTATTTTAGTTTTCCTTCCCACCACCCCATATGCATACCAAATGACCCCAGACAGGAACACGACCAAAGGTTAAGAAACACTGAACACATTACTGGATATTCAGAAGCCTCTGTGTAAACCCAGAAACACCAAATGCTCAAAATGTCCTTCCATACAGCCTAAAGCCCAAACCTTATACCTGGCTTCCAGCCATTTAGAACATTCTTACATTATGTGCATTACAATAGTTGATTTCAATTACAATTTTGCTTTTGGATTTTCTGATTTTCAGTTTTAAGCCCTGTTCCCAATATCTAAAAAATCCCAAGAATAAGCTTGATTGATTATAGTAAATACATAACAAAATAAAGGGGACAGCAGCGCAGCTGCAACAGATCATCTGCATTACTTTTTCAAGCAAAAATCCCAGGATATTATTTAAAGTTGTATAATTAGTGATGCTACCTTGAGCTGTGCCGAGTTTGTATAGCATACTGAGTTGTGGATTAAGCCGCATAGTGTGGGCTTCAGTGCTAACTAGGCTGGACAAGTCATTTTATTCATGTTATTGAGTTGTGGAAAATTTTGAAAGACCTAAGTGGAAATATCAGGCTACAATCATCGGGTTTAAAAAAAAAAAGAAGAAGTTACATAAGGAACAATTCATGCTAAGCACAGAAAGGTATAGTCATAAACAAAAAAGAAGAAAGTACATTCCAACACCAAGTGTCATTATACTGACAGAGTTAGGCCACCATGCAACTTTACCACATTTCATCAAAGCGGTTGCACTCTCCCAGCACACAGGCCAGCCAGTGCTCATTAAAAAAGCTTTGCTTTCCCAAAGTCAGTGGTTTTGAAGTTAAATTACAGGAATCAACCTGTTAGTCAATTTAATTGCTACTTCTCAATCACCTGGTCAGTGGAGATTTTTGAACCAAGGCTCAATTCCTTTCACATCCAAATAATTACCACTGTAGAAAACGTACTACACAAGGCTATATGATTAGACCAACCTACTGTACTACAGTCTACAAAGAGTATTATTTAAGGCCATTTGTCCGTCCATAAAAACAAGCAGCAGGGCTAACAATTCTTCACTGGCATGGCTCCAGTTTGCTCAGGAAAAAAACCTCAAGAAGGTTAATGGCTGAGAATGCATAACCAGCAACACCATAATCTGTTTTACAGTTCTAAAACTATCATGGAGATTGTCTACTCTATCCATCAGGTCAACCACTGCAGAACCTGTCTGCAGGTTTGCTAAAATCTCAAACTAGCTTTTAGTTTTGTCGAACTATAAGGCACACAGACTAAGATAAGAAGCTTATTGGGTCATTCCAACTATCTATAAGACAAATCTATTAGCCATCCATTCTATGGGAAACTAAAAGGAGGCCATGGAAGTCCATAAAAAAACTGTCCCCCAACTTTCACCTCTTTGGGTTTCATTTTTAACTTCCCAGAGCAAAGCACTGGGATGACTTTGAAAAATCCGTGGTGGTATTCCAAATGATGTCGGTCGCATGTAATGCTGACTGAAATGGAGTTCACTTTTAATCCACCTTCACTCTTTTCAGAGAGGAATCTCCTCAATTGCCACTTGGGTCTCTGACTTATATTTGGGTAGATGAGCGTGACTTTAACACACCTCCCATGGAGAGTGGCAGAACGCACCACGTGTCTCACACAAGCTATCTCGTACAGTTACTCGGGTAAAGCTGAGGGGCGCAAACCCACAAATAGAACAACGTGCTAATACAAAACTTATCACCACAATGTCTTGTTTTCACATTCAGTGCTAAAGCCCAAAGAAATTAGCACCCTTAACAAGAAATTCAGATTTGCACTCTTATAGCTTGTATATCAAATCCGTTGAGACAACACTCATAATTGCAAATTCAATCTAAAGTAATAGTATTTTCCTGGTTAACAAGGAAGCATAACAGACCACACTGTTTTTGAATTCAAAAGCAGTTAAAAGACATCACAAAGTTCTAACCACCGTAAGCTAAATCTGAAATCTACACATTCTAAAATGAGTGACCTATTATGACTATATACTTACAGACTGTAAGCATATGGCGAAGAAAATCTAAGGTTTAAGAAAAGTGTCACATTTTAATACCATTATTACTATTCTGCACGTTCATTGTAGGCAAATACTAAACAACTAGACAGACGCTTAAACTGTGAACATAAAGTCCCATGTGTCTGTGTTCATGTGGACACTGTCTTATTGTGTCGTAAGCACCATTTTCAATTCCAGCCAGAGGAATTGAAGGCAGTGACACTTTTCTCCTGACACAACGGACTGAAAACACCACCACCAGGAGGGATTCAAATATTACATCATACTGCTTCCTTCTCCCACAAGCCACTTTCTCTTTTCTCCTCCATCCGCTTTAGAAAATAAAGGAAGCAGGGAAGTAGAGATAAAGTAAGTGAGGAAGAAAGAGATCAAAAGAATCACAGCTTTGGTATTCACAATTAGGTGAAAATTCAATTGTTGAGTACAGTCCATTTTACTCATCACAACACTGTTCTTTATCTATCTCCTAACACTGCAAGGACTGCAGTTATACTGATTTAATGATTGAAACTATAGTGAAGCAATCACAGGCACAAAAACTCCTGTTAGTGTGAAGGTTAGTGCTGGGGCCCTGAGCAGTGCTGCCCCTAGTGGTGTAGGGGTGTAAAGGCAGGCTGGCTGAGGTGCTTCAATGCAACCAAGTGATCATGGACGTCAAAAAACCATTTGTTTAATACTGCATCCATCATACCTCAATGGCAAAGGTATCAAGGAAGGCTACTCCTCTTCATCCCCATCATTGCTATAGATTGGTCACTTTGAAAGTCTATGAAGTGCAGATTGGTGAATCCAACTCATCAAGGAGAACGTTTGTTTTGCTTTTTTTTTGCACGCATGATGTGCAGGAGGACTGGGTGGGATGCACAGGAACGATGGACACCAAGAACCAATACAATACTAGACCGGAGGCTAATAGCTGTGATCAAACCTCCTGACTGGAGCATCCCAACGTGCTAATGGTTATAGGGTTGTCCTTACACCCTAACCAGGGCTCTAGATTAACAGCCCCATCGTTGCAATGGCAATCAAAGTTCGCAACACTTCCTGGGAGTAGTGTGCGCCACTTCCCCTGATAAGAGTGTCCTAGAAGGGCGCAACAAAAATTCATAAAAAGGACAAATAAAAGCAAAAAAATAATTACATTTTTAAGTGTCAGTTCCTGGGAATCCAGTGCTGGTTTTAGAATGGTGGATCTTTTGCACTGGTCTCTGTGCGCCAGCTAACAGTCTGCGTAGAAGTGAAGGCAGAGGTAAGCTCCCCGGGAGGAGCTGCAGTGGTCAATGTGTAATAGTCATTAAGGTCAATGTGAAGGAAGTGGACTGAGAGAAATAGAGAGAGCCCTTGCTCCCAGGCAAATCACTCAAAGGCTTGGACACTGTGAGTGCTGGTGGAGGGACAGAGCTCTTGTGGATGGGACAAGGGGCTGCACTGCGACGCTGCAGACCCTTATAGATTAGCGTGTCTGGGAAGCACTCAACTCGGAAGCATCACTCAATCATGTCAACCGCAGACATACACTCACACATCCACACTTATACCCTTCAGCTAAGTCAAAACAAGCATACCAGAATATACTGATAAAGTCACCCACAATTATAAAGAGGCACATACATTCCCCCAAACGTGCTGACATTCAGGCATAGCACTGGCATAGCACTGAGAGTCATTTCTCCACTGACAGAGGATTTAAAGGGGACCTCCTCTATATGCGTTACATGGGAGTTAGTGGGTAGAATGACCCAGTTCAGGGTAAAGAAGTCAGTGGTGGAAAACCCTTTAGGAGATGTGCGGAGAGGAGGACGGGTGTCTCCAGAAACACCAGCCCCGTTTGGTGTGTTGCTTGCGCAAGATCTCCTCCTCGCGCTCGCGCTCCTTCTGAGAGCGCAGATAGCGGTCCTCCTCCTTCAGGAACCAGACAGGAGGCCAGCGCTGCTTCTCAAAGTGCCTCTGGTTTTCTACAGAGAGGGGGACAAAGTTAAACGGGAAGAATCAACAATGACCAATATTATTGCACAGTGAGGGATTGTAGAATATTAACATATGGTCATACATACATATATGTTACATACATACTTTTGCTAATATGGTCACATTACAACCTACTATGTATAAAATGTGTGTAAATGTATTATATTTACATCTTTATTGAAACGTGAGGACGTACTGCATGTTCCCTATAATGTACTTGATCCAAGACAATTTTTTTTTTTTTTTTACAAAAACAGCTCAAAAGAGGCTCATAGGTTTCTCCTTGTGCTATTTTTATTTTTTAGCTCCCTTGCATCAGTGTTGTTCCAGACCAAAGAAAATCATCTCTCCCGCTCCAGCCAAACGCTATGGACAAGTCACAGCATGCTATAAGTCCTTAGCGGTGTGCTTAACCCAGAAAACTTACTTTTGTTCAACCTATTATTGCAAAGCAAATATAGCAGGAGTTTTACTGAGGGGGTAGCTGAATGTGTGAAAGGGGTTTGGGAGAGGCAGATTATCAGGGCAGAGAGAGGCGAGCTGGCTGTACCTGGAGACATGGCCTTCATGTCTTTGGGAAACTTGCGGCAGATGCTATTATAATTAGTGCAGATGTGATGGAGACACCAAGCTGATAGTTGCTTGGCATTGTGGAACTGCAAAAGGGAAAACAAAGGATATATGCGTCATTACAGCTTTGACAATAGAGGCCTGTAAGACTTAAAAGGTGAGATAAGAGACTACATTTGACAAGATTAGGATCAATAAATAAATCTAAGGTAAATTACTATTCATAATTTGTTTTAACACAACCTAGAATTTAATATTAACAATTATAAATCCATTATTTAAATGACAGTTTTGCAAAGACAGACCTGTGCAAGCTCGAGGTAAGCCAACACTTGTCCATCAATGTCACCTCCTTTCGCTGCCAACTGGAGAAGCTCGTCCACAGCGTGCTGTTCTGAAAAGGCACAAAATTTACATACACATGTCAATATTACTGTTTAAATGCGGGCCAAATTCTTATCTCCCAGTCACGCATTCTTAGTGTGTCTGCCAGTTTGCAGTGCACTGAACACATCTCACTGCCCCTGCAATCTGTTGAGTCATAGATAAAAGGCAGTTTGTCAAGGCAGATGTAGCTCTATCGAAACCATATTGTGCCACGGAAGTCATAATAAGACATTCACGTTGATAGATAGTTCTCTTCGCAACACTGCAGAGAGTGTCTTTACCTGTGAGGGCGACAAGGCGTGGCAAACACAGACGGTTGGCGAGAATAATTAGTTCCATGGGATCCAGACCAGGACCGGGTGTCAGCATTCCACAGTACAGGAACTCCAACGTCCCACGCATACAGGCTGCACTTGTGTCAGGAATGGATACCTGGAACATGACCAGATCAAGAGGAAACAAAAAAAACATATGTAATGAAGGGCTTAAAGTCAATGAAGAAGATTAACGGACATAAATATAGACAATAACGTTCATGAACATCAAATTAAAAGTATACAAATATACAAAATATTATAGTATAGAGAGGACATGCTGCTCTGGTCCCATTCTCTTTGATCTAGGCTCAGATGAAAGTGCTGTCTGAGGGCTTGTGATGTGAGCAACATGGCGGGCGCAAAAGACCTCAAAGCACACACAGGCAGCCCTGCTATCAGGTCCTTTTCCCAAATAAGACTGACTATCAACGTTCTCCTAAGACAGTGCATCACATACATGCATACACGATGCTTTAAAACATAAAATAATATATGAACATAGGACATACCAAAATGTTTAGGGGATTATGATACATGACTGGGCCACTCCAGACATGTCTAACATTATGGTAAAACAACATATATACAAATAGGGAAATGTCTTATATTGGGCAAAAAAGTGCCAAACCAGAGTCCACTATATTAAAAAGAAAAGAACAATCACCTGTAATGACCTCTAGATGTCGCCATATCATCAATACTACCAGAGCCGTAGGCTCTAAATTCTGCTAAAGGCACTGGTCATGTATTTAAGTGAAGCTATCTATTCCACTTTGGATAGTTATTGACGTGTTTACAAATGCATAAAAACCGGACCAACTGCAATTTAGCAGCAGGTAATGCAGTCTAAGCCAGGAAGTACGGAAGGACGACAATGACAGAGATGACCTGACCCCTCCAGGAGCTCCTGAGTGCCCCCACTGAGAGGCTCTTCAACCTCCACTACCATGGGCAATTAGGAGAATGTCAGCTTGGCGCAACCTCTCGTTACCAGTAGAAAGTCACAACACCAAGTCAAGGGTGGTCTCCAGAGCTTGAAGCCACAGCTGGGGACAGGAAGCATTAACGAGTGGACATATTTACAGTCCCAGGACATTTATGGATCAAAAACGCATCAGCTGTACTGACAGGTGTTCTTTTGTCGCCTCAGTCTGTTGTACTAGAGCTCAATTAATAGTTTAGTGCAACTTTGTTTTATTTGATCAAATCTAATGACAAAAAAAATAAAAATAAAAAGGGTGTCAATGACATTAACAGTCCCAAAAAAAGCTTGTTAAAAAAACTCACCTCAAAATAATTGAAAATGTAAGACGTAATGAGTCTAGAAATACATTACAGTCCAAATTCAAAAGTAATGTGTGGGCGAGGAAAAAGCAGTGAGTCACACACCCCCCACCCCAGATAAGGTACAAAATTTAAGAGAGAGTAAGAAATAGTAAGAAACTTAAATGCTAGAAAGGTGGGATTCATGCAGGATTCCTGTTACATCTCCACTTTTTTCTTGAGCGAAACAGGAGGTTTGCAGACAAATTGTAATACTCCACTGGGATGCACATTACACGGTGAACACAAAACCACATACCAAGAACATAATCCAGGGGTGTACCATGACACACTCAGCGGTAGGTTTGTATAACAGCCTACACAGACAGTAAACCTGCCTTTTGACTCATGGGTGTTGACCTCTATATAAAAGAGGAAATCTTTTATCTATTGTCCATAGTTTTTCACAAACACGCTCATTGTACGAAGTGTCTAAAATAGTATATGCCAAAAATGCAAGAAATAATTATGATAACTGTTTTGAAACCCAAACGATAAAGCTGCTGTACAAAACTGAGAAAGTAATGATCTCACACATGACAGCAGCATGAACACTGAAATGTGTGAGCCCAAAAATACTGAGAAGGAAGTGTGACATGAGCATGGAAATAGAACAGCACTGGCTGATCACATGCTACTCTCACAGTTATAGGTTACAGGTTCTATGAATTTTTATATAATGATCTTCCCCAACCTAATAGAACAGTTGCAATACAATAGGATGATACAATATGTTCATATACATAAGCCATTAACCATTTGTGTCAGTGTTCATGTTGTGTCCAGACATTAGCCAAAACCCAAACCTAAATTTGATTCAGTTTGTGGAAATCAACATTGCTGTTTAGTTTGAATAAAATAAGAATGTTCCCCTGTATAAAAACTGAGTGAATGAGTAAAACTAGGATGAAGTGGATAGTTGATTTGTTAACATTAATGAGTGCTATGTGAGGGGGATTTGATTTATAAAACAGACTAAGACTACATTTACATTGCTACATTTTGTTGTATAAACAAATATCTTTTGCTATCTTGGCACCTCACATTCATACTGCTCTGGCGTTTCAGAACCCCTAAACCGGAGAAATTTGAAATCACTTCTGACCCGTTTTGGTTTGAAATCTCCGGGGTTGTGTTGCCGTCTCTACATGTAGACCTTTGGAGGCACCAACACTGACGGAAACGTTTCCCCGCCTGATTTAACGGGATGTAACGATCATTGGTGTAACAGTAAACCACGGTTAAAATGTTGACGATAACAATTACTGTTTTCATTTAAAATATCATTGTTATCCCGGTGGATTACCACGGTGTGGAAAACGTGTGTTTAATCCTTCCCAGCTTCAACAGAGTCTCCTGAAGCAGGCGCACTGCGTAGCCTACAATGTGAGTTTCTTGAAGTTGGATTCATGGCGGAAGCAGGAAATGACAGCGCTCAGGACATTTATAAGCCCTCTAAGAGGACTAAGTCTGAAGCATGGGCATATTTTGGTTGTTATAAGAATGCCAAAGGACAGTTGATTGAAGTTAGTTATCCTGTCTTCAGAACGTGCAGGAAAAAGTTGCTGCTAAAGGCATTGAAGATCCTTTTAACAATACAGCGATAATACCGAAAACCCTGGAGATTTTGGTCACCACAACATGAGGTTAAATTTTCATACCGTTACATCCCTAGTCATATCGTTTCATTCTCTGAGACAAAGCTACTAACGTTAGCGTGGCAACGGGTGGATCATACATGCTTCCTTCTGTTTACCCAGGCACGTGCATGCCCAGTATACTAGAATGTTGATGAGACATGCGGTTTGGGTGTGTTAGTTTAAATGCAGATTAGATCTTCTACTGGAGCTAAACACACTTGCTTGGGGATTGCTTTTGCCTCAAAAATCCACTTAAAAACCAAAAACGTAGCAATGTAAATGTAGCCTTCAGCTGCATCTCATTCACTCAGATAGGTGGCTAAAACAGATAACCTTCCAATAGTATAATCACTATAACATTTACGTGCATTATATCCACTGGAAGTTAATGAACAATATTAATGGCTCGGATTTACCAGATCTCATTTTGTCATTGCTAGATTTCCACTTCTTTTTTTGTAAAACGCATAACATTAACTCTTCTTTCTCCAGTATTGATTCTCTTTTAGAGTAAGTGAATAGAAGTAGACCATCTGCTGTGTCGAGTTATCTAAAACGTCTGCTTCTATTGAAAGACCAGTGTTTTAGTAAGCATTTCTGCTCCCTTCAACTCACACTGCCTCTCAACTAGCATGTATCCATGAAAGTGAATATGATTTGTAGTCAGCCTATGGCATGGAAATTCTGGAAATGTAACCTGTGCCATACTTTACGGGCTGTATCTCCGCTTGTCCTAGGAGGGAGGAAGTAACTTCCAGAGCCAGCAGATAATCTGGTAACTGCAGCTTGCCGTTGAAATGTAAAATCAAAATCACGTGCATGTGTTCAAGTGCTGACAGCTTCATTGTGCAGTCAGTCTTTGAGTCTTAGTCTCCAAGACACCTGCTTTATTGCTGTGCCGGTTCCACGCCATAAACAATGCCACAATGGTCATTAACATGAGCCATTTAGTGTAACCATAGACACCGGCAGCCCATCAGCAGCAAACACTGTGCCCCCTCAGTGATGCTGATGTCCTGTTTTCACCACCGTCCACAAAAGCTGCAAAGGCTTTTTTCAAACCCACTCACATTGTGTGTTCTGGAATAAAATCCAGGCTAGAGAAATACAAAAAACAATACAAAATTATTTTACAGCATGCCTTCTATAACCTTGAATTTCACACCTAAACTGCAAACACGTCATTTCCTCCCGCTCTCTGATTACTTCCAATCCTTTTGAGGGCCTGCACCTACTCAACGTGACCCTGCTTACGTTGAAAGTAACCATACTCCAAGGGATCTGGTTCTGCAACACCATCCTGGGAGCCTGACTTAAAGACAGATGAAGACATTTACTTCCTGTCTTTTATTTTTGATAAGGTCAGGTCCAGTGCACAGGCACTGTCCCTGAAGAAGCACGGAGCAAGCAGAAGCTGAACCTCAGGTGAGAGCACACCTAAAGTAACCTGACCCACCACTTGGAGGAAGCTGCTAACCTCAAAAGGCTTAATTTGAGTTCTGAGACAGGCTGGTGAAACATTGGAATTCTGCTATCACAGGCTGTGTGTGTGTGTGTGTGTATCTTGGCCTCTGGGATGGAGATCTGTGTGGCCCATCGCTCTTTCTCTTTTTCTATCTCTCTCTCTCTCTCATGTAAATATCTCTAAGCCCTCCAAGGCAAGAGAAGGGCTCACTAGACGTGTGTGTGTGTGTGTGTGTGTGTGTGTGTGTGTGTGTGTGTGTGTGTGTGTATGTGTGTGTACCCTTTCATGTAAGAAATTCTATATGTGCTTATGTGTGCAAGGCTTCCAGGGTTTGTGGTATTGCAGAGACTACATTTGCAGGTGAAACCACGGTTTGTAGGTCAATCTGATAAAAGACATCCTGAGTTGTAAACCTTCATATACCAGGGTTATTTTACTAAACTACAACTAACTACTTTTAAAATAAAAAAATTAATACAAACCTGACATTGCCCTGTTATAAAACTAATATACTGCATAAATAAATAAAAAGGCAATTTCTTATGAACAACACAAGTAAACAACAAATAAATATCACGTCAGAAAAGGCGTAGCCAAAAGGTATACACTTACATACAGTCCAACCTTTCTCCATGACTCAAACAATTGAATTATATATACAACAACTCAAACACCTATCGCAATGCTAATATGTACAAACTACAAATGTCAACCCAGTGTCAATCCCACACAACTTCATCACGTCAACCCTTCCTCATCCCTATACCTCATAGAGTGTATGGTTTGTAAATTTTTTAAATTGGTTTAAATTTGGACTTTGTTGAAGTTCCGTGTCCAAACCAATCCACAAATTCCCACCACAAATTAAAATAAGACAGTAAGGCCATTACCCAGCCATATACAGTACAGTACGTGTAGCTACTTCTGAGACATTATACCTGGGCTGGACAAAACAAACTACTGTTAAACTAAATATATAAAAACTAAAACTAAACCTTTCTGAAACCAAACTTAATCAAGCAAACACACTAATCATATGAGAAGGAAAAGTCAAAACTAAAATTAAAAAAAAAAACTAATTGAAAATTCCAAACTACAACAATGTCACATACTAGAAGCACACATGTGCAGGTTGTGCAATGTCATAAAGGTAATTCTCCTCAACATTATCAAAGCAACCCATTCACCTTTGCTTCCTCTCTTCTTTTATCAGATGTGACTGCTGTTGTAAGGTACAAGTGTGTGATAAGGTTGCCCTCCAAGTATTCAGCACACAGAAACCAAATCCCTGCTCAAAACTTAAAGGTAACTCCATCCTGAATGTCTGAACTCACCTCCTCAATGTAGCTTTCCATGAAAGAGCCACGGAACATGGCGGCCATCCAGTTGCAGCTGGAGATGAGCAGGGGCTTGTGGGCCGGGAGGCAGCCATCGTCCAGTCGGAACACCACATCTAAAACCGGGGTGGGAAAAGAGCATTCATCTCGTGGTGTGCAACAGATGCCCAGGCTACAGAGGGGGAAAGACAGACAAGGCAGACACACACAAACACACACACACACGGACGCACACACACACGCACATACCAGACAGACAGAACCACACAGAACCACACAGAGACGTAGACACATGTAGACAGACAGAGAGATAAATTGACAGAAGGACAGAACAGCTTTTGACACAGAGTAAGTGAAGGAGAGCAGATGCAGGCTAATATGGTCAAGGAGGAAATTCTGTGTAGACTCACGATTAAAGCTTTGGCGAAGAAAGTGTTGATCAGGAACACAGCAACTAGTGTAATAATGTTGTAATTACATCAGAAAGCAAAGGACTTAATTTATTTTTAATTCAATCACTGAATAATAACTAGAATAAAGCAGAATTATTCCAATAGCTTAATTTTTCAATACGAACATTTAAAAAAGGAAGAATCTTATTGTTATAATCATTAGACAGGAGAGAAAGGATAGAAAGAAGTGAATGTGAGACAGGCTAATATCAGAGACAGCTGATGTCTTGCTCTGGCTGCAAATGCTGCGAACAACATGCATACATAACATCTAAGGGGGACAGACAACACCACAAAAACACAAGACACAGGAAGCACACAAGAGCAAAACACAAGAAAACCCAGCAGACTGAAATGACAGTCATTAAAACAATTGATGACTTGAAAAGGACTTTAGAAAACAGGTAAACCACAACATACAAAATAGAGCCCGACCAATATATGATCGGCCGATTTTAGGCATTTTCCAAACTATTGATTTCGGCATTTACAATGGTCAATTTAAAAAAAAACTGATTCTGATGAATATTTAAAAAGGAAAATAAAAACAAACGGTCAACCATGTCATGAGGTTTGGTGTTCCATAGTTTGCCCACCAGAGGATACTTTGCAAAGTCCCTCTTGGCAACACTGACTATTAAGGTTCAAACTGCGAAGCCTAAATAATAATAATAATAAATGTTTTAATTATTATTATTATTATTTGTTGTCTGCTGCGCCGGCTCAAATTCCCGGGGGCTGGAATGAGCTAGAAACATATGAACCCAATCGGCCACATGGTGGCGGTGTAATTAAGGCGTAAACATGCTAACTTTTAAAGGCCACGCCCCCGACACTGTAAGTTTGATTGACTTGAAATTTCTCGCACAGGTGCAGCTTATTGTGCTCCTCAAAAAGGCCTCAAGGATCATTAAGGTCAGCCTAGAAAATGATTCCGCCATTTTACATTTTTTGAAAAACACATTTTTGAGATCTCCCCCTACACTATAGCATGAATGGATCAAGCTGATCACAAGTTGTATAAAGCATGTCCATATCCCAATTACTTATCAAGTTATTGACCAATGAACTTTGAAAGGTCCGTGGCTCTGGACATAAATAAGCAACCGTAAGGCCAATCTTCACAAAACTCACAGGGTATGTTGAGATATGTGCCCCAGACAGTTTTACATACATACGCTACTAGGGGGCGCTACAAGCGCAAGACAGGTGAGTGGCATTACACACATTTTACTATAAATCACATATTCATGGTCCAGTCCTCACAAATCTTTCAGGAAATGTCTTGTGATGATTATATTATATTATTTTAGTGAGGACTCATAAATAACTACAAATAACTAATGTTAGGGAAATCTGTTTATGTTTTGTTACGCGTTTCTGTTTTTTTTTTTTAATATATAATCGGCTGATATATCTGACAATCAGATTTTTAAATAACCAAATATTTGTATCGGTATCTGCCTTAAAAGTCCTTTATCGTCGGGCTCTAATACAAAACACGTATTTTGAAGCAAATATTCAATGGCAAATACATGATGAAATGTGCACCAAGTGTACATTTCCAAAGACTGAAAGAGAATGCTGGACATTAGCCTTTCTCTATACATTCTCCTCATTAGCTTATCATAATCCTCCACTCACTCACTCATGCACGCACGCACGCACACACACACCTACTGTACAGAGAAACACATACTGATGTTTACATGGGAAAAAATCTATAATGACACTGATTGAAAGTATTCTGGCGCTGAATGGTTGGCACAGTAGTTTACCAGCATAGGTCCCTTTATTGAGACACTCCTTGATGCGGTTGGCTCTGCGGACGTGGAAAGCCTTGGTGATCTCCTGGTTCATGAAGCTCTCTCTGTTGAGAACATTGGCCACCATCATCCGCAAGTCAAACACCTCAAGTAGCTCTGCGAGTGTGGCCACCTGCATCAGATCCCCTCGGCCCTCGTCCAGACTGCCCGTGTACAGGTACTGAAGCACCGCCTGAAACCACAACAAATTGACAAGTCAAATTTACATCTCTTGAACAACGATGAAAGCGGCAACAAAAAAAGCTCTTGTAGCCTGCAGTAATGATGCATAACATTTCTAATCATAATCAAAAACCTCAACAGATGCATGTTCTTTTCTTCAATACTGGATGAATATTTTAAATAATCTTGTCCCGCACCTTAAATGGTTCTTCCTGGATGAGCGCATCCATGGCTACCACTGTCATGAGTCGTGGTCGTCCAGTCATGGGGTCATCAACATGCTCCAGACACACACTCAGAAACCCCCTTCCCCATCCTGACAGTGCTCGACCAGTGCCTAGTGCTCCCAGGGAGTAGTGGGATCGAGAAGGGAGTGCATTATCACTCTGGGAAGTCCTCAAAGAGCCCTGCTGGAGCAACTGGGGTCGATTCAGGCCCCGCACTCCGCCATCAACCCCATCTTTATCAATGTCCAGGCTCTTAGTGCGCCCAGCTTGCTCTTTGGCTCCTCGCCTGCTCTGCTCATCTTCCTCCCCACTCTCAAAGTTTTCTTTGCTCTCTTGTTCCTCCCCCCGTTGCCCCATGCATGATCCACCAAGATCAAGGGTGAAGAGGTCATAGAACTTGGAGCAGGAAGTGGCCAGATATACTTTGTGTGCAAAGACGCGAGTGCCACCACCCTGCAGAAGGAAAAGAACATCTGTACAGAGTGGCTGGCAGAAAAGAGAATCAGGGCCCTCGCCCTCTGTGGCAGGGGGGTCTGGGATGCCCACTATGGGGCGAGGTGGGCGAGGAGGCAGGAAGGGCGCCTGGAGAAGTGGCCTCTGGACCTTTTTCAGGTGAGACTTCCAGAACTGCAGGTGACGACGGGAGATCAGGGCGGCTCGGATGGCATTGTCAAAAACATCTTTGACTCCAAACTGAGCAACAATGCTGGTCTCATAGTAGGGAATCCCAAGTTCCTTTGCAACCTCATGGCCTCTCTCTGGTGGAAGGATATCGGTTGGTTTGATGGGTCTGCAGGACAGGGAGAGATAATGATGTTAAGTAAGTAGGAAGTTGGACACAATACCAGAAATTTACACAAAGCAAAACTGTGATGTTTACATCTCAATGGAAATTTTAACAACATGTACCTATACTTCATTTATATTATGGGACAACTGGGATTACAGGTAATGAATTAAATAAACAATATGGCAGCCAAAACATGACTGAAAACACTTTTCGTCACAACATTATTCAATGAACATAGTACAATTGTCAATCTCGTTGAGTTTGGTCTTGTTTGCAGTGACTCAGTTACAGTTACACTGCTTGATTAACCAGAGCAACCCACATGCAACCGTCACTAAAAGCCAGCATGGCACATGTTCCATCTGTCTGCTGATGCCTGGTAAAAAAAGGTGTCTCACTTGGCAAGGGGTCGACGTGCGCGGTTAACTGCATCCAGGTCGGCATAGCGCAGATCCAGCTGGCAGCCAACCAGAATGATGGGTGTCCGGGGACAAAAGTGCTTGATCTCCGGAAACCACACGGTGCGTACATGGCGCAGGGAATTGGGATTAGCCAGAGAGAAGCAAAGCACCACTACGTCTGACCTACAGGGAGAGAAGGGGTAGAAAGTATTTATTTCTTGTGCTTACAACCTTACATAAATCGTAGATAAAATAGGAAAAAGATAGCAGAAGAGAGATGATTTTTGGTGTCATGAGCAAGAGATTACAGCAGAGAGAAGACAAGTGGTCTTTGATGGTGTTAAGGGGACAGAAAAAGGAAAAATGGGTAGTACTGAGTCACTGATCATCTTGTCAGTATATGTTAAAACGTGTCATATGTGTATGGAAGAAGCTTGTTCAGCTGCCCCAAGGCATTGTGGGAGCATGGACAGTGCCATCGAGAGAGCTGGGATCACTAGACGTGTGTGTGTGTGTGTGTGTGTGTGTGTGTGTGTGTGTGTGTGTGTGTGTGTGTGTGTGTGTGTGTGTGTGTGTGTGTGTGTGTGTGTGTGTGTGTGTGTGTGTGTGTGTGTGTATTTGGGCCTTTGGGGTGGTGATCTGTGTGGCCCATCGCTCTCATTCTCTGTCTCTCTCTTACGTAAATATCCCTAAGCCCTCCAAGGCAAGAGAAAGCTAAGAATAGATACACAAAAACACACACACACACACACACACACACACTTAATTTCCTCAGCAGTACTTACAGCTGATCTCTGGTTCTGATACTCTTGTGGCATGTTTTTGCATGTGTGTCTGTTTCTAGGTAATGTTAAATCTAGCTCTGTGTCGGTGAGACTGAACATTTTGTACCAGCACAATGCTGACAGTGCAAGAATCTATAATTGCTAAATGATCTACTTCTTAAAATAACAAAACACAAGGCTTTT
Source organism: Etheostoma cragini (assembly GCF_013103735.1). NCBI lineage: Eukaryota > Metazoa > Chordata > Actinopteri > Perciformes > Percidae > Etheostoma > Etheostoma cragini. The sequence goes on from NC_048411.1 coordinate 15,018,989, forward strand.
GACCAAAGTGGCACAAGACCAGTCTTATTTTGCATTAGCATCGCTTGTTTAACTTTTGTGCTACATTAACCATCAGTGACAGGCTGCAGATAAGGAAATGTCTAATCTTGTTTTTGACATTTGTCAGACATGCACTATACACCAACAGATGTGAGATACTAAACCATACCTTGAGAGCCGTATCACACACCAGCCCTATTTTCAGCCCTATTTATTGAGTAAACAAAATCTACACTTAAAAACAAAATATATATATATATATATATATATATATATATGTTTTTTTATCTATATCTATCTCTATCTATCTATCTATCTATCTATCTATATGCGCTTTTTAATCTATGTAACTTTAAAATTAAATAATGCAAATATGCTTATATAATTTGCAAAAGACATTGTACAAATGACATACAAAGGCCAACAAAGTAAGGTTCCACCTGTTTTGAATAACATTTCAACAGTTTTAAAGTGTTTTTTCAAGTGAAAATTTTCAAAAAAGGAAATCATCCTTGAAAAGATATTTTACAACAACTTAATATACATCCAAACATGCACACACAGCACTAAATCAAATGACTGTCTACAAAGGAATATGTTTACAGTGTAGACACAGGTTCCATAGTCCAACTTTACTTTCACTAATGTAATCTCTGAAAAGCTTATACTCCCAAGGACATAACATAACACTACACCACCAAAACATTACATCACCTCACACACACACACACAGGCCCATTAGCACTCTGTCAAGGGATCATTCCCATGAAATAGTCTGTTTGAGGTCATGTTATGTGTACGTTTCTTTGTTCGCATGGTTACATGATTTCTTTTTGCATACCTAGAATTTACTGCCATTTTTTTTGCCAGTATAACTTTATGTTGTTAGCATAACACTACTGAAATATGAGCCCCAAAAGACTTTCACTGTAAATCTGTCCGATCTTGACCTATCTATAAAAAGCAGCTATTTGAAAGTCCGAGAGTGAAGGTGAGGTAATTAAAAACGAGAACCAGAATAATCCTTTAGTACAGCTACTTTGCATTGCAGAGCTATTTCCAGGTTCAACCTGCAGGTCAACCCGGATGACCTCCATATTGTATTTTGTTGTATGTAACCTGTCCAATGTTCTATCACTAATTGTTTACCACCAACACAAATGCATAATAAATAGCTCCACCAGTGACTGGTTATTTATTGCTTTCTGTGCGTGCGGAACGTGCACGTGGTGGATTCAAACTACAAAGGTCGTCAGCTGCCAGATTATGTAAGAAGAGACACATACTGTACATGGAAACAGGCCCTTGCACACGCACAAACAGAACAGGGATGTCCCAGATAATCAGATTATCTGTTGCAATAAAGAAATTGGTAAATGGGTCTTGTGCAGGCATATGTCTATAACTCTGAAATCCCACAGGCTGACATGACACCCCTCATCGTCATTAAGTCTGTCAATATACAACTATACAGTAATATTAAATGTAATAGGGCACCACTTAAACTGCTCACAAGAACAAATGCTTACACGTGCAATATGATTTTGCCTGGCATATTTAGACAAAAAGCAAAATAGCTCTTTTTTTATAAATTTCTGTTGACTGAAAAAAAAATTTAAGTTGAGGTTGGCTCCGGTTAAGTTTGGTTTAGCCTATTTTCAGGCCGATATTGTTTCCCAACCAGATTGTTCCTCTCCTAACAAAGCATGTGACAGTCTGGGTATTGTCTAACAATGTGATGTTTTGATATCAACAAAAGGCTGAGAGAGGAGGAATGTGTGGAGAGGGTTTTGGAACAGCAAAGTGTCAAGGCTAAAGACCATTTCACAGTTGTGAAGAAAAACATTCCAAATGACCTGAAGCTGATTTCTTGTTGTAGTGTATGTGAATGACATCTTTAGACATGAAGTTTAACCAGGGTCATGGTTGTTGCCTTGCAATGGAATTCTATGGAAAGGGTCTATACAGAAGGCAAATGATGGGAGTTGGATTACGGGATGAGGAGGGAGAGGGGAGGTGAAGAAGAGGTAGAGGAGACTGAGGGCGGGTTGGAGGAGAGGGCACGGTCCAGATGAACGAGTGGATGAACAGAGCTGGAAGAGGAGGAGGGGGGGGGGGGTGGGGGTAGGGCAGGTTGATGCCTGGAGCTGCAGACGCCATGGAGGCAGGCAGGCAGGCGGAAAACAGCTGAGCTGGCACTGTGTCTTTATCAGCTGACTGCAGACTGACAAAGCATACAGGACATTCAGACAGACAGCCACACAAGCGCCCACACACCAGAACACACACAAACAGAGGCGGATCGCTGTGCAGATGTACTGACACTGAGAACGTGGAAGGACACCACAGAAGGGAGGGAATTTGAGCCACGCGCTGAAACTATATGCAACCTATAAATGCACAAACGGATCTTCTGTCAAGCAGATGCACTTGCAACAAGGTGACAGGATGACATGCTACATCCACCCACACCCTTGAGAGAACTCACAGATGGCAGTGTAACATGTACATGTATGTGTGTGTGGATGTTTCTGTCTGGTTAGGGCATATGACTATGCAAGAGAAACATTCAATTATAAAAGACATGCATACAATACAGTTAAAATAGTATTGAAAATATGTAAAAGACAAATGCAGTTACTAGACAAAACAAATGTACAGTGTCGCCAGATTTCCTTTAACCCAAAATGATTGTATTTAGATTTATATGTGGGTTAATAATGAATTGTCTATTAACAAAACTCATTTTATGATGTAGGTATCTTCACTTTCTGTGTTACTGTCATTTGAATTGGTATTTGCTGGTTTTGCTTGGGCAATAAGTACTTTTGCATTTCATGCCAATAAAGCAGATTTGATAAAGGGATGGGGAGTAAGAGGATAGAGTGATGATCCAATCATGTCTGGTGGAGGAAGGATGTAACAGCTTGAGGGAAGAGAGGTCAACTAAAAAGAGTGGCAGCTGGATTACACAAAAAACAACTTTGGGGCAAGTAAATGTAATGTGGGCCTGTTTATGTGGGTGTGACACACAGATAGTTACATTCTCATTGTAAATTACTTCCTCCTAAATCAGCCAAGAATGAATTTGGTCACATATTTGTCCAAAGACATTGTGTCCAGGCTATACAAATTCTACAGCCAAAGGAAAGCATTCTTTTGGCTGCACCAATTGTGAAAGGGGAACGTGTTGTTATTAAGTTAACCCCGGGGTCAGCCAATAATTGTGTTATTGGGTCAGTAACTAGGTTTTGCTTTGTAGAATGTCTGGATGCCTGTGTGCGTGCGTGCATGTCTGTCTGTCTGTCTGTCTGTCTGTCTGTCTGTCTGTCTGTCTGTCTGTCGGTCGTTGTGTATGCATCTGCTCACCTGCCATAGGCGAATCTTCTGTCTTTATGATGATCCCCAAATGTGTCCCATAGCCTCAGGGACACACTGACCTCATCCACTACATCACGAGATCTCTCTAACACCTGCAACAAAGACAAATGTCCATGTAAGCCGGTTAATAAGGTCTTAACTTCATTTTGATGTTTGTGTTTTAGTGGAACTGAAGGATTATGCAATTACCCGGGAAGAAAAGAAATGTACAATTTCAAACCGCATTGTTTTTAGAATTAAGATGCATTTTATAGGCCTGAAGAAAAGAAATTTTCCCAAGCGTGCTGTGCTGATAAATGAAGCCAACGCGGAAGTGCCAAAAACACTAGTTTGTGTAGTGGCCACTCGAGGCTGGCTTGTAATTCCCATTTGTCTAGATCAACGGAAGTATATTTGTCAGGACAAAGCCTGACAACATGTTTTGAAAATTTGGATCGTGCACAAGTTAACAGGCAGACATGCGAGCGAGCAAGGCAGCTCTGCTTGGTTATTTCCGTGAATGACTATAAAAATTTAAATGTTTGTTTAAGGCATTTACTACCGGTATGTAACGGGATGTTTTGGGACCAGTTGACGGAATTGCTATGGACAAAGTACACAAGGTGATACACTGGTAAGATCAATAATGTTTAAACATGTATCCATCTAATGTAAATAGCTTCCTTACTGCATTGTGAGACCAGTTAACTTCATTTGATATTGTATGTGACGTTTTCTTTTACGAGGAGCAAATGTTCCACCAAAATAAGTTCCTTTCCGAGACTATTATGCTGTTAAAAAGTATAACAGAGTTTGTCTATATGTGGCTACTTCCCCACTGTGTTTGGCTGTGTGTGTTTATGTGTATGTGACTGCCCACCTCCTGGCATACACGGTACTGGTCGATGGCCCAGACGGTTGGCACGTGGGTGGCAAGCAGCTGATACTGTGTGAGGGTGGCATTGCAGGCCCGGGCACAGATTAGCCTGGTCTTGCCTACTGCATTATCCCCTACCACCACACATTTAATGGTTTCCACATTGGGCCGCTCATAGTCTGTGTCTATATCCATGGAGAGGGCCCTGGAGAACAGGTAAAAAGAGAGAGTGGAAGACAAGATGTTAATTCAACATTCATGGAAAATTAAAATCACATTGATAACGCAATGAAAGCAACTGGCACCAGGCACAGAAGCGTCTAACTCTGGCCCGGTCCAGAAAGCTTTGTTAAGGCTCCAAGCCCCCGTAGCTGTAGCTACTAACCAGTGTACAGAGGCTTCTGCCAAACTCCTCAACAGAACACATGGTTTGCAGGCTAAGGAATGGAGGGACCGCAGAGCTATTTCTATAACAGCAAAGAGAGAAAGAAAAGAGAGAGAGCTCCCTTGAGCTCTCTATCCCTTTCTTGCTTTGTTTGTCGATCATCCTATCTGTCCCCTTCTTGAAAGCATCTTCACTTCATAGAAAACATAATAAAAAGTGATGATACATCTACTTGGCAGCAACAAAAAGACATCAATCCCTCACAAATACATTTGTAATTAGCTGTTTAGGTCATTCAGGAGCCCAGGGGGAGATATGCATCATCTGTAAGGGTCAAATATATTTATTTCAGGCTTACACAGAGGGGGTGGAGACATTTAGTTGCATGTTTGACCACCTGTTAACTCCAGAATTAACCATAGCACAAGACAGAAGTGGTTATGCACAAAGCTCAACTGACTTCCTCTTTTAAAACCACACATCACTGTGAGAAGCTTAACAAAATCCCCTTCCCATAAACTGCTTACAAACATTTCTGACATGTCAAAACACATGTTAATACCTAATACATGTTGTACCTATTTTCTAAAACATTCCTGAAAGAATCTGCTGCATTGCATAACCAGCCCACACACTGTAAGACCTGCAGTCGGCTAATCAGTCCATCCGTCCTAGCAACTAGTTCAAAGACCCACCCCAAGGCCCCATAAATAGAGCATCTAAAACATTCATAAAGGCCTTCACTTGCTATTCCATTGACGTGGATGCCACTGCAACACTGACAGACTCCAGCAGCTAAAAATGGCATCTATTCATCGGACACATGAGCCATGTGTGCACTTTGCTAATCAACCATGACCTGCTCTTTATGTCTAAACACACCCCCAACCTGTTCCTAATACCACTGCTACTAGATAGAACTAAGTTCTTCCCCATGTACTTCAGACAATGATTTCCCTTATCAACAACATCTTTCCTGTCAAAAAGGATTCCCAATTGTGTAAGCCAGGAAGTGCAGAACAGAGAGCCTACCTTTGTCTATCTGAGCTGAAGAAAAGAGTTAAAAGTGAAGGCAGTTTCCTGAATGGCCTATATGAAACAGATAAAGCTGTGCCTTTCAGAGTTATAAATACTCTTTTCCCATCACCACCTGTCTGGCTGCAACACCTTCAAAGACACGTACTACAGGTAGAGTAGAGAGATAGAAGAAGCAATAAAACGTTACAACCTTGCACTTATCCAACAGCTATATGCCTAATGGTCACAGCAGCTGCCAAAACAGCAGCCCTCTTTGTGCTGTATTAGGAAAAGAAGTATGGAGGACCAAGTATGAAGCCTAAAATATTACATAATTGGTGCTGTAATATTCACATTATATGGCAAAGGGGGAGAGAGGGTACATAGTTGTGTTCATTCCTAGTATTTCCAATGCGAGAGAGGGACTGTCCGCCCAGCATTAGAATCAGTCAGTCATGCCACTGGGATAAAAAGGGCAAGACCAACAATAACCAAGGCTGATAGAGACAGATGGAGGAAAAAAAAGACAAGAGTACCTTACAACACCCTCTACTACTGACCCCTGGAAGTCAGACCAGTCTGGAAGTCTGCACGCATATGGGCAATGAGAGTGTGCATTCATGTGTGTGCATGTGGTAATGAGCTTAGGGCCTGAATGATGCGAGCAATGATGTAACCGGGAGGTGGCGTTGGTGGTGGTGTGGACAGTTTCACAGGGGGATCAACAGTACCCAGCTCCCAGATACCATCCTCCACCGGAGGCTCTGCATCGCGCTCCGACTGAGACTCTGGTCATACGTCGGTCAACACATAACTGCTTACTCGCACACCACTGCACTTGATAGATATGCACCTACTCTCAGGTTTATATTTAAACTGTATAAGCTTTCACAAACAATTATTTTTTAATTGCCCGACGGAGGGATGAGCAGAAGCCGGATACTGTGAAAGCAGAGCAGCTTAGAGTGGGAAGAGAAGCTGCAAAGCTCAGGTTTCATTTTTAGCTGATGACCTATTAACTGCAAAAAGATGTCTAGATCTCATCATCTTCCCAACAAGGCCGCAAAGGAGGCTGCAAGGGCAAAGAAGTGTTGGCATGTAACCATAGAGCTTGTGTGTGTTATTGAGAGAATGAGATTCTCTCCCAGTTTTTTTGCATTTATTTCTTACTCGTATATTGACAGGTTTAGGCAAGACTACAGTGATAGTTACGCTGTGACAGGAACTCAAACGCCCACTCAACACACAAAAACCAACCTTCAGGTTTAGTCTGGAAAGTGCGTGCGTGTTTGATGCCGGAGGACCAGACAGACAAAGAAGCTCATGCATAATTTCGGTAGTGTGTGTCTCAGTATGGCTTTGCTTTAAGGCCGGAGGGGGTTTCATAAGGATATGGCTTACAGCTCTACCTCATTGCACAGTTCCTGGCGTCTTTACCTCTTGTTTTTTTATACACTTCCTTTCTTAATCCTTTATTTATTATTCTGTCTGTCTAGGTCTGTCTGGTTTGTTCCCAGCTGTGCCCACTCAACCACACATTCTGACCCGCTCACAAAGTCCCTCCACTCTCCTTCTTATTCTGTATTCATTCTCCAATTGTAATTCTCCAGCTCACAGTTATTCTATCCTTCTCTTCCCTCACCGTCTTTTAGTAACCTCTCTCCATCACCCCTCTTTCATGTCCTCTCCCTGTTTTTTCTGTCTCATCCAACTGCATACCCTCTCGGCCCCTTTTATTAGACGTCATCCATCTATCTATCCATCAATCAATCAATCAATCTATCAATCTATCTATTTATGACCTCACACTTTTCTGAATAGCAATCAAAAAGAAGCATTAAGCAGACAGCTCTCCCACACCCAGTTTGCTTACCCTCTGTCTCCCTCTCTCTGTTACGCAACACCCTTAGCAATACGCTGGCAGCAACCGCTCATCCCAATGCTCTCCGCAGCCCCCATCTGCCTCTTTTATGTCCTCTTCTTTATGGCTGGAGTTCAGCTCAACACCCTGTCTGGGCCGCCTGCCTCTCCGCTCCCTCCACCCAGAACCGCAAAATAAAATGACCCCAATATCCACCCACTCTATCTATGGGCCAACACTGGCGCACTCACACAGAGCTTTGAAGTTTACACTATCACAGGCTTGACTGCATAGTCAAAGTGTCCATGTGTAATTGTTGGAAGAAATGACGGCTACATGTGTAGTCATGTATGCAACCTAATTCTTTTATAACTATTTTTTGTCAAATGTCTGCTCCTGAAATAAAAAGTCTACCCATTCGTACTAGTGTATACTTTTCAAGTGTGTGTGTGTGTGTGCATGTGTGCATCTGTGTGTGCGCGTCTGTGTGTATGTGTGTGTGTGTGTGTGTGCGTGTGTGTGTGTGTGTGTGTGTGTGAGTGTGTGTTATGTGGATGTTTGAGGCAGTGACTGCCATAGGCACAGCTGGCACAGACTGGTTACATAACCTGGTCTGTTGCCTCTGCTCGGCTCCCTGGATGTCTGACAGTAGACCTCAGACTCACACATACTAGCACAGACATGCATACACACATGCATGCCGGCACGTACTTGCCTCACCCACTGCAGATGCCGGTACTGGTGTTATTGTGCGGCGTCCCGTGGCAAACAGCGATATGTAAGCAATCAATCCTAATGAATGAGAGGGTGTTTGGGAGCCGCATATCAGCCTGCTTAAGAAAGCCTTCCTCCTCTCTTCTCTCTGCTGCAATTATGCTTTGTAAATACAGGAAGGCTCCTCTTGATGCCCTAATTTCCTTTATCCCTCCCAATCATCTTCCTTCTTCTCCTCCTCCTCCCCTGTCCATAGTTTCCACCTACTATTTCTCTCCATCTCTCTCGCTGCCTTAACTTATTTCTCATTTTTATTTGACAACCTTTTTTTTTTTCAGTATCCACACACAGTAACATATTTTTGTAACATTTCTGGTTACTACCTTCCAGGATCCCTTTACTTCTATCACCTCTCCACTTTCCCAACCATTTTTAAAATTTTCTTTTCTGGACTTTTTTTTTAAATAAAATAAACAGGTATGAGATGTCAATTCCTTTGCCATTAAACATCAGTACTTTCTTTGAGACGGCTTTGACTATGTTTAGGAGAAGAAGGGAAATATATATATGTATATATATATATATATATATATATATATATATATATATATATATACACACACATACATACATACATATATACACACACACACACACACACACACACACACACATACATACATACATATACACTGTACATAATGTTCTGATACTGCTGTTCTTTATCTATTAAAATGAGTCAAAGCAATTGAGAATTACTTTAACATTGAGCTAAAGGACTCAGTCGGTGACCCAAATATGGTTGTAACTTTATCAAAGGGAAGGTAATGTAAAATATATTTTAAAAATGGGCTCGAAAAAAAGGCCTTGGTCCTTTCAACTCAAAACAGCCTGGACCCTAATTATCACACTATTATACAGTATATTTGCAAACTAAAAACTAAAACTTTTTTCCCACCGTAGCTCTACGGTTAATGGATTTTGGGTCACAAACATACTGGATTCACCTAAGAGACCTAAGAGAACACACACATTAAGTATAAAACATATACACGATTGCAAAGTTTCTTACACCTCAATACCATCCACTACAGCCTGATACCCGGGTCAGAACAATCACGGCGTCAGATAATGCGGGCTGACTGTTCCATGTGGGTCTGTCAGTGCTGCACTATGAAATCTCAAAGATGTTAACACAGACAAACTTGTTGGGCATCATCATCAACCATAAGAAGCACTAGATCCATCTGATGTTATACATAATGACAGGACTGACCATTGAGTCAACAGAAGTAGGAATAGAAAGTCTAAAACCAAGACAAAAAATATTTTTACAAAGATGTGGATAAAATATTTAGTATTGCTAGATTAAATAATACAATTTGTAACAGTTGGTGTTTCCACAAAAGGATGAGCCCTAGTCACAGGGAAGCCATTAGAGTAATGGACATGTTTTCCAGAGAAAAATATATTGGCCAAAAGACAAAGATTGCACAAGAAGGAAGAGAACTGTGCCAAATTGTTTATGTAACCAAGTCCTGCAGATATGATTAATTGCTGATGACTGGAAATGAATATATGGTGAAATAAAAAATCATTGTGTACAATATTCTTTCTTTGTTCATTTCCAAATATAGTGAGAAGCTTCTTCAGCAGTCAAGCAGCCACTCTGCTGTAACACAAGCCCTCCGGTGACATCATAGCCACAGGATCAGCATTACATTTTTACAGTGTGTGTGTGTGTGTGTGTGTGTGTGTGTGTTCATGCGCGTGCGTGCACGAGTGCGTGTGGATTCTTACAAACTGAGATTCTGCGCTGTACGTGTCTATTGTCACAGTTTTGATCCGCAATGCATGCTGTTCCACTAAACACTGTGCTGTAGCATCACCAGGCTACACTCATCAATGAAAAGCACCTCGTGCGCTCCCTCTCCCCGCAGCCATTCATAACTACCTGGCTCATTCATATTTTTGCCTAGCCTATTGTATTATTATCCCTGTGGGGGGGAGAAAAAAATGCAGGTTAACACACCACGTTAAGAACGATGGTATGATGTCTTTCAAGTATCATTGTTGTTAAAAGGCAGGTAGATATCAGCCTGCATTCCACATGATGCGCTGATAAGTCTTGCGTAATGTGCCAAGCCCATCCGCTGTACTACAACACTGAACCGAAATGCTCTAAAGCAGTCTGTGCTGCACGCGTGGGATTAAAGAAAACATCTTCCATTGTAACATGTAGGCTGCTGCTAAAACAATGTAAAACGTGTCAAATATAGGAGCCTTTAAGACTATTACACGGACATTATAGATATTGAAGAGGAGATTAAAACCCCATTAAGGACAATGGGCATGACATGAATTGAACAGAGCTGATGATTTATGAATATTTAGAGTAACTGATATTACAATGAAGCGGTGGGTGGATTTCTTAGTGCACAACTAGAAGGGCATTGGGAGCATGTGACCTAGTACTGCTGCAGGAGGGGTCCCTACCTTCCGACGGTTCCGGAATTGACCCACATGCCACTCTGCTGGTGGTTCAGCCGGTCACCCAAACCGGACAAAAACGCGCGAAGAACGAAGACGTGGCCTCGGTGGTGCCGTTGTTTATCAAAGAGCGCGTATAACTGCAGGACCTCTGCCCTTTCACATCCTCTCCTCTTACTTCCCCTTGCTGCCTTCTTAACCCAGCGTCCCACAGTCCTCAACAAGTAGGCTACCGACTCGCTGCTGCAGACCGGGTATGCTGTTGGGTTTCAATCAGACACCTTTAGGATCAAATGTAAACAGAACTGGCCTAAAGATATTTCTGTCTGAACCACCTCCTTTTCTGTTGTTGTATCCCCCAGCTGATTTCCTCTGAGGCACGCCTCCACGACTGCGCGTCACGACAGAAGTCGACCAACTCACATTGTGCTGCGTTCAGGTGCTCTCAGAAAGAAATAAGATTTGGAATAGAACGGCAAACCTAAGCCTCCACACTGCAACCACAGCTGCACGGCCGTGACATGTTTGGGGGTAGAATAGAAAGAAGGCATAAGAACATTTGCATATTTTAAAACGGACGGCTTGTGCATCCATTCCAACCCTAAAATTGAACCCCTGATGCATATTCGCTTGTATTTTCAGTTTTTCTGTGCTGGTAGACTTAGAGCTAGGGAAGCCTATCTTAACACAAATCCTTAAACACAAATATCACCCAACAAAAGCGGCTGAACACTCCAAACAAATTTAATACAATGCAAGAGGTCTCGAATGACGGTGCTGAAAATAGCCACTTGAATGTCTTATAAGAGATTAGGCCACAAGAGCCAATCATATCCTGCGAAACGGTGCTTTCCATCCTGTTAACTCAATACATCCCACAAAGCATGCGGTCTTTTGTTGTTTAAACATTTGATCACAGCTGTGTAGGCTCTCTATCATTATTACGAGGGATTGGGCATTTAAAAAATAAAACATACAGCATATTTACCAAGATTAAAATAAATACCTATGTGCCAAAAAAAAGTTATTTCATAAATACCCATCTGATTTTATTTTAAACTCTTCTTTAACCCTTGCTCATTCATGTAAATCGTTCCCTATGCAAACAGAAATCCAGATAAATTATCCAATAGTAATTACTCACAGGCAATGAAGAGTTTTTTTCTCCTATGGTTATTCTGGGTATTCAGGCATAGCAACTAGCTACCACATAGCAACACTTGTGTATTTCTGCAAAAGCCAATACAGGAGCCAAGAGAAAAAGGAGATTGTGGATTGCTGTGGAAAATACTTAGGTTTTTTTGCCCTTCACATTTTTCAAAGAGCTCAATGTCTGGGAATGCATTTCTGGAATGTTAGGCTGTACCAAAGAAGAAAAATGCTGCCATGTAGGAGGTAAAATATCTCACTATTCTGCCAGCAAAATCTATTTTGACTTTAAACTTAAATTACTTTGTTAATGTGATGTTATCAAGCTAAATACTTTGCCCAGGCATGTTTTTAAGACAGGAACCTTTTTCTGAGTCATGTGTCCTTTCTATATAGCCATGCCTGCAATCTGAGATAAGAGGTGCAAGTGGAATTGGAAGTGGTATTAGATTACATTTTTATCTTATATTTCATTTTGGACATTTTGCCATGTTGGGCAATACAGGGACAGTGGACAGTCTGAGCTAACAACTTCCTTTCATGACTGTGGGAGACTGAAGACAGACATCTACTGGTAAGATTTGGTACTGACCACTTGGAAGACAAAGGAGGTATAGAACTCTCTTCTCAGTGTTGCAACTGAAGGCCACTACACCGAGAGCAACATCTTTGTGACAGTGTGTATCAGCAGTGGCTGCCAGTCCGTATGTCTAGCCTGAAAGAGTTTAGTGAAGCACAAAAATGCTATATCAAACCACAAATCTATTGAACGACCCTTCTGCTACTCAGTGTATCCAAACAAACTCACAATGATGTGTGTTTTTATGCAGGTTCTTGCACAAAATATGCATAAGCGCACAAACAATAGCACAGCACCACGGTTAAGAGATCAAGAGTTTTTTAATGTGCAACAAAGTGGAGATGTCTATTTGTCTAGTGTTGTCTTGAAGCCCTGAGAAAACTCCGGCCCCTGACCTGGCTGGCATGGCCGGAATGAAACAGCATGAAAGATGGGCTGGAACACTGCTGGAAAAAGCAGGGGTTCAACAGCACTGGCACTGAGAGGGCTTAGAAATGTGGAGAGGCAGCCCCTTTGTTAAGAGAGGTGTACTTGTGAGAGAACTCTCAAGCAGCACAGGCTGAGCCTATGCCTGGCCTTTTTAGCTACAGTAATACCGAAAGGACAGAGTGGCTTTGTTTACATGCTTTATCACTCTTTTATTAACTGTGTGGGAAGTCTACTCCCGATGCTTTTACACTTTGGTGAGATTCAAATTGGGAGAATGAGGTGAGATCATTCTTTGGCATAATTATCTAAACAAGTAGTGTCCTGCTGCTTGGACAAATACTCAGTTTAGTTTGCAGTACATGCAACGCCATCCAATATTCCTCAAGTTTTGTTGAAGGGTTGAATTTGTTTATTTAAACCAAAATACTTTCAAGCTCATGACGTCACCATTTGGTATCCTGAGAATACATTTCACAATGTTTACAATACTTTCATATTACCTCTGTAAATGCCTTCATCTCACTTTTTATCAAACATTCAAGAAGGGCTTCATTTGGCAGTTAACAATCCCTCTTTCAACATAAAGAAATCTGACACCTGTTTTCACAAGTTGCTGGTGTTTTAATACGATTCTCTACCTGTTCATTGTCATGGTGAAGGTGAACATCTTTGGGCTCAGATTGATTGATTTTAGATAAAATTGTAAGTTGATTTAATATTAAGCAATGGACATTGGATATCACTTGGACGTAGAGCATTTTGTTATGAAACGCTCTCTCCCCTCATCTCCTCCCTTTGTGTCCACTCCTCCAATAACCCTATTCTCACCCCTACAGCTCGCCCAAATATCCAACAGGCCGCACAACCCTGCCTCAGCACTGTACTGAAACTGGTCTAAAGCTGTCAAAACACCCAGCTTCTCACACTCCCCACATCCACAGAGAGTTTGCCTCAAACACACACTGTTCCCAGCGCTATTAAACACACACATGCAACGCACACTCAATGAAAACAGTCTACATGCAGCCCCATGCACTGACACAAGTAGGTCAGAGCTGCAGTGGGTCTTCCAAACAGTCCTTCAGCACCAAGGAACTGATAACACTATCAAAGATTAAATTCTACCTTCAACCCGGACACACACACACACCCACACACACACACACACACACACACACACACACACACATGAACAAACATGAAATATCACATGAGCGTCTGTAAATGTAGAGTGTGAGATCGTTTGGTTGTTTGTTTGGCAGGATGAAGCATTTTTGTTTTGCAGAGGAACAAGACAAAAATGCATCAACATACAGAAGAATTTCAATTTGTTCCTCTGGAAGAAAATTCAGAGGTCAAAGGTGACGGCTGAAAGTGAAATGAGCGTTCCTAAATAATCCCTGGTAGAAGAACAGCAAAAAAAACTGACAAATGCACAGAAACACACAGACATCTATGTCAACCTCTGACTTGGAGTCTTTTCATTTCCACTCTTAATCTCTCTCTCTCTCTCACTCTCGCGCACACACACACACACACACACACACACACAACATTGGGAGGTGGCTGAGATGTGTTGCCAGAGCCGGCACCCTGGCATGAAACAGAGTGTTTTGTAACAGCCGGCCTATTTGGCGATGGGTGATGGGCATGTTAGCAGAGTATGAGTTTAAGTGAAAAACATTCAACGCTAGATAAGGCCTGAGAGAAAGTACAGAAAGAGACAGACAGAGTGCAAGAGAGAGAGAGAGAGAGAGAGAGAGAGAGAGAGAGAGAGGCCGGGATATTGTTTACTTTTTGAGTTATCAGTAGATTGTCTTATCTACAGTCAGTTGAAAAGCTCCATGTATGTGAACAGCTGTTGTTGCCTCATTATATCCTAATGAAGACATATCACTCCAATGCTCACAACAAAAAGAAAAATACTACAATGGAGTAAATTGTCAGAGCCCATTAGTCAGAAGCTATTACAGTAAATGTATTCATTCTTAATTGCTATTTAATTCTAGGGAGACACACATACGCATAAATGTTATGTCTTGTAAAAACCAGATCCATTTAGAAAACCTTTTCATGCAGGTTTAATTTATTTCATGTCAAAAAGGCTGAGCATTTTTAAGTAGACCGCTAACTAACTCTCATGTTTTATTTGTATCGCCTTAATTTCTACATTCTTTTAAAGGACCTCCAAATTATTGTCGGATTTCACAATCAACCAATTACCCAAATATTATTAACATATAATACATTTTTTTTTACAATTTATACAAGTTTTTAATGCTTTTAATCTAATGCCCATTTTGAGTGATTACAATTTCCACATACTGGGCAGCATTTAAAAATAATTAGTAATTAATTCAATTTGAGTTTAAGGGTGTGTAATACTGAGTTGGCTGTGCCCTCAAAACCAATCATGGATACAAAGAAAAAGTCTGTTTGATTTAGATGTATGAGATACTAAATTCCAAGGTCTCCAGCATCCCAAACAGAACAGAACACATACAACTCTTTCTGTTAACTAACTTGTCATCAGTTTTTATTCCCCTGTTGCTACAGAATGTGGAATGACAGCCAGGTGGTGAGTCTGAGTCTAAGTGTTCACTGACTATAATACTGATGTTTGATCAGGTCAAGTCTCTGCTGGTGATGATGGGCCAAGATGGTGGAACATGTCTGGAATGTAAAGTGGCTTAAGGTCCTGGGGCAAAGGCTGGATAGAGGTGGGGATAACTGAATAGAAGGGAAGGATGGAGGGCCGAATGAGTGAAGGAGAAAGGCAGCCCTGGTGAGGGTGTATGGTGGGGTAGTTTTGTGGGGGATTGGGGGGGTCTTCTCTTTGCCTGCTGTCAACCTGATTATAAACAGACCTCTGATTATGATTTTAATGCCAACTTAAATGCTTCCCAGTAAGGTGCCTGGCTTTCGTAAAGTGATGCCTGGGGTAAACAAGAACACTACGTTGCATATTACTCACTGTCCCTAACTAGCTGCCCCCTAACTGCCCATTTAGAGCCATGTGGCATCTGGCACACGCAACCAACACAACCAACTACACATCTGCCAACTTCAGCCCATACAGGGCTTATGTCAAGTTACCCCAGTTTACTTGTGGCTATGGTTTTGTTGGCGTGGCTTCTAGCACCAACAGTCTTCATCTCTGAGTGCTAAGAAGGAAACACTTAAGTGAGAAAATTCAGTGATCCCGTGTGCTCTTTTTCTGACAAATTGTTTTCTTGTTGGTTTAAAATGCTTGCCTGTTTTCAGCCTGTTTCATCCAAAATCACAGCCTAGTAGCCTAGAGTGCCTGGCAATAGACAAGGTGTAAGGGATGGTTGAGAGGTTGAAGGGATGAGTGCATACTCTGAATTCTTGAGTGGCATAAACCTTCTGCAATATAGACAAACTGTGCATACCCCAGGCGTAATATACTGCCTCCATTCTGATTTGAGGGGATTGATGTTGCGAAGGCATGTCTTGCTTGTCTTGCTATGTCCAAGTTCATGTACAGACCCCCCCCCACCCCCACACACACACACACAGACACACACACACGCTCACACAAAAATACTGCAAAAAAAAAATGTTGCATCAAAAGAATTAGACAGGCACACATGCAGACACAAATGAACCGGTTCTCCCACTGACAAACATCATTTCATAATACATACATTGACAAACAAATACACATGCAGTCTCTGCTGGATAGAGACACACAGGTCAGCAGAGGTGCCTCTTAAGCTGTGGCTGTGAAGTGGCAGGGCTAATCTTATTAAGGCACTCTCTTCAGCTGCTGGTCCAAACTCTTAAAGTGATAGTTCACTTTGCTGGAAAACTAGCACATTTGAATCTTTAAAACCTAAAGTGGTGCCCTTTTGTTTGGTGTGCCATGTCCTGTTAAAACACAATTAACACTATATATATTTATATATATATTATATGTATAGGTATAGGTTCTCCAAAATTGCAAGCAAATGGAGAGTAAAAATAAAAATATCTGTCTACATAAATTCTGTATAGATCACAGTGACTCATAACGGGGCACATATGGTGTGTCTAATGTTCCAGCAAAGTGAAAGATAACTTTAATTGCATTGGGAAGTGAGTGCTAAGACAGTCAGGTGGATTTATTGGCTGTGCAGGTCAGGGCATTATAGAGGATGAGGATCAGCAGGGTGCTTAGGTCAAAGGGCTGGCTGGAAATGACGTCAAGGTGAGGTGTAAGAATCAGGTTGAGGAGTAAGACAGAGATAGATGTAGAAATAAGGTCAGGAAGGAAGTGGATATAGGACCAGGGATGGAGTAAACCTAGGAAGCTTAGGTTATCAAGAGAACCACTCCATAGCTTATAAGGACAGGGACTGCAGAAGCAGCTAAAGAGTATAGAAAGAAAATTGAGAGAGACTGGAAGTCTGGTGCTATCTTGTAGGCAGACCAGTGAGCCTGGTCTAAAATCACTATGGAAAATGTGAATGCTAAAATTTCCTTGGGGGGGTCCAATGTTACCCATGGGGTGGGTTTAGATACCAAAGTTAATAATTTAAATACCATAGCCCCAATGCACCTGTATACATATCTAGAATTCCCCGTAGTCATCAATTCAGTGTACATTTTCCATAGAGATGTTGGACTGCACACCAAATGGCAGAAATACAAAGCAAAGCACTGAACTATGAAGATCAGGGAGTAGACCTAGGACTAGTACTTGATGGTGGAATTCTGACTCATCAAATTCATAACAATGAACAATTTCAAACATCTTAGGTCCATCATGCCTTTAACAAGTTTAATAAGTGTAATCCAGTGAACATGTTCTCTATGCAACATCCGATTAAATGTATAACACTTACTCCCCAGATACATTGTGGGTTCAATGCCAGATTGAAATTGATTTAATCCACCAGATATATTCCCCAGTTATGTCTTAACATGCCCTTCAGTAAATCAGCCAGAAAAATAGGGACGTTTATCATAAATGGGATATTTTGTTCCTGGAGCTTGTTACAGTGATACAGTATGGTGATAGCCAGGAAAATGTAAATGGGTGGGATCTCAGAAAGACATTTCTTAGCTATTTAGTGTAAAGGAAAACTGCTCACTTGTTAAACTAAAACAAAGTGTTGTACTGTAGATGTCAAAAATGTATGCATCCTTCCTGTCCAAAATAAAAGTTCATCTCTTTTATTTAAATAACAGAAGGTAAAAGCCTGGTGTTTCCTGATCATCTGTCAAGCAGCTGAAGAACAATTTGCTATCAAACTTCACTGTGGATGCCCTGTCATTGTATGACAACTTTGGCCATGTATTTGCAGGAACATGAGAATATGCCACAAAACATAAAAAATACAAGCTACATTGCAAACTGCTGTTTGTTGTGATATTATTTAATAGTGTTAATGGGGAATGATTTCCTCTATGGAAGCCTCTACTGACCCAGCAGAGAGCAGATGATGATTCTGTTCAGTGCAGATAGGTTACCATTATGGCTAACATAATGCTCTAGAGCGCTTTATACTATAAGCTACATTAAGAGCATTATTACACAGCCCATTAATGGCAGATCAATGAGTGGCCAACAACAAAGTATTGTAATTTGTCAGCTGCTAGGAGGTTTTTCCAAATAAACATTCAATCCATTACTGGGCATTGTCACCTCACTGCTACTTTACCTGTGGTGATGTTGGGAATGTCGGTAACCTCTATGAACCTTAAACGGGTCCGCAGACACTCTCACACTCAGGTGAGGATGTAGCAGAGTAAACTCTGGACTGGGGTTGAGATCAGACAACAAAAGGAAAAGGTGAGCGAGGGCAAATAGAGCTCTCATTCCTCTGAAGCATAGGACAGAAAAATCCTCTTTGTTTGTTTAAGATAAGATAACACTTTATTGTCCATAGGCACGGAAATTTGTCTTGCAATACTAACTCCAAAACTTGAAAAGACAGCACAGCAACAACATGGAGACAAAAGTTAAAAACATATCAGGCTCCGTTAAAAATATAAGTAATTGATATGATTGGGGGCCTCCACCAAGTTGAAATGATCTGGTAGTGCATTATCATGCAGGCCCAGTCATATTGCAAGACGCATAGTTATTTACAAATGATTCAAATGGAGTGAAATTGTGCTAAGTTCTGGCCAGTGGAACAATTACAAGGAGAAGGGACAGGAGCAAGGGGTAAATGCTGACTTTGTGAGCAGAGATGCATTTGGCCTTGGCACAGGTCAGTCAGTATTCCAGGAACAACCTGATCAAACAAAGAGTGGAGCCAAGACAAACACCTCCGGACATCAGTCTGGCACAGAGAAGCAAAAATCCCACAGTCACACATCAACCCAGTAAACTCTGCAAAGTACCGTATAACAGACCATATCAGTAACTATGTAACTACATGGAATAGGGACAAATGATGTATGTGGCTTGCAGTGTAATTACGTTAGTGAAGGCCAGCTGTAACTCGTGCTTGGAGCAGCTGCTTCATCTGCCTGTTGCACCTCTCTGTCTGGTTCTTTCCAACTCTTGTGAGGCGAGTTCTTCGTCTGTATTCTCGAGTTAGAATAAATAGGGACAACCATCAAACATAAAAGGCTCTTCCGTGTGTTGTATATCTGCTATATTCTCCTAGTTATGTTACTCCAAGCTTCTTTCCTTGTGAACAACTCCGCTCTTCACTCTTCACACACAAGCTATGATCTGCACACTACTGTTTAGCTATCTTTTCCTGCTACTTAGTTCTGAATTCACAGGAGACAGCGCGAGGCTACAGCTGGCCTTCAGTGACGTTAACACTGTCCAAGCCACAGACATCCTTTATCCCGTTTCCATGTACATAGTTACTGATATGGTCATAACCAATTCAGTGCTCAATTACCTATTTTTGAGGAGGAAATAAACTACAATTTGTCACTGTGAAGGAATGGAGGTTACCCATCAGACCACCAGGCGCTCGGGGGATTGTTGTTGGTTAAGGGAGGAGGAAGGCGGGGACGAAGGCTGCTTGCCCGGCTAAAGAAATTACCACACAGATCAGGTCGACACTGCCATGCCTCGTACTCACCAACACCAGATCGATCACACACAAAATGGACAACAAATAAACACGGAACTGCTGCGTTAGGATTTTCACAAATGCCTGGCTGAACACACATAATTGACGGCAGCTAGCAGGCAACAGCTAACAGCTAGCAGCTAGCAGCTAGCAGCTAACCCACCGGCAAGATTGAGACAGGGTAGGTGAATTTGAACAATGTCTGAGTCGAAAATGCATCTTGTTCTCACGTAAGGGCCCTGTTCATGTTGTAAAGACATTTTAATTGCATTGTACACGTGTTGCCTGCACCGATTCAGGTCGGATTTTTTGCAGTAAAAAGTACTCGCATATCTATAGCGATCAAACGTTAACATAATAATTGGCCGGAATTCTCCTTTATGAAGAACTGCTCTATAGGCCTTGACAGCTACAGACTAAATACTACAATTGTGTGCTGCTTTAATCAGCTGCTGCTGGCTTATTAAATATACATTATATTGGTATTGCTGTATATGTTGAAAGATATGGAAATGTGGTAAATTGTGGTATTTAACTGTAGTAAGTTAAGTTAAAAGTTTCAACTAGGGTTGGGCGGTAGTGCAGTGATACGGTATACCGTGGGGTCTTAAAAATAAGTCACGGTAATATCGTCTACCGTGGTAAAATAGGGAGGAGATTTGAAGGTGTCAAAATTTGGATACTGCCCAACTCTAGTATCAACTCTAAAATCAATACATGTTATCTTATCATAACCACAATAACCAAATTTCAAGGATTTGGGGTAAAGTCAAATGTTAATATGTTGTCCTTTTTCAACATGACTAATCATACATATCTAAGCTACAAATATCCAGTATCAGCCTGCCTCTATTTCAAAACACTGTTGCTCACAAATTCTGAAATAGAGGAGGAGGAAATGGAGGGGAGGAGAAGAACAGGAGTCTAAAAAGCTAAATAATTACAGACAGGCAAATAAACCACATTACATAGAGCTGAGGCATAACAGGAAAGGCCTTTGTTGTGTTTACTTCAAATAGCCTGCATGTTGTTTATCCATTCTGCTAGAGTTCCTCATATTGTATCGCACTTGTACAAACGAAAACGACCTGTTGTGAGGTGAAAACCTTGCATCTCACAGACAAACAGCCCAACAGCAAGGCATTTATCTCAATGGTAATGCAGTTTGGATTTTATTCAACAGGGCTTTGAGTGGGTTTTATAACTCCAAGAGGTCGAAGCATTTTCTCAGGCGATAGAGGAGCCATGTAATCCTTAGGCTGGCCACAAAAATCCTCACATATAGAGATAGGATTTTCATCTGACAGCAGTGGAATGCAATATCACAAAAGTAATGCAAAAATGGAGGTCAACATGCAGCTCCAATTGCTGGAACATATTGTGAAACAAGACGGCACATGCATGCAAACACATGCACACACACCGGATACACTATGCACAGTAGGCATCCTGAAATAGTGTGATGGAAAAATCTATACTTGTGTCCAGTTATTTCTGCACTGCTGCGCCGTGTCCTGGTGATACAACTGGCATACAATAGTCACCTCACACTGTGACCACATGTCATACATTTGCCAAGCTGCAGTGCCACCACACAGGCTTTAATCATTGGAATAAGGGCAAGGGGCAACAGAGTGGAAGCTCTTTTGGATGGTGCACCACTGTTGAGCCCAGTTAATCCAAACCACTTGTGAACAGAGGTCAGTGAGACCAGAGAACTGTTCAGATGAAACACACTGAGATACTCTGGAAATATGTACACAAAATGTAACCTTTACTTATCTACAATTGTTCATGGCTTTTAACCACTTAGTTTAAATAAACAGTATGCCCCTATTGTATTATTGATCATCGCGGCGAGGGAGAAGTATAAAGCAATTAAACAGAAAACTATAACAGCCATAATGGAGCATAGGAACACTCAGGAAGTCAATATGCCTGCATAACATGACCTCTGTTGAGAAATGCATCGGTATTAAGTAGCACATGATATTAAATAGGAATGATTTGATTAAATATTTATGCTGAAATGAGATGTATTCTAGTGAGAGACAGACAGCGACAGAGAGAGAGAGAGAGACAAAGAGGGAGATTATTTTATTGCCAGTCTGTATGACATTTGAAAATGGTCCTTAGATGACTATGACTAATTTACAAAGTGATATAGTATATAGATTGGTCTATATACGCGCTATAACTCACAACACAATATAACCAGGTTTCAGTGTGTTGCCATTGAATTGTACTGATTTACAGTTAGAAATATGGTTGGTTGACAAATAATCATCTTACTCTAATTTCCATTGTACATTTATTGAAAAACAAAAACCAAAAATGACTTTCACACTTTATGAACATTTTGCTTATATTTGTTTTGATTACTGTATGGCAAAAGCTCCTGGAGTATGCAATGGCTAAAAAATGTCTGATCTGAACCCGGCTAACCAAACCACATATACAGGCGACGGGTGTGGTCAATTTCAGTAACAAACCACAGAGACTGGAGTCAGACAAACACTGACTGGGATGTCAACAGAGCTCTCATCTTCAAATCTAGCAAATCTGGTGTGTGTGTGTGTGTGTGTGTGTGTAAAAATTGGGCAACCCTCAATAAAATGCATGTGTTATGAGCGCAAAGACAACAACGCAAATGTATAAAAATAGACAGAGAAACACCTTAACCTTAAAAAAACTATGGATTCAAATCTTGTGGGTCAGGGAGGGCCCTTGCCAACACTGAAACTGGTCTGACCCTGATTAGCAGGAATGGCACCCTTGGAACGTTTGAACGTTTTTCTTGAATTTGTTTTGATTACTGTAAGGTAACAGCTCCTGGAGTATGCAATGGGTAAAAAAATGTCTGAGCTGAAACCGGCTAACCAAACCACATATACAGGCGACGGGTGTGGTCAATTTCAGTAACAAACCACAGAGACTGGAGTCAGACAAACACTGACTGGGATGACAACAGAGCTGTCATCTGTCAACTTAAAATCTAGCAAATCTGGTGTGTGTATGTGTGTGTGTGTGTGTGTGTGTGTGTGTGTGTGTGTGTGCGTGTGTGTGTGTGTGTGTGTGTGTGTGTGTGTGTGTGTGTGCGTGTGCGTGTGCGTAAAAATCGGGCAACCCTAAATCAAATACATGTGACATGAGCACAAAGACAACAATGCAAATGTGTAAAAATAGACAGAGAAAAACCTTAACCTTAAAACAACTATGGATTAAAATCCTGTGGTTTAATGAGTGCCCTTGCCAACACTGAAACTGGTCTGACCCTGATTAGCAGGAATGGCACCATTGGGTTTCTCACACTACAGATTAGTTAAAAGCCTGCAGCTATTACTAGAGAAGAGACATGGCAGTAAACAGGCAGAGAGCATACGCATGTGTCAGTGTGTTTATGTCTATATGGTGTTTACAAATGTGAGTTCAAGTTCATCTCTGAGTCATTGTGTCTGTATATGTATGTCTGTATGTATGATTTTGGGTGTGTTGCGAGATTTTTGAATGCATTCCTGTGATGCTGTTAGGTTAGTGTGTGAGGAAGGCAGAGTGGGGAGCGGTGCAAGAGGAAAATGTATTATGAGAGCACTAAGAGAAATGAGATGCTTTCTGGGTACAATCAAAGCAACTACCTGCTTAAACACAGCAACACACATTGTCACAGAAATCCTAAAGAAACCAGGTAACCACTGTTGTTCATCACATCTGTAATTGTCCCAACACCAACAAGTAGTGCTAAACTGACATGAGGACAAATGTATATGTGACTTTAAGCATGTTGTGGCATCTCTGAGAACTGTCACTGATGGACAAGCAATAAAATGGAACTGTGAACAAACTCCTGTTCCATCACCCAAACACAGCCAGCAAATAATTTTGCCAAGGGCGCTAACTTTGGTTTGTTAATTCTTAATTAATGAAAGCCACAGCCCTTGAATAGTGTGTGTAATGGGATGTGAGTTATGACAGGAAGGCAGGTGGATAGACCGGCAGACAAGATGTGAAAACAAACAGGAAGATAGAGAGACCTTTGGAGCCGATTTACCCAAGTGGATCGGCTTTCCGCCACAAACGAGAGGAGCAGATGCTAAAGAAAGAGAGACATCCAGGGATCAAATTGCATACAGAGATGCCCACATACAAAAATAGTCATGCATAATGACGCAGATGCACAGGAAGATATATATGTTGCAGTGATGCGAACCGTCCTGATACACGGAAGTACACACACACATTAACATGAACAGAAATAGAAAGGAGGGACAGCCAAGCAACCAATCTGTGCCTATTTGTGTCTGTGGCATAACATTCTGTCTCTTTCTGAACACACATGCGATTACTCAAACATGTTTTCATTAAGGTGCCTCGTTCCTTATCAGCTGGAATGCTACCTGACCCTGACCTTGACCCTGACCCTGACTTCTCTCAGGCCTGTCATTTTGAAGCCACAAAAGGTCGAAAATGTGAGCAGGCCGAGTTTCCTGCAGGTGATGGTGGACAGAAAATAACACTATGATGTAACCACTAAAGTTGACTTTTTGAGGTTGATTTAAGGAACTATTATGACGTACAAAATGAAATTGTCTGATTCTGTTCATCATTTACATTCTGAAAGCGCTGACCAAAAATGAAGTTTTGTAAAAACTTTCAGCCCAGAATTTTCCCCCCCATATGCAGCCATTCTGTATCTCCAGCCACAACCGCCTGTCAATCCCTGGCATCAGCCCAGCCCAGAGTTGTCTGAGAGGCCACGAATGGTCGAAGACTACCGTGCTGAAATGAACTGGCTCTCTTATCTCCTCTTGCCCTCTTGGTCCGACCCTGGGCTGTCCTGTCCTCGCTGGCAACACGACACCTTCTTATCCAAGTCTCTCACCACCCACAAACAGACCATTCCCTCACACATGAGATGTCTGGACTTTTAAAGGTGTGTTTTAAATGCATGTTATTTGAAATTATGTTACTGTAATATTTCTGCAATTGCTTAATGGACCAAAGTAATGATGGCATTTGTTTGTTCACTGCAACTCAGACCAGCTGCAGAGGACTATAAAACTAATCACACTCACTCTTGCAATCTTGCAATCCATACAGTAAAAGTAGATGTTAGTGAAACAGGGCAGCAGATGATCACATAAGAGGAAGTTAAGACAGATGTTCCAAGGATTGTTACATGTAGAATTGGTTGTGAAAGACTTGAGTTTTCTTTTTTGCTCCGAGAAGCTAAGAAAGTGCTTTCTTTAGGAAGGAGGAACGGTAACTGTTTCTATTTATTATTATTTTTCTTCTATTTAAATCCTTTTATCACAATTTTCATTTCTATTTAAACTTGCGGGTGGGAGATGTGAGGTTTTAGCATGTTTACAGTCAGTCTAGCGCCTGACATACTCTCACTCTCTCTCTCTCTATCTCACTCACTTGCTCTCTTTCTCACTCCCTCAGCCTGCTCTGCTCTAGTTTTCCCTCAGCCAAAACCCCTTCGTGTCCCTCTTCCTCAGGATCTGCACTCCTTTATCCTCCATTCTACTCTCCACAGTTCACTTTCTCTCTTATTCATTTCCAAACAATCTCCTTCTCTTCTCTTCTCTTCTCTTCTCTTCTCTTCTCTTCTCTTCTCTTCTCTTCTCTTCTCTTCTCTTCTCTTCTCTTCTCTTCTCTTCTCTTCTCTTCTCTTCTCTTCTTTTCTCTGTTACCATCACACAAGGCCTATGTTCCTTAACTTTTTTATTGCTATCTTGCTCTGCTTTCTGCTCTTGCATACACATTCTTTGCTCACTGACACCCTGTTTAAAAACACAACCAAAGAGGCAGCCAACAAGAGAGAAACAAACTGCACAGTTGCCATCGCCAACACAATCACTTGGTCCCCCCTCTCCCAGCCCTCTCTCTCTCTCTCTCTCTCTCTCTCTCTCTCTCTCTCTCGCTCTCTCTCTCTTTCTCTCCAAACAAAACATACTTAAGAGGACAAACATCATGTGATGCTGGTAAGAGAAGAAGACACTGTTGTACGGTGACTGTGAGTCTGTGTTCGTTTTTTTTTTTCTTCTTCTTTTATATGTGTGATTACCTGTGTGGACGTCCAAAAATGTGCATTTGAGTTTTCTAATTAAAATGATCATTTTAATGATCACAACTTCACATCCTTGCTTACACATGCATGCACATACAAACAATACAAACCTTCTCGAGCACACATCTCACAGCCTCCAGGGCTCGAAGCAGACTCTGAATGTGTATCTTTCTGTGTGTCAGCAGGTGTGTCCATGTGACTGAATGTGTGTACGCGATATTGCTAAACTCACACAAAGACACAGCTTCTTCTATGACTCCCAGCTGTGTGGACTTGGCCCGCTGGATGGCCGTCAAGTAGCCAGGAATGTTTGGTGTGCAATTCTGCTGGAAAGCCCCAGTTACCCACCCACACACACACACACACAGACACACACACACACACACACACACACACACACACACACACACAGCCCCCTCTGGAGACAACCCTATTCCTTTGAGCTGGGGCAGACAGAGGAACAGGCCTCACCCCAAAGGAAGAATGGTTCAAATTCCACAGCTGATAGAAAAACACAGAAGAGTGGGACAGAGCGGAGGAACTGATGTCAACTCTTTCAGACCATCCCCTCACACCCACCATCTGTTCTGTGCTTACACTGTCAGAAAAATGAAGAGGAAGGAAGGAACAAAAAAAACAACTCTTGTGGGCATTGCTGTTGGAGCAGATGAATGGATGCTGTTTGAGCCATAGTCAGAGATTCCAAGTGTCCTCCCATGCTTTGGCCTTTCTGTTCTTTGGCTTACAGTAGCCACTGGTTGGCTCTGTGGAGCCTGAGTGACTGCACTCCTCAGCTATGCCTTCAATCTGGACTCACTCATCCAGGCCGCAGGTGGTGGAGATATCTGATTCTGGATCCAAGCCAAGCACACTAAACTTTTGCAAAGCACAGACTAACTCACTGATTGATTACTGTATCGCAAAAGAGAACCTGATTATAGTAGTGTAAAGCAGACCTGGGCTTAGCTAACCTTATATTAAATATCCCCACAGGGAAATACACTGAGTGTGAGGTACTTACAGTGAAATGGTA
This sequence comes from Etheostoma cragini, assembly GCF_013103735.1. Classification (NCBI taxonomy): domain Eukaryota; kingdom Metazoa; phylum Chordata; class Actinopteri; order Perciformes; family Percidae; genus Etheostoma; species Etheostoma cragini. The sequence continues at coordinate 15,046,003 of NC_048411.1, forward strand.
TTACGATTGTGGCAATTATTGTATTTTGGCATCGTTGTTCTAAAAAAAAACATTATAATATTGACTGTACTGTGTATTATCACGTCCTGTGCGTCCATGTGTATTGGCTTATTCTAAAACATATTTATACCTAGGCCACCATCATTCCTCACTGTAAAATTGTGTGATGTGTTTGGAACATCATTTTGTGAGTAGGCCATTTTAAACTCAACATCTCTGTTGGCTACTTTAAAAAGAATTAAGAACAAAAGCAGATGACATAACGTTGACTTGTCATAAAAGAAACTGCCCCTTTAGTTTGAAAGCCACATGTGCAGAATTTTGCCTTGGGTTGACTTAAAGTGACACACCCTAAATGAGTTTATACACTTTCGTTTGTATCATGGTCTAAACCAACAATCATGGTCGTTCCTCCCAAACATGTTAACAAATTTTGTCGGAAGTTTAAAAAAGCAGGCAAGTTCAACCTGAGGTTGGTCCATAGGTGCAAAAAACTGTGAACAACCCAAACTATCTGTACAGTTATGCAATCGGTAGCTTATCTATCCACATGTGGTCTGCACTGTAGACCATTTTGTTGCGAGCATATACAAGTTAAAACACAGGGCAATGATCGCCGTGTCTCCTACCTTCAGAAAGACATTCACTTCTGGAATCAGTTCAGGTGTCTTTCCCCTCGACGTCCACTTTCAGTTCACGCCTCTCCGCTGCGCTTTTCCTTTCAGTTTATTCTGGGCAGCGCTCGTCTCTTGCTTCTCCTGCAAGGCACAAGCACACTAGGCATCATTTCAGAGCATTCATCTCTGGGTGACAACATCTAATCATAACTCACATGTTCTAACACTTGCTCCGTCCCAGCCTGGACTTGTCTGAACGTCGTCAAATTATCGGCTTTGCTTCTTAAACGCGTGTGTTGGTTGGAGATCTGACAGAACTGACAGAAGAAAAAGACTCCCGACTGATGCAACCGAGAGACGCCAAGAGGAATGTAATTAGGCTACATGAAGACTGCTGCATGTTGCAAAAAAAAAAAGAAGCATGCTCTTGTTTGCGGGCCCCCGCTATTGTGCTGTGCGATCTGTCTGGGCTGTTGTCCGCCTGTGGTCCTGATGCGAGCTTTTTCCACGTCCCTTTGTGTCTGTCACACCTACAAGGAGGGAGCACATGGAGGAGGGAGCCCATGCCACGACTTTCTTTTGTCTGCCTGTTTGCTTTTACACACCAGGGCTTGCTCCTTATGACTAGATGAGTCTTTATTTCTTCAATAATGATTCGACTCTGACCTTACAGATGCACTAGTGATTTTCCCACGATTTGCTATCAGCTCGCATGCATTGCATCCTTATCGCATCTGTTTGATCTAATTTATAATGATATCTGTTTTTTAGGCTACTATTATTATTACTTCTAATGTGTAAAAAAAATAAATAACACATCCTAAAATAAAAGTCAGTTTGCCGTTAATTCTGTCGCACCCATGTTTTTATCCTACAGTCCCCTGTATCTCACCAAATGTCTCGCCCGAAGTTTAATCCTCGCTGGGGAGTGGGCTGACGCTGCTGTCTCTTTCTCCCTCTCTCTTTCTCTCTCTATCTCTCTCTCTCTCCTCTCCTCCTCTTTCCTTCTCCCGTTGTCTCTCCCAAGCCGTGGCAGAGCCCAGTTATGTTTCACTTCAGACCAGCCTTTAGCCGCACGCCAGCGCCAGCGCCAATCAACGAGCGCAGTGACGACAGCCTCAATGCCACACCCATCCATTCATAAAGTAGCCATAGTGCCAGCCTCCAGGCCAGGAGTTAATAGAAGAGCCATCATAGGGGCATACAAAATGGTTATGATATTATTTTGGGACTCGTGTCACACATCCCTCCTATTATGTGTGCGTCTCATATTCTATAGAAATTGCAGAGTAGGCTACATTTATAGCACTTTATGACTCATGCCATCTTAAAAAGTAATTTTTCAGAAGAATATAAAAAATGATGTGTTTTTGATTAGAAGTGGCAGCTTCCTGCTACAGTTTTTGCTACTCAATGTGGACCTTCATTATAGGCGTTATGCAATAATGTAGCATGATTATTTGGCTAAATTGCATTGTATTACTCGTCCTGTGTACATTTCCAACTTTTAAATTAAAGCTTGAAAACAATTAATTGATTAGTGATGGAACATTTTGATGATCAATCCATTAAAAATGCCAAATATTCATTGTTTTCACTGTCTTAAATGTGAACATTCCCTTTTTTCTTAGTCTTTTATAATGGTAAATTATAAATTTTTAAGTTTTGGACATTTGGTTGGACTAAACAAGACATTTGAAGACATCCCCTTTGGCTCAAGGCTTTGGGAAACTGTGATAGCCGTCTGACATTTTGATTGAGCAAATAATGAATCAATTAATCAAAAAAGTATTTGTAGGATTACTCAACAATAATTGTTAGCAGCTGCCTCATCCACATGACAATGTGACACTTAATATACTGTAATGTCACATATACAGTATGTGTGCATATAGTGTGAATTGTAGAGAAAGATTAGGATGTTGCTCAAGAGCACTTCAGATGGGCTGGTGCTCAGCGCCTCTATAGCTTGAAAGCAGGTCCTCCTTCGGTCGGACACACTGCTGACTTCATCATGTCCACTTGCCGAACCGGCGTGTTTGTACAAGGTTGCACAACAGCATTTCTACACCTTTTTTAATCCTTACAACTACTCACTCATCTCATTTTGAATCCATTTGGGAGTAGAAAAAACGCTGTTGTATAGTACAGTAGGTCACCACCCTTCTCAGGGAGTATGCTGCCCACAGCCATTGTTTAGTACAGAAACTGTGGTGCACCCGTACAGGGGCGTGGCACAAAATTCTGGGCCCTATAGAAAGGCATTCTCTTTGGGCCCCTCCCTGCATTCAAAGCTATTTATTCTATCATATTTTGCACCCTTCTCACACGAGGGCCCTGGGTACTCAGTCCCACTTCTAACCCCTAGTCTGAAACCTCCGTACCAGTACAACTAGAAACACGTGTCCTGACTATTATTCATTATTCAGTTTATTTCCCCAGCTTGTGCTCAGTCTAATCATTACACAGACATGTTATAAATTAAAGGAAGATTAATTGTTTTAAACACATTCTTGGCTCTTCTGACACCGATTCCCAGGAGATGGCCAGTAAAACCACCGCATCTCCTCTGGAACAGTGTCCTCACTTGCCTCCTGAGAACAGTACACAACCTCGGTATGGGTTCCTTTGGGTCCCTTTGAATCAAGGCCGGCGATTGCAGCAGGCAATTTAGGTGATGGTCTAAGGCATCAAATGTGTTGGGGGTGCTGTGTCAGCCTTAGGTCTACTTCCCGTGAATAACAAAATTAGAATAACAAAATAAGAATGACAAGCGAAATGAAACATGTTTATTAAACATGATCATCCTAGGGTGCCCCCTCAACCACACGTTTACTTGTCAACCTGATTATTAGATTGAATTGATGATTATTTTCGATCATTTCCTAATTGGGGGAACACTTCAAACTAATGATTTAGTTTGAAGTTCCCGTGATGTGACCTTGCCAGTCTTTGGGTCAGACCTGTGCGTGTCCACTCTCTGTGTAAAAACAGAGACGAGCAGGGCTCAGACCACGGAGCTGCTGCAGCGTGCCTTTCGTGGTCTGTGCAGCTTCAGGTTTGCAATGGACGCGCTCTGCTGTGGGCATGCTGCAGCAGATGTGTCCCTGTTCCTGCTGTAGTTTTGGGGTTTCCCCCTCCGGTGTAGAGCAGCGTACAGCCACTTCCTAAATAAGCTGTCTTATTCCGAGACCAGCGTCTCAAACGGGGCTCTGAGTCTGTCAGGAGGTCTGAGATCAACCGTATCAGCAGAGCAGTCACGTAATACACAGCAGACTATGGTGCATTTGATTTTCTGAAATATTGTGACGCTATTCTTGTAATAGCCTATTTCATCATTACTTTATTTCCCCCAAAATATCACAACTCCTCCAAATTTCAGAGAACACGGATGAGATATATTTTGAATGTGCACAAAGTTTTGAACATGAGCAGAAATCTTGCTGAAACACATCTGGAATATTACAGTCCAGGGGTTCAAATATCATTCAGATAAATAATTTTCATATGCACATCTAAGGAGGTAAATCACCAACAAAAGATGCAAAAGAAGTAAATGATGCTAGGCTAGGTGTGCTGACTCAGATATAATTAGAAAAGTTAATCTACAGGAGAATAAATAGATGAAAACAATACAGAAAGCCTGAGACCCTCACTGCAATATTTTCCATTATGTTTTTATATTTGGATTCTAATCTATGTTTCCCTTTGTATGAATAAATTCCCAGCAAAAATTGATTCAGAAAAAGGTTCTAAAAAAACAGATGCATAAAAAACCACCAGAATGTAGGAAATTAAGTATTTAATGCTCAAAAGTTTCAGCGGGTGGACCCCCAGCCCAAAAGTCACCATGCACACAAATCTGGAAACAAAACACTACTTGCTGACATGCAAGCTAGAAACTAAAATTAACATACATTGCAACTCTATTGCTGACACAGCGCTGTGGAGATCTGGCAATGCAGGACTAGGTGGAGACTAGGTCAACCAAAAGCGCTAGAACCGGCCCTGCTTTGATTGGAGCGACTTCTGCAGTCTTCACGTTCAAACAACAGCCAGACAGCTTGTGTGAAGCTGATAGACTCTTTTGGTGTTTTTAAAGTTTTGCTGAACTCAGTTATAGAGATCTAATTAAATTACAAAGTATTCATTTTCCATTTAGAAACAAGCAGGGACAGGACGCAATGTACAAAATGACACAACGAGAAAAAATCAGCACTATGATTCAGGCCTCAGTGTCGACCTTTTTATTTGAGCTGTCAGAAAAGCATTTTCAAAAAAAAAGAAGAAAAAAATGAATGCAGTTCTCTGTGTCTGCATGTACTCTGTCTTGAACTTGGCAAAAACATAAATGTCAGGCTGGGGCTGTGAGAGGCCTCCTGTGTCTCAGAGTCTCTGCTCAGCCAAGCATCTGAAATTGCCATTGTCTTGTGAAGGGAATGAAGCGACCTGCCCAGGCTTGCTCTGATCTCAGCATGCATGCAAGTCCTAGGCAACCATCCTCAGGCTGTAGGCAGCAGGCATGGAGGAGTCATCCCACATACACGGCAGGGTAGACGGGTGGGGAGACATCCTGCTTTAGCCATGAAATGGATACCGTTAGAATGAATTACTACTGTGAATGCTAAAAAAAAAATATGCCTAATTTCAATTCTACAAACTTTGTTTACTGTGTTCTGCTGACATTGGGTATGATACACTGATGGGCATGTGACTGGATGTATTCAGTCTGGTCAATTCTCTGCTCTCATTAGGTCCTTTGTCCCCTCTCTTCTTCCTGCAACACACAGGTGTAATGAACCTTTATCTCATAGTGTCTTGTACAGCACTTTTCCACTGCCAGTGGCCTCTGCGATAGCACTATTGATGCAGCCACATGGGCACAATAGGGGCATAATGGGGGCGTCCACACGGTTCACTCCTCTCTCTGTCAGTTTCTCTCCTGAGAGGGCAAACTGCTGATCCCAGGGGAGTGAAAGGCCTGAGTTGGCTGAATTTCTACAAACAAACACAGCACACAGCACAGACTCACACATACAAATACACATACAAGCAAATCCACACAAATGTGATCTTTGTCCCCGCTCAGATCAATTTCACTCAGCAACTCTGTACCTCCCCTGTGGCATGTTAGGAGTCACAATGGCCTTCGACACCAGCCATCAAACTTTGGGCGCTGACTGACCACAATGGGCCTCTCTTCACCTCAGAGCCTCTGCTATTCTTCTGTCTGATCTCTCAGACAAAGCAGTGTCACAGAAGTATCAATTGAGCTTGAACAATCGCTCACAAAGGGGAACTGACTTGGTGTTTCCAGCCCTCTTGCCAAATGTACCACATTTGTGTGGTGTGAAGGTAATAGGGAAACAAATTCAGCCATGCTCACAAAGATGATTTACAACTTCACTTTGTGGCATGGTTGTTGATTTGTTGAACAATTATTTCATGAGATTTTCCTGTTGATTTGAGCCACAGTCTCAAGAGAAAATGGAGATGCTTTAAATCCAATTTCTTTTAATTACAAAATTATTTAAATACTTGTCCATGTCAGAAGATTCCAGGGCATTTCAACAGAGACTTAGTGTGTAATTTTGAGTGAGTGTAGCATTATTTTTGCCATCTGGTAGAAGAACAGTTCTTAATACTTTTTTTCGTACATTGAAACTCTGCTTTGATGGGAGGAGGGGCGTTAAAATTGAATTTGCTATCCACATATTAGATTTTTATATTTACACACAATTAATCTTAAACTGATTTAATTTGATTCAAAATGTGATTCTGAAGACAAAAGACAAGAACATGTAGAAGACAGATGCTATGTATGTTAATTATATTTAAATACACATCCTAGAACAAAACAAGAAATAGGACTAAAATGAAGCAGTACTGACTTTGAGTCAGACACAGAGAAAGCACAACCATCTCTTACCCTGGTGTTCTGCTTAGTTAGGAAGTGGTGGGTCATTAGTGTCCCAAATAATTATCAACTACAGGTCACTAATCTGTTATTCCAGGAACTGGCAGTTTAGGAAAAAAAAACTCCCCTTAAACTCCACAACATCCTCCTTACCTACTGTAATACTTCCTAGATTGGTGCTAGGCATTTTCAGGGTTGTTCTGCGACAACATCATTTACCACATGCACCATGATTTTATGCTGTCTAAAATTTCAATATGTTGTGTGTTTTCATACGCTACTTTTTTGCATCTGACTTGGATCTTGCACCCAAATAATGCTTAACTTAAACCCTGAACCATTGGGCCTTTAACAAATGCTGTTTAACCCCACATGACCCTACCAGTTTTTATGTGGATTACTTGTCCTATTTGTGGGTATGTTGTCCATATTTGGAGTTCTCGAAACTTGAATGTACATATGCACAAAGTGTGCATATGTACATTCAAGTTTAGAGAACTCCAAAAACACGGATTTGTGCAACTATTTGTGGTGACTAAGGGGCCAGATGTCACTTTGTCATTGTGGACAGAGATCAGAGAAAATATGACACAACCCTTGCTATGAGTTCATCCCTTAATCTCCATCCAATCTCAACCCATTCACCTCCTTAAAGGGGTGCTATCCAATCCTGGGCCGGCACCCACTAAGTTTTGGGCACCTGGCCTCCTTGGGCCACACTCTGGGCTGTTTGCGTCTGTTCCGAGTGTCACTTATAGGTGCTATGAATAGACACCGGCGTATGCTCGGTGCTGTCAGCTGGGCATTGGCACGTGTGGCTCATGTCAGCACGGCCGCAATGCAATGCTCCCAACTGGCGTCATTGCACCGACAGCACATTTAGGTTACCATGGAAACAGGGACGAGCACAGCTCCCTCTGCCCCGACATCCATTGGTTGTGTTTTTCAGACAAACTCTGATGTCTTTCTCTATCTCGCTATTTCTACGTCTATCTTTTCCCATCCTACTCCCTTTCCTTCTTTCTGTTGTTCTTTCTTTCCTTCCTTATTTCTTTTTGTTTCTCTGTCTCTTGTTTATGTGACTATGACGCTCAGCAGGGAACGGGAGGTTTGAGATTCTATCCAGAGGGCTTTGTATTTATGAGCTGTTAAAGTTGTTGTTCTCATTCCAGGAGCACACCCATGAACTGCAGATGTGCACGGTGTGGTCATTCAAGTCTCTTTTGGATTCTGTGTGTGCGTGTGTGGGTGTGCGTGTTTGTGCATGTGTTTGTGTGTGTGTCATGATATCCCCACCGGTGTACAAGAGGTCTATCAAATCTCTCTTCTCCTCTGACTTTCTCTCATAAGCAAATTTCTCTCTATCTCTCTCTCTTTCTCTCTCTCTCTCTCTCTCTCTCTCTCTCTCTCTCTTCTTCTCCCTCCATCCACACAGGCATGTGGTGTTAGAGTGACTGGCCATAATGGAAGGGTGGAACAATGGATCACTGCGTTTTTCACGGAGGTCGGACAGCTTTCTCAGGACAAATGAGCAGATTGCAGTGTTTGTACTTCTGCTCCATTTACCACACATCATTGACTGTGTCCTGGCTGGAAGGCAGGCGGCCAGATGGGTGGAGGGGACAGGTACTAAGTTAATAAAACAAAACTAAAAGACAAGATTTACTCAAAAGCCGCATCCTTCACCCAGTATTGTAGTTTTGAAGATTTTTTGATCTCCTGCAGAGTGTGTGTTTGACACAGATCCCTGCTTTTAGAGTTTCACTGGTTCATGTTCAAACAATGAGAATCATCCTTCTCTTCCTCCAGCCGTTGATGCTCATCATAAGCAATGTCATTGTGATTAATTAAGTTATAATTTGAGAAGAATGTTGCAATGCATCTTTCAGTAAACTCTCTGAATATTTTGGCATTATTGATATTATCAGAGAACCTCTGATAAAAGGATTTACTCTATGCAGATGACACAAAGAGAGTACAAAAGTTCCACCGTAACAGTCAGACCCAGAGGCAAGACTCTCTCCCAGCCTCGCTCTCTTGTACGCCATGTGAGCCTATACTAATACATGATACTATGTATTGTTTCAAAGTTGTCATTTATAGTTCATGTCCAAGGAGCAGAACAACAATTAACTGACAATAATTAAGTCAGATCCAGTCAGTTCAAGTTTAAAAGAGTGTGTGTGTGGGTGTATGTGGGCACACATTTACAGTAATGTTTGTGTTTTGGTGGTGATTGTGAATTAATAATGAGTGACAGAACAGCTGTGGAATGTGTAGGGTAAAGGGGGCAATATGGTACCACTCCATCTGTTCTGATATGAAAAATGTCTGTTTGAAATGAAGAAATAAATGTATTTATATTATCTTACCCAACTCGTGTCATGCGACTCTTTCATCCATTAGAAAACATAGAATTTTAATAAAAAATAATGGCGAAATAAATACTTTGCAACTAAAAATTTTCTTCATGTTTAAATTGGTAAATAAGAGCAGTTTACAGTTCCAAATTCTTTGTATTAAAACAGTATAATTGTCAAAGTAGAGACTTATGGGAGAAGAAAGTGTGGTAAGCCAGGGAATCTCTAAAATAAAGAGTTTTTGAATTGTTAATAATTATAGACACAGTGTTCAACCCCATCAGGTAAAGAACACATCAATCTCATACTGGGATGCAGCCAGGTGTGAATGTAGAGCATCGCCATAAACGAGCTGTTGAGTTACCATACCCCTGGACAAGGTTGATAAAAAAACAAGAAATGAAAAGCATGCACTTGAATAAGAGCTTTTCTGACCATGATGACAAAAGTTACACCATCTCTGAAGAATTAATCCGACATTTAAAGTAAATACATGTTGTTTTATTAAAAAATGCTTTGTTCTTGTACTGTATTTTAATTACTTTCCTTGTCTTCTCAGAAGAAATGCTGACTTGAATAATGTACTCCTATTTAACCACTGACACCCACATGAGCAAGAATATGACACGCACACACGCACACACACACACACACACACACACACACGCACACACACACGCCAGGTACACAGCAGTGCCAAACTGAAGACCCTCTGTTGAAACACAGCGGGTTCTATATGAAACTACTGTGGTGGTAAAAATCATCCTCTTTCCTTTTTGTTTTACCTACATTAAAAATAATTATAGAAAAATAAATATTACAGATTAGATTGGATGGATAGTGAAAACATCACCCTCTATGTGATGTTTCACTGTTGCATGCGCACTGAGGGAAATGCCAAGTTGGTCCCCTCCTAAAGCTGTCTGACACACACTTTCTCACTCACTCACTCACTCACACACACAGACACACACACACGTATATGCCAATCCAGAGAAACAGAGAACACACATGATTGTTTGATGGAAATGTTAATGTATTTCAAATTCAGTTTGTTCCCTGAAGACACCCATTCATCTCTTTCATATTAACCCCATTAGCAGTGTCATTGACAGCGCACAATATATGAGTTGCCGGATATTGTTGTTATCATTGCTGTGACTCTATTTTGAGACTCAATAACTCTCTAATCCACTCGCTCAAGGTAATGAGAGAGGTTATTATGTGTAAGAAAAAGAGTGGTTGGGAATTAAAAGCAACCAGACTTTGAGATTCTGATGAAAGTTTTAAAAAATTTACCACGATAGTGATCTATATTATTATATGATTCTGAGTAGAATAAACATCACAAAGCATGCCAGGTTAGTTTTGTTTTACAGTAATGGAAATGTATTAATTTAATGATAAAACATTATTTACTGAAAGAAGGGTGTAAAAAGAAGTTATCATCATCAGCAGCTCAGTAATTATCACTGATCATGTTATTATTAAAAAAAAAGAAACTAAGTCCTAAACCTAGTAAACCTAGTTGTACAGTATGTATGCCTAATTGTACACTGAACACTGATTTAAATCTGACAAGACTGACTGTATTTTAGAAAACTGTAGAAAATGAATCCATCATCATTTCAGTGGTGCCATCTGCACATATGGCCACTCACACACACATAATTATAACACACACAAACACTAACATGCACTCCAACGTCAGTACAACGTCAGACAATTCAAACAGTGCCCAGTGCTAGGCAACCATGCTATCCCAGTGCAGATGGCAGGGTCTGATCATGCTTATTTTACTCTAATCTAATGCACTTAAGTCCCATTGCTTACCCATGCCTTCTACATGATGTTACTGGGGACTTGCAAGTTGTGTGTGTGTGTGTGTGTGTGTGCGTGTGTGTGCATGTGTGCATGCGTGTGCATGTGTGTGTGTCCTTTTGCAAAGAGGGCAGGACGGACGGTGTAATAGCTGTTGTATAATGGACTACACCTAAATGGTGAGAAGCTGTGGTTGCAACGGTAGATGGGTTCAGGTTGGCATGCCTCAACTATAATGGAGTTAGTAGCAATACATCAAAGCTAAAGCACAGCACCCACTATCCACCCATTTCTTTCAATCCATATTTGCTGACTGGGTGAGCCACTTCAGTCACTCTCACGCCATATTCCACTTATCATAATCACCAAGACGAAATAACAGATATTTACACACCCTTTCTCTTCTCTTCTTACCTGTTCCACCTGCCATAGTGTGCTGCATTCCATTTGACTACATCTGTCACATAGAATAATTACAAAGTCCATATCAGAGTAATGTAAGGACACCATCCTACACTGCAAATATTAGAAGAGTATTCATATAATTCAAATGAAATGGCTAGTTTTTTGGAACTTCTATGATAAAGTGCGTGTGTTTCCATTCTACATGAACATTTTAGCCAGTACTAAAAAAAAATGAAAACCAACAGTCCAACATAGTACATAGTGCAGTTATTAGTATTGCATATTATTTCACACTATGAGTTACAGAGACCCAACAATTCCCCCAAGAACAATGGATTTACTGTACTGCAGCTGCATCGAGGAAAAACTTGCTTTTAACAGGCAAAAACCTTGGACAGAACATTGGTGGTTGGCCATCTGATTCGACCATTTGGGGGGATCTATTTATCAGTAAACACAATTAATCAGTCTTATTAGCAACACCATTCACAAGCAATATTTACTTAGCTGCCATCATGGTATTTAGCAGGCCAGCCCATCATGCCATCACCATCCCAAACTAACGTATACAAAAAACAATCTGACACATGGTATTTTATGCTCATTTGAAAATGTTGTTTGACCTAGATCTGGTTTTCACCTCTATGTGTGCTTGTCTGTCAGTCAGCAGTGACAGTTTTTGGGGTCTGTCAGTTTGTAGTACCCCTCCCCTCCTTCCCATTTTAAGTGTTTTTAAAATGGAATGTCTATTTATACAGCATGTCAACAGGAGACGGTTTCCTGATTGCTTCGTCAGAGGGCTGGTTTGTGGCAACAGGCTGAAGAGGCTTTAGGCACTTCATCCCTCCTGGTGAGGCTCTATCCCACTAAGCTTAGCACACAGGCCTAGACAGCTGCCACAAGGCTGCATGGCAATAGGATAAATTGCTCTTTCTGCACCAGAATAATGAGGAAACACACAAACAGACAGCCGGAAAACATGTTCATGCTGTGGCGCTCACACAAACACATACAGTTAACTACCACACCCACTGCCACAAAAGATCATGACTTGCTCTGATGAATCAACTTGTACATTATTGTTGCAAGGTATTTGAAAAGCTGTGCTTTGTGAACACCTGTGTACAGTTGTGCACTGACAAACATGTTTTGTTCGTGAATCAATTTTAATTCACAGTGAGAGACTTGAAGGCCTTAAAAGCTGGACGGCTGATAATATGCCCAGTAGTCTCGCATTGCCAGACCTACCTCCATAGTACTGCAAAAGAGGGTCTGGCTAGTTCACACTGAAAAGCTCTGGTTTACTGGCATTTCTTTAAACCAATTACAATCGTCTTGGGTGGTGCTAAGCGCCGGACGGAGCCACAGTGCCGCTGCAAAATAGCCTTGGGAAGGAACTTGTTGGTGGAACATGTGAACGTTCCCTTCAAAGGTTGTTTTAGAAGTTTAACAGAAAATTCAGATTGGACAGGTAGTCTATCTAGCTGTCTGGATTTACCCTGCAGAGATCTGAGGAGCAGTTAACCATAATCCTTAAAAATCGACCGGAGTTTAGAATCTCAACACAAAGAAAGCGGAGGGTGACAGACATCCGGACGTAAAGAGCGACATCCGGCGGAATCTCCGGTGGCAACGGAACAAACCCGGAAGTGGAATGTTGTGGATATAAACTGAAAGCCCAGTGAATCATGCCATGATGACTTCTCAAAAAGTCTCATGATCAATGTGGCTATCTGTGATTTTATCCAAGTGACACGTCCTACCACTGGCGGCCTTTTATTGAAGTTCTTATAGGATCTATTTTTCTCATGCGACTCTCATTAACAAAACAATTAAAAGTAGAGAATATGAGTGGTAGAATGTTGTTCTGATACCCTCATTACTTGACACACATGCATGTGCACACATGCATTCACAGTCCACATAGATTCAAATCCAAATCTGAGAACAGCTCACGTTAAAGTCTGATCTCCCCAACAGTGTATGCTTAGCTGTGTGTCACCTAAAAGCCGAAAGATTAACAAGTATTGTAGCAGTACACAGCATTAGCGGCCCCGGGGCTGTGTACGGGACTGAAGCGTCTCACAGAACTATTGACTTAGGTAACAAGGAATAAATGACTGCTGTTATTTGTTTTCACGTTTTTTTCTGTGAAAAGTGATGTCTTCTCTACTCTGAGCCCTTTTTTGAAGTTGTTTTACTCTGCTCTGTATCTCTGCTCTTTCAATCCTTTGCTTATTTGATGCATCTCTCTTGACCAATCTTTCCACCCCCTCCTTACTGTTCCAGTTTATATCTCAGCGTCTTTTGGGACCTCATATTGACAGCTTAGTCCACCACGCCTCCCTCTAGCCTGCGCGGTTAGCCACCCCAACCCCCAGGCAACTGGGAAGGATGACACCACATGACGTACTGAAAATGATTGATTCCATTAAGATTTTGTGTGTTAATGTCACTGTAGTGCACGTTTATTCTTTCCAATTGACCCTGCCTTCAGCGTCAACATGAAGGTCAGTTGGTACCTAGGAAATTTGAGTTACATAACCTGACTTGTGTGTGGATTCAAAACAGTCTGGTCTGTTAATGTTATGTGACCAGTTTTGACTGTAAACCAGAAAACTGGGATTTAATACACGCTTAGCCCTAAACTGACAAACAACACACAATTCCTTGCTGACCTGATTCTTCTTATCTCGTCACAATAAGGTGGATGGGATTTGAATGATAACTGGTTGCCTGATGCAAACTTTAAAAAACTCGTATGACCTGCTTTTACAGTTGAGTTGGCTAGATTTGTTTTCAGTTAAGGCATTTTCTGCTCATCTAAACAGATCCTAGAAAACAATATCTCTGTTGTACTTCTTAATGTTTTGTCTTGCACAGTATTTCTGACTAAATGGTTTTCAGTTGTATTTTTTTTCAATAAAAGGCATTTTTTCTGTAATTTTTAGGAAACAAAAAGAGACCTGTTTCTAATGTAACTACACTGAATACAGTGATCTTTTGACCCAATTTAAATGCCTGTTAACTCTACTGAAAAAAAGATTGTGTAAGCAGAAAGCAAAGGGTAACAAACACATCATAGACATAAACACCCCTGCCTCAAATGTAGATTATTTGGACAGTAAAATAAAATTATAATAAAAAACACATAAAAGTCATATAATGCATTGTAGTCTTTCACATGTTAAACTGTGGACATGATGCATTGGAGACCATCTTGCTAATTCATATTTGTTTCCTTTTATGTTCTTTATGTATCTGTACTATTGCTGTCCTTCATAACTGAATGTACCCCTCCGGGTCTCTATGAAGAATGATCTTATCTGAGAGAGGAGCCACTACATTGAAAAGTAAAGGTCTATGACTTCCCTCTGAAATGTGCTCATGTTAATTGCTTGACATTATCGTCGGAACAAAGAATTCAATTTTTTCTGTTTCTCAAGTTGTCTGTCTCTAGTCTATAACCTTTTGGGGTAACTCCACCCTACACTCTATGAAATCTGTTTGCAGTACACCATCTATTGGTGCATTTGTGAACTGCAAAATTAAAACAAAAAACAGCAGCTTTGTTTACAAAAATGTTTATTGGTACAGCTTCATAAAACACTAATATCAGAAATAATAATAGAATCTTTTTTACTTTCAAAAACTACATTTACATACATGTAAACAGTTGCACTTAAAAATAGTTATAGAAACATGACGAGATTACTTTTGCATTATTTTGTTACACTAATCTCTTTTTATCTCCAGTAGATATAGAGACTGAAATGCCACGAATCAAGATTATTAATGTCCTCACAGAATCTCAACCTGACCCTAATGTTATCTTTCCAGAAACACTCACATTAATACTACACGTAGCTTCAATGAAAGCAAAGTCCTACGACTGTGTGTAACGGATAATCTCACTCAGGTCATAGCCTGTCACTGCAAAAGCATAACCATCGCCGTCACAGAACTTGGCGCCGCATATTTGAGTGTCCGTCACACACTCGTTATGCAAATGTGATACCTGAAAGCAAATGAGGAAAACACACAGTCAAGGTCTCATTGAGAATAAGTATAAGTTAAACCTGGGGCAAACCACTGTGAATTGTGCCTTGATTCAGAACATATTAAGAAAATAACTTTTGTATTTTTTTTTGTATTATGTGTTTACACCAGTTACCTCAACACTGTTGGTCTCTGGGGTCATTGTCAGGTGCCACACCCTAACCAGAGAGTCCTCAGCAGCAGACAGAAGCTAAGCCAAAGCAAAATCAAGTGGTATTAGATATGCCACAAAAAAACATTGACTAATTAACTTATTATTGTATTTCTCTAAAAGAATCATATAGTAGTTTTTGCCACTTTAAATTAATTCAGGTAGGGTCAGTGAGAGCAAGCTCTCTTTTCCAATGACGCCTTAATTACAGCACCAATAAAAAGAAATTTAAAAAACAATCTTAATTACTGTCCAAATAAATATGATCATAAAAATTATACGATCATAAAAAATACCCAAATTACAATATGTAAAAAATGAATAAAGGACCCGTAGCAAAATTAGTTGTCAGTTTCCAGTTTTCCCAATATATTCACACTTTCCCAAATGACTAATGCTAACATAATAAACTGTCAGTGAAAGAGGTTTTTTTTATCATTCAACTCACCAGCCCAGAAAATGGTGCAATGTCCAGTGAGTATATCCAGCGAGCGTGAGCGTTGATCTCAGCATGAAGGATGCCCGTCACTGCCTCATAGAGACGAATCTGGCCAGTACCATAACCTGCCACCACTGTGCCTTTCCACAACTTGACAGATGAGCAGCTCATACTGACAGCAGCAAGGGACATGGACAATGATTGCCATCAGGGAATTAAGGAAAAAGATAATAGATATTAGATTAGAGCAGGGAGGGGAAATAAAGAGGAAACAAAGGACATTGGAAAAGACCAGAGCGGATATGTACAACAATACGTGAAGAAAAGACGGAGAGAAATATAGAGTTGAAGAGGAGAAGTGATGAAGCAGTTTTAGTGCTATATAAGCTTAATCTTACATTGCACACCAAAAATTATACTATAATACAGTCAACATCTCACTCAAAGCCAGGGATGTTGTTGAGCAGCTGAAAGTCCTCCCCAGACTTCCACACACACAAGTTGCCCCCATCATCTGCACTGACCATGTCAGCAATGCACTCCTGAAGGGAGGAAGATAAAACATAAATAAAGTAGGACTTTATCTATGTTTGTCTGACATTCGTGGAAATAAATTCACAATAAACGATTGCACACACCCCATACCTGACTGCCAGAGCACTCCGGGGCCATGTCAGTGATGGACTCCTTGTGCTCCTCCAGGACCTCAGACAGGGTAATATTACTGCCTTTACTGGGAACATCAAATACTAGAATTGCACCAGAAGAAACGCCTAGAGAGAGAAAGAGACAGTGGACTGTAGAGTTGTATCCAATATTTTGAATATACATAAATATATTCCACTCAGTGCTTACCCACACATATATAACTGTCCTGCACTGCTGATATCCCCCGAGCAAAAACGGCCTGAGCTGGGACACAAAGAAGTTCTATGAGTGCACTCAATTTAGTGTAAAACTCTTGATTAATGCTTTTCTCGGACAAACAAATATGGTCACAGTTTATGAATGTTTGGAAATGCGCATGAAAACAAATGTGTGGGCAAAAAAAAACTGTAGTATCTTGAGTAAATGTCTTCCCGGGCCATTTGTGATATTGTAGATATAATAATGTAGATGCCTAATAATTCATTATAAATAAACAGGTCCTCCCACTAACGCTTTTAAATATGGTTATGTTATGAGGATGGATGAACTGTTCCTGGAACAACTAAGTGAAATTGTGTCATATATTCCTTTGTATAATATCACACTGTATAATCTTATTGTATTGCATCATATAATATATTGACTATTTTCTATGTTTTCATACAAATAATTGAGAATGGTCCGCCTTTGAGTACCTACATGTGTAGTTTCAAGTTTGTAGTTTATATGTAAATTTACCTGTAGGTGTTTCCGGAGTATCGAGTGCATGCCAGTACACCATGATGGAGCCATCAGATTCATACATCTAAAACAATGGATTTATATGAATGCAAATGGCTGCAGAAACACTTGTTCATACTTTTTTACTTACATGTCAGTCCCATATACAACCCCAGCTGCTAGAAGTATAAAAGTAGCAGAAGCAGCAGTGCCTCCTTCAAATGTGGAGACTGTCAATGACAGCAAAGGAGAGCAGACACACAAAAACTCACCTGGATGCCTTTCTGAGAGGTCACCACCAGCAGATCACGAGAGGGCAGGGGACAAAACGCAGCCTGTGACAAGAGAACACAGGAATTCTTTATAAAAATGCAGTGTGCCAGAGCAAAAGAAACAATAACACAATGCTAAAATTCACCTTTCATATTTGCCAATTTTTGTGAACGGTCTTAACCCTTTGTCAAGTTTAGCACTGTATTCCAGCACATTAAATTGAAAATAAAAGACTGTGCTTACTTTCAGCGTTTAAAGTGTTTGAGGTCATTCGTATCCATATTGGGTAACAGGATTCAATTCATACACCATTCATTTGATTTGAACACATGCCCCCTTAAATTAAACAGGACCAGTCATAGAACATTGATTCATTTAAAATTCAGTGTTCTGAAAAAAAAAATAAAAAATGACCCCTTGTCCTAACGCATCTGCACGTAAATTTAGAAAGAATACTAAAGGGGAATCAAGGAACACACTCGCACCCTATCCAACCTGCTCTCACTGTGAACAATAACAGCGGGAGACATTAAGAGCACATAGCAGAAGTTACACAATGTATGGCCTGACCTGCATGATGAGTGATGTGCTTGTGGCGACATTGGGCTCTTTGGACTGCAGCTGACGGTGGGAATAGTTGAGTCCGTCCCAGGTCGCGCTGACCATGTTGACCACGTTAGCATGGACCACCGTGAAGTAGGTGAGATGCCGCGGGGCGATGCGTAGCACGCTGAGGTTGTTGTACAGCGAAGAGGCGCTGTTTTTGACCTGGATGCTCTTCTCTTTGTGATACATCGAGCTGTCTTCTCTTGGCAGAGCGGTTTGTTGAAATAGCAGTAGGTGATCTGGTGTCAGAAAGGAAAAAGGAAAGTACAGGTCACCACAATTAGGGTCTGGTCAATTAAGATTAACAATTTCGTTTTAAAACACCGTAATATAAACAGCAAAGGGCAACGTTGAGTACCTAACACTAGATGTTAGCATACTTCCTCCGCAGCGCTGTGTGTTTATAGCTACATCAATGGATAGAACTGGCAATGCGAGACTAGCAGCAAGCTAACCTTGTTATGGTAGCAAGAAACCAAATGCAATAGCGCAGCGTAAATAAAACAGGACAATGTTACTTTTGTGAGACAAATTGGACTTACTCTTGCTTTAGATTACATAACAATTGGTCCAGCCTCCATTGGCGCTGTCGTTATCGACCATTAGCTACATATAAAGTTTACGAATTCGAAGCACCTTTTTTTAGCTCTTGTTAGCAACAGGATTACCTCCGCGTCGTCTGCAGCCATAGAGACAACGCCACTACCTCTACGTAAGACGTCATCCTTGCGTCTTCGGTTGCTTGGCAACCGTAGACCACACGGATAACTTTTGCGGTCTATGGGGTAACGTTACAAAGTAAAGTGTATGGTAAGGTTGTAAACAGACTTGGAATTGTAATGCCATAACAGCAATTCATTGTAAGAAGTAACGCTAACCGTAGATGTATTATGTTAACGGAACTAACGTTAGCCTATAGGGTTGGGCTCGAACGGTGATATGTGTAGTTATTCTAATTATGTAGATATAATTAGCTTAGCTAGCTAGTTAGCTGGGTTAGCATAATAGTTAGCTAATACATTTTGTGGTATTCCACAATAATACACAGCATGTAAACTACCAACTCTAAAATGTGTATTTATTCATGCATTAATAAAACAAAATAATACATATATGGCAGTTTAGTTTAGTCACTATCATTTGTTCCCCAAAAGCTGTTGTTTCTGGAAGATTTGTACCAATTTTTCAGAGATTCTACCGAGACTTTCCTGTTTCCTTGGTTTAAGGTAACTTGAATACTGTTAACTGGACGTCACTACATACAGTACGTTTTCTAGAAAACCATTTACACATAAACTACAGACTTTTAGCTTAGACTGCAATAAATTATAATAGTGCAAATCGGATTAATGAATAGTTTTAAATATTTATTATTAATACAGGAAGCACTTCACACACAATCTTAGTAATGGATTTAATGTGTACCTCTCAAACGTTGTTTTCCAAACTCTAACATTAGTTATTGTTCTTATTCTGCAAGGAGTTACAGTAAGTGGAAGGATTGTGTTCATATGCAACTTAAAATTCCTGTAATGATTCCAGGCATTATAATTTTACATCAATGTTCTTATGAAGAAAGAAAAACTGTCAAGTTTGACCACATCCAGCAGAGTGTGCTAATGTTCACCCAAATAATACCTACTGTTTAGTTTTTTGCCCAGTAAATATATGAAACTCTTCATCATGACAAACATCATTTGTGTGTCATATTTCACACTAGCCTCTAAGCCAAGATGCCCCGCTCTGCAGCCAAGTCCCAAGCTGAAAAGCAAAGACCCAAGTCGTCTGTCCCAGTGAACACACCTCCAACGCCAGACCTGAAAGTGGAAGATATAATCCCTGGTCGCTTAACACAGGCCCAATGGACAGACATGTTGATCCAAGAGGATGCAGATGAGGCAGTGGCGGTGATCATGGAGGACGTGTTGAGCAACGTCATGGAACGCTGTCTTAAATTAAAAATTGAAAGACAGGTAAAACTGAAAAGGCTTCTACAAGTTTCAATTTTATTTCTCTTCAGTTTGAACATAATCTTACTGAATGACACTTGTGGAGAGACCAATACATTTTTTCAATTACACATAATACAAGTACATATAACATCCTTAATGTTGCCTGTCTTTGCCCTTAAGCTTGTACCTTTCTCCGCATCCTGGGCCAAGAGCTACCTCACACATATTCTAGAGCAGCAAATCCTGTGTGCAGATGAAGGAGAAGCACCAGAGGAAGCAGCTAAAACAGAAGACTCTGAGCCTATTCCAACTTCAGATGCCTGGGTTCAAGGATGTGTGCCTGTTGTAAATGCTACACTTCACCCCGCCACACCACAGGTACTCTTGATATGTCTCTTCTGCAAGTCTTATCTTTAAATTTCAACCAATTGGTTATCTGTGTCCGTATCTACAGTATATATATTCATATATTTGTTTCTAACAGGGGGCTGACATTGACCAGGTTCCAGTACAAACAGAGCCAAGAGTTGATCAACTATGTAATGTTAAGGCCCAAACAAAAAGTTCTCCAAAGCAATCTGAAAAGAAAACAAATCACAGGAAGCATGTCCGTTACGAGTGCTTTAGAGTGCATAGTCCTAACCCCTCAACAAAAATTGGTCTAAGGAAAAAGCAGCAGGTTAAACTACCCCCCGTGTCTGTTCCAGGCAAATTACTGCCACCCCTGTCCTGTTCAGCAGAAAAAGAAGATGTGGATATAGGAGGTAAAAATGGTACACGTTCTGTTTATAACCACACGACTGGATCGTTATTTCAGCATAAGAACTTCCAACCCATACCAAGGCTTGATCCCTCCAGTCTGCCTCAACATTGCATCTTTCCTCAGTATGAGATTGTGGATGGCAACTACACAAAACCCAACTCCAAGAAAGCAAATGGACTATCCAAATTAGAACCAAGATATAACAAGAAGCAAACTGAGACAGGTACCTCACTGAAGCAGCTAACCAGCTCCAAGGATAACCCAGCAAAGTTTCAGAGGAGAAACGAGGCAGATGTCTGGCTAAAGACATTGTGTCCTTCTACACATAGAAATGAAGTGATTGTGTCCTCTCAGTCTCTGAGGCTGGACACAATGGTTTTGGCCAAGGGAGTTTCACTGTTGGATCCCCAGGCAATTGAAAATAACTCTCTCAAATGTTACCCTCCTACCCAGTCTACCAAGCTGAGTCCGATACGAAGTGATGCAGCTGTGCCACTGTTTTCCGTTGATCAGTTTACTACAGGTCCACCACCTCAGGTCACCCCATTGTTTCAGTCCAAGGAATGCAACTTTAAGATGTAGTTATACATGCCTGTGGCTGTATTTACAGCAGAATGATCTTAATCTTAAAGAAATAAAAATACCCTTCTAATACAAGAACACATCATATAGTGTAGGCAAAAAAAAAATGACAGACTCAATCTATTTTTCCCTCCATGTATTTGTTGCAACTCCACATTTGCAATACAGTAGTGAGATACACTTGTTCACATATTTAAAAGAAACAACAAAAAAACCGCACCTGATACACTAAAAACAATGTGTTGTTATTCTTTTGAAATTATTAAAACAATTACAATATATACAGTATGTATATCTGTGTTCTATCATTGTCTCCCACACCATATAGCAAAGATAAAATTACCTCACAAAAAAAGAAACTAGCACTGTGAAGCAAGGAAATACAGTTATAGAATATTAAGACTGGGGGCTCTCATCAGAGCTTTTATTTTCAAGTCCATGCTTTTCATATGCAATATATAAACACTTACTGTAATACTAACTTGTGTTTTCACCCCCCTTGAACAGCAGCTCAAAACAATCAATAAATTAACTAAAACACATGGAACCTGTATTTACATATACCGTTGTGCACACACAATGTGCATGCGTTTGCATGCATATTAGATTAATTCATCTGCCTTCATATACAACACCTAGCCACCTTATTACTGTATGGCAGGTGTTTCAGTTACTTTGTCCACTTCATCATGCAGTTGAATTAACAGTTTTGACCAAATCGGAACATTATAATCTTCATGAAGGGAGGATTTATTGTAGGACTTCCTTTTGTACCCAGGTGTATCTAACAATGGTGTGGATGCATGCCCACCAACAAGGAATCTCAGATAGTGATTTAAATTAAAAAATAGCAATACGCTGACAAATATCATGAAACTTTACTTATAAGGTAGGCCTAATTTTATAAATAAAAGTGTATTTACAGCATTTTCCTCTAATTTCCTTTACGGTTGAATGTTTTAAAAATCTAACCCGTCTGTGAAAGCACCAACCACGGATGTGTATTAAGAGAACGCGAGACTGCTCTTGCAACCTATCTTGTTGAAGCCAGCAAGACTCGCACCAAGAGGAGAACCAATCACCATTAGCCCCCACCGCTTACACCAATCAGCGAAATATTTTGCATGCTAGCATGTTTGACTAACCCTTTGCACATGTGAGAGCGCAATGCAGGGAAGTCGGCGTTGATCAAAACTTTCAAAATATCGGACTTAACAACACATTTAAAGCAGATAAGACATGAAAAAGAAGCAGGCAACCGAAGACCCAGCAGAGGTAAGACTGGCGACATGTATTATGATTTTAGCTGCTTGGTGGCTAACTAACATTCCCGTTAAGTTAGCACGGGACAGATTACTCAGTGGTAACATCCACGTACACTGGTGTTGGTCGCATGGTTTGGCTACAATTACTGCAACTAGCTAAACGTTACATCAGTAAACAGTAATAAAAACTCAATACACAACAGGTAACAGTCAACAACCCTTCTGATAGAATTGTTAAGACAAACACCAGAATGAACCCAATTTAACACCAGGGTATGATATATATATACCATGCTTCCTTAGCTTTAAAAGACATGTTAAACGTTGAGTCAAACCGAGCTGCTGCTACATGTTGTGTTGTTCTTGCCAGATGATTCCAACAGAGAGTCACGAGGAGGAAAATGAGGCTCCCGTCAAAGCCAAAAGGAGCAAAACCGAGGAGGCTGGAGGCGAGGAGGCGGTCTATCACCCGGCGAAGCTGTCCCGAAGTGATCTGTACAGACCTCCTACAGCAGAGGAGCTAAACCAGCTGAAAGAGGCGGAAAGCCTGTTTCACTGCAGCCTGCTTAAAATGCAGGTGAGACCCCCCCCCCCACTCTGCCAGCCCCCGAATTAGTGCATTGACACGGTCCGGTTTGTGCATGTGTGTGTATTTTGGGCCTGTGTGTAATATGTGCCAAACAGAGTGTAACATGTAATTTACCCTTGGGGATTTATAATAGTACATCTTCTTCTTCTTACTGACATGGACATTAAAAGGAATGGTGTTACAGCTTAAGTCAACGATGTTGTCCCATGTTGACAATAATAAGCAACTTTCCACACGCTCCTGGAAAATGTCTTGAATCTATCACCAATAACAGATGGAAGAGCTGCTGAAAGAGGTCGCCCTGAGTGAGCGTAGGAAACAGAAAATTGATTCCTTCATTCAGACAGTCACCAAGCTGCTCCAGACTGTACCCGAATCCCCAGAGGTCGAGGTATGTGCTACGTTAACTCATTTAAAAAAAAAAAAAAAAGGCTTTGAGGCTTAATCCCATTCATTCGGCTCACCACAAATTCACACACTTAAACCTGTAACCACATTGTAACCACGATTTTTTTTTTTACTCGTTCTCTCTCTCTGTGTTCAGGTAAGTGACCTGTCGTGGCTGTCTAGTGCAGTCAAGGTCCCGTTCCTCCTGGTGCCCAAAACAACAAAGGGAAAGTTCCACATGACACCTCCTGCTTCTGTTGATCTGATCGGCAGCTACCCCCTGGGCACATGCACCAAACCACATGTCATGGTGGACCTGGCTGTCACAATCCCAGCTGTAAGTCACCTGCCATGGACTGAATGCAGTATGACAATACAGACATTAGCTAATGAGAGACGCCGCTGTCTTCTGTCTGCTCACTCTTGTGTTATCAGGATGTCCTCCACCCAAAGGATGTTCTGAACCAGAGGTATCCGAGGAAAAGGGCTCTCTACCTCGCGGGCCTGGCCCAGTGCCTCGCATCCTCCTCTGACATCGGAAGCATGCTTTATTCCTGTCTCCATGGCAATCGACTTCGACCAGTTCTACTGCTGACCCCTCCAGGTATTTCACTTTCAACACTGCCAACCTTCAAGAGCGTTGTGTTCTTTGTATGGATTTTACCAGCAATTCATCGTGTTTGTTGGGATTTGGTTTTTGGTTCTGATTATGAAGATTGTTGTGATATGGCCTCTCTCTCAGGTAAAGACTCTTCCAGCTTCACTGTGCGTGTTCATGCCTGTCCGCCTCCTGGATTCTTCAAGCCCAGCCGTTTCCACCCTCAGAGGAATAATATCCGAACAGAGTGGTACACCGGATTGCAGACCTCCCAGTCTGGTAAGATTGTTAATGTATACAGCTTGTTCAAATATTAGCCATCACAATATATATTACATTTAAATCAGTTGATCAGTGACCCCTTCCTTTTGCTTATTGTTGCAGAGAGCAGCGAGTCTCCCACACCACATTACAATAGCTCTGTTCTGGGGGATTTACTGGCCAGGGCCCACCTCCAGTTTCTTTCTGCTGTCAGCTCCCAGTGCTCAGCTTTTGCAGATGGGGTGGCTTTGCTCAAAGTCTGGCTTCGGCAAAGAGAGCTCCACCAGGTAGGAGGCTTGCAATGATTCCCTTAAGCTACACTACCAGACTGTTAAAGTTGGCAGCCTGAACGGTACTGTTCCGGCTGACTACACAACTTGCTGTCTTGACTACACTCCCTGACTTAAGGCCGTGACACGCTAAATCGATAATCGGCCCTCAGGCGGTCTGGCGAGGTCATTGACTCGAGTCTGTTTGGTGTGTTCCGTGCTGTTGTCCCATCGGAGGGGCCGTCGTCCTTCATTTTAGCGGACCTGACATGCTCAGTCGAAGGCGGGCACTGCCGGCAGTTGGGCTCGAATTACCAATCTGGTAGAGTGCTAGCCCGGAAATGAGGAGTGTGACTAGAAGCTCTCAAAATCTGACTAATCTTTTAAACTGACCTTTGTTGATGAAAAGAAGACAGATTCAGCACCTGGCTGGCCCATTTCTTGCTTGAAATGTTTTGGGAAACACGTTTTGCTGAACTATTTTAGTAAAATATGACGATGTATTCTGAACATGCCGCCTGGCTTCAAATTTCCCAGAAAAGCTAGACTCACGTGACACGCTTGTCCAATCGGCTGCTGGTTTTCATTTTTTGGCGACAGCACAGATTAGCGCCGCCTGCTGTTATGAAAATGTTTTACGTTTCGTCGTTTTAGTGTGTTCCGAGGCACTTTGTTTTGGCCAACTCAGGGGGGTGACGGATCCGTCCAACTGCCTTTTCTGCCCACGGTCAGCCGTCTGGTTGGTGTGTCACACACTACTAGATCTTTCATCAGGGGGAATCCCAGAGTCTAATCTCCAATCTACATTTTTGTCACAAAACAGTGTTTCCCACAGATTCGAAAGCAATTTGGGGGGGGTGTAATACGCTCATTTGCATAATGTGTGATATCATTATGCAGTCATTTGCATAAAGCTTAGTGGTTGTGTCCGGAAGGTAGCTAGCAAGAAATAGAAATCTTTTGCCAAGTATTCACAAAATCAATACAGGAATTTATTTACTTAGGTAGCCTATCTTTTGAAGTAAAAAAAAGAATTTCTACAAAGGGAGGGGACAAGATCAACAAAGAATTCTCAAATTATAAAACAGATTTAGAGAGATGTGACTGTTTTGGCGGTCATAGGAGAGAAATACCTCTCCTTTTGCGCATGGAAACTAAGAGTAAAGATAATTACCTCTTCCAAAGAGTTTTTTTTTTAAATCCTGTATGTCCTCCTTTGCTACTAGCAACTGCGTTGATGAGGGGTGGGGGTGAAGCGCGATCACCGAAGGCTTGTATCATGTTGATGTGCCGACAGTGTTGTAGTCATTACTTAGAATTCCTCATGTGGGATACAGAAACTATGCACTAGAGCTTCAAACAGAGATTAGTTCTTTCTTTGTACTATGTGTATTAACTAGTCATCCTGCCTCTGTATTCCTCTCTAATGTCTTGTAGGGCACAGGCTGTTTTAATGGCTTCCTGGCGTCAATGCTGCTTGCTTACCTGCTGACCAGTCACAGAATCAGTAACTCCATGACAGCCTATCAGCTGCTCCGAAACACCTTGAACTTCCTGGGTAAGAATGTTTAAAATCCACTAAACCACTTTTTTTCCTGTTTTTTTTTGTAAATAAAAGATAATATGATGCAAAATAGAACTACAACAATTATTAAATTGTCAACTTTCAAATTAATCAGCAACGATTTTTATAATCGATTAGTCGGTTAGAGTCATTTTTTTTAAGACAATAAAATAAAATGTTTTTAATTCAACTTGTTAAATGTGAATATCTTCTAGTTTCTTCTCTCAACTGTGACAGTAAACTGAATGTCTTTGAGTTGTGGACATTTGAGGACGTCATCTTGGGCATTTGGGAAACACTGATCCACACTTTCACCATTTTCTGACGTGTTAGACAAAACAACTCATCGATTGAATCGAGAAAATAATCGACAGATTAATTGACTATAAAAAATAATCGTTAGTTGCAGCCCTTATGCAAAATATGGTATGCAGTAGTTGACCTTAAAGCAACTTGCTTATCACTGCTTTTTATATCTTGCAGCTTACCCAACTTTTGTTTCCCCCTCCTCCAGCATCTACAGACCTGACAGTGAATGGAATTAGCCTAGCCAAGGATCCTGACTCTACAGCTGTAAGTGGTCTAAACCTATGCATGTGCTGTCTCCACCCTTTCATTATCATAATCATTATGTCCCCATTTCTTTCTTTTTCTTCTTTTCCTCCGCAGCCATCTCTTGCAGAGTTCCACAATGCTTTTCAGGTCGTATTTGTCGACCCTTCAGGACATCTCAACATGTGTGCTGACATGACCGCTTGTACCTACAAACAGGTAAATCCTAGAAAAACCGATGTGCATTGGAAAGGAGATCATTTTCACACGGGTGGACAGGTTTTGACCATTTTACAATTGGTTTTCAGCTGCAGCACGAGGCCTCTGTGTCGATGCAGTTCTGGGACGACCCTACGCTGGACGGGTTCCACAGCCTCCTCATGACACCTAAACCCATGATAAGGACGAGCGACCACATATTCCAGTATGCCTTTATTTCTTAGCTAATGCAACAAACCTCAATTATATCCAGTCCCTCTTTTTATGTACATAAGCAGCTTATTTTTCCTCTTCAACACACATAATTTTCCACTTCCTCTGACGTGCTAACTTCTCCTGATACAGATTCTGGCTGAAGATAGTTTAGACACCTTCTCATATGGGCACGTAGGCATTGTCTAACATGTCATGTAATAAAGAGGGTACTGGGAAAAAATATCCTACTGCCTGCTTGACATCACAAGAGTTGATTTTAGAGCAGGACTCTATCACGTTGTCTTTGACTTCCCAGTCAGTTCCTGATTTGTGCTTTTCATCTCCCGCTCAGGTTATGTGACCTGGTGAAGCTCCAGTCCAGCTGTAAGAAACTGAATCTCCTCAGTGAGCTGATGGACCACAGTGGAAATTACGTCCACACGGCACTCCCTTATATCCTGTCGCTGCTTCAGCGAGGACTGGGCCAACGGATCCACCTCCTCACCCACTCCCTCTCTCCTGACCCTGAGGTGGGAAGCGTTTACGTTCAGGGGATCCAGTCGTCCATGTCTGGCTTACTCAACTAGCAGAATGTGCACGCTGAGTGTTCAGTGCTTAATGTCATCATTGGTCTAAGCTGGTTTTAACAAAACCCTTGATTGTATTAGCACTAACTACTACTACTTGAACAACGGTACGCTTGGGACTCAAAACAGGGCAAAGGTCTCTTACAAAGTGGAGTAAAAAAAAAAGAAATGTGTAAAATAATATTTACTATCATATAATTATTGAATTTGTGAATCTTCTGTTTTATCACAGTGGTCTGTGGCGAGTGAAGCCCCGAAACACAAAGCCCAGCCTCCCCTCTCCTTCGGGGTGCTCTTAAAGCCGGAGCTGGCGGCCTCTGCCCTGGAGAGAGGCCCGCCTGCAGACAGCCCCAAGGTAACCTCACCTGACTCCTTCTGTACATCCATAGATTGTTCTCTGTTCACTAACTGCTCCAAACAGCTCTGGTTGTAGTCCAGCCTAGACTTCTGTGACAAACGTGCGTCACTTTGTAACACGTTATAATGCTTGCCTAGCTGCGAGCATGGCATGCCCTCAAACTCTGCTTCTGACTGGCTAGTAGTCCACTCCTCGGAACTGCACATGTGCAACTCCAAACAAAGATGGAATAAAAGTGTGATGTCTCACTCTGTAGCTAAAACAGAGAGCTCAACACACAGGGTGAAAAGAGGAGCTGCAGCAATGTGCAGCTCAAAAAAAATGTTTTTGGAAAAATTAAACCTTGTAAACCCGGTTTCATATGAAATGAGCATAATATGAGCAATTGAAAATCAAAAGTGCTGCGAAGATGGGAGTTGTTCTTGTATTAGTGTGTACTCACCGCAACAATGTACTTACCATGCAGTGTATTTGATTAGGAAAGACCTTAGATGTAAATGTTCACATACGCTACGCTAAATCTATGATTGTGAACGAAACAATGTACATTTCTTAATCATTTACGTGTCATGATACATTAACCACAGCTGTGTCCTTCCGTTAGGCCGCGGAGTTTCGTCAGCTGTGGGGTTCTCGCTCCGAGCTGCGTCGATTTCAGGACGGCGCCATCACCGAGGCTGTGCTGTGGGACGGAGAGACCATGTGCCAAAAACGTCTAGTCCCGAGACAGATCATTACACACCTGCTACAGCTGTATGTATTCTTTTATCCTTGAGTAGCGTACTGCAGGACACAAGACATCACATTATTACTGTAGTTAATGAGTTTCTAGCTGTATTGTTAACAAACATTTGGTATAACAAAAGGAACCAACCAGTGATTTTCCTTTTTATTAATTTTTGTATTCTTATTAGAAGACTATTGTTAAGAGATGTACCCAATCTATTTAGTCTCTACTTGTTGCTTGGGTAAGCCTAATGTTTGATTTTGAATAGCAAGGATTGTATAGTGACCACGTGTTTACTCAGCTATTGCTCACAACAGCTTAAGCCAAGAGTTTCAGCCATCGAGTCCATTGAGATGATGAGACAGACGACGTATTGTATTTATAGTAAGAGATAAGGGTTGGGTCCGGATAAACTTGCTGTACATTCCGAATTTTAAGCACTGCACTATAAACAGGTTCTGAAATTAACCTTTTTTTTTATTTGTCTGCCACTAAAATTTTATCTGACAACTTTGAAATCTATGAACTAAATGAAGGAATAACATTTAGATTTTGTGTAATAAAACAAATTACATCATAATACCTTTTACTATTAGATACATTTTCACTTACAAATTAAAATAACAATTAATTATATGCATGGTACATTCACAGCATTTGAATTACAGTGTGGCTTCTGGGGAAGCCCTAGTTAACAGTTATGCATTTCTGTTTACAAAGATCATCATGTCAACATGTTCCGGGCTCAATCTGGTTCGCATTGTTGCAAATGTTTGTCCAGCCTCTGACAGTAAAGATGGCAGTGATACACCAGGTACACATAAATAGTGTCTTGCCAGAGTGGCTAGCTTTGGGAATCTTGGTCCATTTACCCTCCACCAGTCGAGAGGGTTTATGTCCAATGAGGGAGCAATGTCTCTTAAGTAGTAATCTACCTGAGCCTCAGAGTCTGTGGCATAGGAGGAACTGTAGTTGTCTCCTAGGAGCAACATCATGGTGTTTTTGGTGTCACTTCTCAGTTGCGAAGGCATAGCCACCCGGCTAATATCGGGTGTAACCAGGATCTCCTGCTGTTCATCCTTTGTGCCCACTGTGGTAGTTATCACATCTAATCTGGAAACCAATTCGTGTAGTTTAACCTTTGCAGCGAGTCTCCCCGTTGGCGTAAGGAAGCTGAGATGTTTGTGACGAGGGTCCAGCATAGAGGCGATCAGGGCGGGTTTGGAGGCTAGGTCATTAGAGTCAACCTGTAAACCGTAAAATGAAATTGTTAAGGTAAGGGAATGCATATGGTTTGTACTAGCATTGCCAAATACATTCCAGTTAAAGCACAAATTGATGAGTGACTTTTGATTACCAGTAATTAGTTTATGCCTACCTCCATGTGATTTCTAAGGGACTTCTGAACTTTCAGCTTGAACTCGGAGACTTGTTCAACGTCATTCTCTTTTGGCACAAGGTGGGTCTGAATGAGGCTGAACGTGATTGGGTAGATGTTCGAAATGGACACTTCTGTTTCAGCAGATATGACCGTTGTTGCCCATTTCAGCGTTGCCAACACGGGTGTGAAATTCTCAATTATTTGCCAGCAATCATCTTCAATCTCAAGGATCTGAGCTTCTTGTCTGTTGGTGGTTGTGCGATCAGAGAGCACAGCTTTAATCGCCCACCGCTGCTCAAGTAACCTTTCGAACATATCGCAGATCGTGTCCCATCTAGCTTTACTCGACTGGATAAGCTGGTGCTGTGGCAGGCACATCTGAACTTGCTTCTGTGCCAAGGCTTCACTTGCCAGCAGGTTGTGATTGAAGTGCTTGACTAGTTTCCCGGCAGCAACAATGATGCGAACTAGATCCTCACTCAGCCCGTCACTGACCGCTAGCTGCAATGTAGTGGCAAAGCAAGTGGCATAGTCCCAAGTGACACGGGCACACGCATGGGCGGACAAGATGCCATGCGTGTTGTTATGAACACATGCGGTCACTTTCCCGCCGATAGCCCAGGTTTGCACAGTTTTAAGGAGCCTCTCTGTGACACCGCCTGCCGTAGTTTGACTGTTTGATGGCAGCTTGTGTGTCTGCAGCACAGCTGACCTCCCCTGCCACTCCTCTGTGATGAATGAACAGAAAACTGTAAGGTATCTCTGAAATGGGAGGGCTGTCCAGAAGTCAGCAGTGAGAGCCACTTTCTCCACTCTACCCAGCTGTGCTACAAGCTCATCTACCTTCTCGTGGAAATGGCCTTCAATGAGGCGTGTGATGTCGCCAACAGATGGCATTTTATAGTTTTGCACGGTGTACGCAAGAAGCTCACGAAAACCGTCGCCACTAATCACGCTAACGGGAAGCATGTCCTTCTCTATCATCCTGGAGATCAGTTCAGTCACCTCTGCGTGTGCCGCAAGTGACACCCCATCATTGGGCACAGTGTCTTGGTGCTTGTTTTTGATGTGGTACATCATGCTGGTGGTGCTGCTCCTGTATTTCAGCTTCGTGTCGCACATCGTGCAGTGAACCTCGTCGTCCACTTTAATGAAAATGTCCCACACAGAGCTTCGCTTCAGGCGCTTCCTCTCTCCGCATTCACGCTCAGGGAGGTTGGCGGTCGTGTTCATGTTGGGTGCCATGATGGCAACCTGCATGATGTCCGAATTAGCGGTGCTCTCCTCCTCAACGCACTTCACGGTAACGTTACAAATCACCGGCTTCTCGTCTTCGTCTGACGTCAGCGGTGCCGTGGACGGATGGTGCCTGCTCATGTGGTTAATCATGGAGCTGGTGGCGCCGCCGCAGTACTTCAACGTAGCGTCGCATTTCATGCAGCGGACGAAGTTGTTATTCACTTGTTCAAAGCAGTCCCACACAGAGCTCCGTCTCCTCCCCATACGCTTCATGTTGTCGTGCAGCTGGCTAATGTCTGAAAATGTTGTTTTCATAAAGCTAACGTTAACTGTTAGCTAATGTTAGCGCTGGCTGTCGCACAAAATAAGCCAATTTGGGACCAGTTTTACCTATAGAAGTACAGGGTGGTGAATGTATGCATACATTTGTTTGAATCCTGTTTAGAAAAGAAACAATAGATTTATAGATATATTATCCACCAGGCATGCAGATATCCCCGAGTCCTCCATGAGATATGTGGGGGCGATGGCGGATGACGTCATCAAAACAGGAAGTGAGGTAAATTTCAAAATAAAGTCTGCGAGGCTCTTTGAAAATAAAGATAATAGCGTTTTTTAAAGTAATGAATATTCTTGTATAGAGACCCTGCACTATTTTTGTTATTAGTTGTTGTAATATTATTATGTCATATGTTAAGTTTATATTATTGTTGGTATTTAATCAAAAAATGGCGACGTGTTTTGCTGCTTCATAATGAAATAAATGTCTATAATAATAATAATAATGTGGATGTACAGCATGTTTTTGACATGTATTGTGCTTTTCAGCTGCCTAGCACTGGAGAGGAGGAGAGTTTACTGGTGGTTCAGTCCTATGATGACCTGAGTAGAAAACTATGGAGGTTGGAAGGTCTGCCTCTCTCCATCACAGCAGTGCAAGGAGCCCACCCAGCACTCAGATATACACAGGTAAAGCCTCTTGTTCTCATCAGGGAACTGCTCTCATTTATGCAGTAGTAGAAGAATGATATTTTCCACCCCGGTGCAATGAGTCATTGATACTGTACAATTGTGAATTATATTATGACAGTTGTTATATTTCAACTTTACCTTGCAGGTCTTTCCCCCTCTGCCACTGAAGCTGGACTACTCCTTCTTTGACAGAGAAAAGACTTCCAGATCATTGGTGCCCAAGGAAGGCAAACCCTGCCCTGCATATATCACCCCTATCACAGGTTAGTGTTTAATATACAGGGAAGTAAAGGAAGCTGTTAACTCTCATTTAATCTGTTGCAATACTACTGCTAGACTTCATTGAAGTTCGACTGAAACAGAATTTTCTTTGATTTCTGTGATGTTCCTGGTGGTTTAAAAATCCGAAATGACTTACATGACTTAATGACTTTTAAATGAGTTACAACCCACGTATTAAAAATAGGGGACTCTTAGCCACATACAAATAATATTCCATGTACAAATGTATTGGTGACCCTGCTCTTGCAGTGATCTGTCACATGGAGGGGAGCGGAAAGTGGCCTCATGACCGCCTCGCCATCCGACACATCCGAACTGCCTTCCACATCCGTCTGGGAGAGTTACTCAAGAAGCACCATAATTATACGTGCAGGCCCTGTCCCACACACCTAGATGTCTGGAAGGTATATTTTTGAAATGGTGCATAAGTTGCACTTTTTTCTGTAAAGTTGACTGTGGTTTTGCTTTGAAATCGATTTTAATAAATTTTTATTAAAGTTTGTGGTATATCCAGGCAAGTTGTGTTGTTGTCGATGGCACAGTATCGTTTTTCTTATCACAGTTCAAAGTTTTCTGTTTATTCATGTAGTTTATTTCCATTTGTTCATGCTTCCAGGATGGCTTGGTGTTCCGCCTCCAGGTGGCATACCATCGTGAACCTCACGTGCTAAGGGAGAGTGTGAATGCCGAGGGCCTGCTGGTTGTAAGGGACAACGAGGAGGCTCAGGCTCTGGAGATGGCCACCATTCACAAGCCTCTACTTACCAGCACATTGCATGGGTAACAAAAAAAAACAGTAACGCAAAGTAGTATTTGTGCGTCGGTGCGGGAAAGCAGGGTCTTAGGTTTTGGTGCCCTCGGTCTTTTCAACCCTACACATGTCTGTGAGGAACAAAGAGTCATTTTTGGTTTTATGTTTTCATTTTCTTCAACAATTTTGTCCTTTCTGTCTTCATATTTGCTCTCTTTCCTGTTGCTATTTTTTTGCATGCACCATTTTCTCCCTTTCCCGCCCCTTCTTATACTGTACTTGTCACTCTGTTGATAGGCTCCAGCAGCAGCACCCATGTTTTGGGGCAGTATGTCGTCTCGCCAAACGCTGGCTGGGGGCTCAGCTCTTCAGTGATGACATCACAGAGGACACAGCAGACCTGCTGGTGGCGTTGCTTTTCCTGCAGCCTGCACCCTTTACTCCACCAGGGTAGCTACCGCTACCGCTTCTGCTTTTTACCTTTTTTTGTTTGGTCCACCACACAGTCTTTCACAATTTGTTTGTCACTTCCTTTTGTTTGTTCAGTAGGTCATAGGAATGAATTTCTGTCTTCTTCAGTTCTCCTCAGGTCGGCTTCCTTCGTTTCCTTCATCTGCTCTCCTCCTTTGACTGGAGGAACAACCCGCTGGTTGTCAACCTCAACAACCAGCTCGCAGGCAAGCACTCTCTCTCTCTCACACACCCCTTTTTCCTCTGTGGCACGCAAACAAATCCCTATATGACCTTTTTTTATATACACACCGGCATAGTTTAACATCCTGCTCACATGCATTGCTGTTTCAACGCCAACTTTGATTGTTGTTCACCTCTCTGTAACATGCAGCCACCGACTACACGGAGATCAAGAATGACTTCACTGCCACCAGGGAGTCTCTGCCTGTCATGTTTATAGCTACACCTAAAGACAAAAAACAATCCATTTGGACGAAGCGAGCACCTAGTGTACAGGTCAGTGGACACAAATACAAGTACGCAACTCACACGACAGCACATTAAATAGATTGGCACTCAATTCTGGATTTAAAGTGATTAAATATTACAATTGGCCAGTAAGAGGACAAAAATACAAAAAAATTGAATACTTGAGAAAAATACCAACAGATAGATCACAGGCTTATAAGTTACTTTTGTTTGTTCGACTTGTTACACAGAAAGAATCACAAACAACAATGTAGAAAAGAGTTGCATGTTCTCAGCAGAGAGCAGTCACGTAGTTTAACAATCCTGCAGCCTTTTCTTAGTTCACAGTGGTCTCCTGGATCCCACTGACTAAATATGACACCAAATTAAGGTACAATATTGATCCATTTACAGATATTAAGTGTATTGCACTGAACAGATTGACCAGATTGGGGGGGGGAGAGAGATCCTTACTCGGTGTATTCTTTGGAGTTTCTCAGTGCCTCCAAATGACCACTAGAGAGCAAAGTGGCATGCAGTGAATCCGTTCACAGAATACTTTAATGTTGTAACGTTTCTCTCAGAACACCCAAGATGCTTTGTATCAACAAGATACATGCATGACCTTAGAACATGTTAATAAGCTTTGCACATATTATGATTTTTATACTGAACCACAAAGATATTTCAAGTTAGTTTGAATGAAAGTACATTGTTCATTTCCCTAGTGAATGAATGGGTTATAACCTGGTTACAAAGTGTACTTGTAGGAAAGATGAGGTAAAAATGTGGAACTAAATGGGTTTGAGGAGAGCTTTTCAATAGGGAGCAATTCAATATCTCTCTAAGTAATCCTTAAAAGCCTAAAAGGAAAAAAGAACTTAAAATTAGCAGATAAGTGTACAACTGGGACGATAATGTGGTACATTAATGGGACGATAATGTGGTACATTAATGGGACGATAATGTGGTACATTAATGGGACGATAATGTGGTATATTAATGGTACAACCTCATGCAGTAATCTTACATTCTCCAAATGACAAGGAAACAAGGCTCAAGGCACTATTCTCTTGCCACAAATGCTATAGAAGGGGAGGTCCTAAGCAAGAAACACAAAGATTAACTGCGTGTTTTTGCATGTTTAGTTTAGCCTAGAACACACATTTACTGGTGGGCATATTGACTAGCGCATTTACTCAGTGATTCATTTTCAGAATTGTTGGATTTGTGTGTACTGGGAAATGGCTACTTGGAAATCCCCGGCTAATTGATAGCTTTACAGCCACAAGGAACATCTATACATTCATATGACATTCCAAAATGTTTTCAGCTAAAATGCTTGTTTACCCATTTCAAGTTATATTTTGTCTGTCTTCAGATGCTGCAGCGTGTGGTGATGGTGGCTGCTGAGAGTCTTAAGTTACTGGAAAATCAGCTGATGGACAGCAACCAGATACAAGATGTCAGGGTTAGTAAAAAAACGACTCTCATTTAGCATTGTCGCCATAAATGCTTCACTATCTGAATGAAATGGGATTTAATAAATGTCAGCCTTGTGATGCACTCGTCTGTGTTTGTGTAGGTGGTCATGCGCCCTCCCCTGGATGCCTACGATGTGTTGATTCACCTGAACCCCAAGCAGGTTCCCCTGCTTGTTCAGGCAGTGGACCCCCCCACTGTCACCTTCAGCAGGGGCCTTATGGCAGGCAATGTGGCCCAGTCTGGAGGGGCACTGCCCGTCATCGACTACAACCCCGTGTCCCTCTACATGGCAGAGCTCAGAGTGAGTGGTTTTTATCTTGTTTTTTCTGATCAAATATTTTATTTTGTTATATTTAAGTCAGAAACCACAAACATCCGCAAACAATACACTGGGACATAGGAACACGTCCCAGGGCCGAAAAACACAGAGTGGGAAAACAGGAGGGAGGGACAACACATGCAGAAACAGACAGACATAAACAAACAGACAGACACAAGACAAGGGACCAAACACCTGCGCAAGTAAGAGGTCTGGCCTGTGGCAACTCAGTGAGTTTTGTCTAAACTTATGGTTAAAAGGAAGGCGTGGTGTTAATAACTTATTGTTACCACTGGAATGGATGTGAAGAAAGCTGTGCAGCAGGATTTACGCATGCAAGTTGCAGCTAGTATGTGACGTCCAGCAGTTTCCTGACATTAAAAATGAATTACAAAGACGAGAAACACCCAGGCTGTACTTACATTGTTCACAATGTAGGTATGTTTCCTTGAAACAATGTTTTTACATTTCTCAGAAATGTTCCGCTTCTTCACCTTTTCCGTACACTCTTGCGCAATACCCGCATGCATGGGGGTGTTTATTTGTCAGAATCTTAACTTATTTCAATCTAAATCTTTTTTGTGTCTGTTTCCTGTGCTTTATCTCTCCCAGTTACGCTATCCAAAGATGTGGGTTACGTTATGCAACCAATACATACCCTATTTATGCACTGTATGGACAAGGCTACACTAACCATTAAGGATGCGGATCAGCAGTCAACCCAAGAGTGTAGCCATTTTGCAGAGATATAATTAAAAAAAGCATTTTGAGTCGGTTGTAAACCTGCTTTTACCTTTTTATTTTATTTGAGAGATTATTTACTTGAATGTTGTTGTTTTTTTATCTCGCTCTCCTCTGTCCTAAATGGTGGAAGTTTTTGTTGTTTTTGTTGTTGTGTGTCATGATGGATGTCTTACTCTTGGTGCAGAACAAATCTACCTACAGGTACAAATGAAGTAACCTTAACCTGAGACCTGATACAGTAGCTAGACGAGGCCTATTACACAGAATTTGTTAAATGTAACCACTTGTGGAGAAGCAAACTCCAAAGACTTAACTCATTAAGATGCTGTCTTGTCCTGCTGTGTAGTTTTGTTTGGATTGATGCCATTTTGTATTTAATAGGCTTTTGGCCTAGAGTACTGCAACAAAATGGATTCTGTCACTTAGTGCCCTGAACCTCTACTGCATCACTTCATGTAATTTATTTTCAGGAAGCTTTTGGAAACCTAGCCCTCTTCTTCTGTGATCCCTATGGTGGAACAGTGATCGCAGTTTTATGGAAGCCAAAGGCCTTCACACCAATGCCTTTTAAGGTAAAGTCGAGTCCTCCCATCTACAAGCATTAATATAGGAGAGATACCTTTATGGACTGCCAACACTTAGCTTTATTGTGTCATGTGTCTCCTTTACCTCCATCCTCAATTCACTCACATTTACATCCACCACTGATGACCTGATGCCTTACATTTTTCTTAATCGTAGACGTCGCAGGTGTCTGCTCGGAGTGTGGTTGTCTCTGGGGAGGAAGCAAATACAGTTCCCAACATCGAAGCGATACTGGAGGACTTCCGGATCATGGGAAAGGGCTTGATCAAATCACTGGAAGCCAGGACTGAAAAATGGTCATTGTAGACGACACAGATGTGCACACATACACCATTTAATTTTAACCATTTTATATGTTGTACTAGAAACGCTGTTTGGATGCCTTTTGTTTTGTTTGTGCCTGACTTGTAATACAGAACAATGGAAACGTGAATGCATTTTGGACATCTTGTTAACAATATTATGTGTTAATAATGTTGCTGTAAAAGAAAAGCCAAATGTCTGTTATGGTGACGCTCTATTATGTCTAATAAATTAACAAGTCTTTTGATTTTACCTTTGACTCCTCTTACCTGTCTGCCTATATGCCTATCTATCTATCTATCTATCAGTGGCTGAAACTGTGAAAACATGATTGGTACATAATCGGTAATAACGTTTATTGAATTACGTAAAATACATAGATTCGAAGTGCTGCTTTTGTGTTTCCAACACACACACACACACACCTGTTAGAATTGCCTCACCTGTCAGGTTTACTAGGACCTGGAGCACTTTGAGGTCCCTCCCCTTCAGTTATGTCTGAAGTTGTTGTGCCCATTAAGGTAAAGTATGTAAAACAGAGTTTTATGATCTCCGTGACAACCAACATGCTGTTAATGAAACATTAAAGCTTGTCTTGGTAATCTCTGATTTCTAAATGCAGAGTATGGACAGAGAATATGCAGTAAGTCATGCTTTACAGCAAAACTGCTGTCCCTCTGATAGGCCCTGTGTATTCTATATATTGGAATAACTGGTGTTTAAAATGACTTAGTGTTTGAGACTGTTGCGTGGCAATCTATTGCTCTCACATTCTGTAATCCTTGTTTGAAGGTTTCAGTTAAACTTTCCCTTGTTACTGAAAGAGCAATACATCTATCTGAAATGCAGGCAAGGGTTGTGATCAGCACACGTTTAAAAAGAGGGATTTGAATACTTGTCAGTGTAACATGTTCTGAATACAGTCGATAATGTACTCTAGTGTACTGTATATGGAAAATGAAAAATCTAAATATATATTTGAATTATTTAAATTACTTTGATGTGTTAAATTAAATACCAAAACTTTTAAAAAGACAATTTTTTACAGACTATATTGAATTTGAGACATCAAATTAATAAATGATATTAAACCCCCTTAGAATGACCATGAATTACATAATATGAGATGTGTTGCAATGGCTTACAGAAAACAATGTGCGCACTGTGCTTACAGGATTACGGCCGCCAGTCCTACTGCACAACTTAATATAAAGAGAAATGGTGATTGCTTTACAGTAAATGTTGCTGCCGTAAGGAATTGCAAAAAAAGTATCATCTACTTTTCTTTTGTAAAGGATGGTCCAGTGTATCATGTGCTAAAGGAGTTTAGAAATGAGCATTAAAGCATCTTTGCATATCACTTAGACAATTTGACCAGCTCTTCTTATATGACTCACTTAACTACTTCTGGCTCATGTCACTGCATTAGGAACCTAAACAAAAAGGATTTGATCGCAGTGTTCTCGTTCCGTTGTCTGATTGTCTACTTTTGTTTCTAGCTCCAAGTGTTCCTTCACCAATGTTTACTATTTCTTGTCTTTTTGGATTCAGCTTTTGCTGTTAAAGCTTGCTTATTTTGATCCACCTGCCTTATTGGTCTCCTGCATATTGGGGACTCCTTTCAAACTCTGTTGCGTGACAGTACAATCAGACCAAGTATGGACCCAGCAGACTCCAGGACCTGTTGTATTTGTTTGGGGAGTGGAAGGAAGCTCCTAGTAGGGAGCGTAAGAGGGCTGCGTTAAAGATGGTGCACCTGAAAGCTACATCTGAGCCATGGCTCAGGAGCACCAGTGGCTGGAGGACTACTTAGGAACCCCTGATTCCCAGTCTGCTTATCCAGGCTGGTTCTCCATCAGCTAGCCTCCAGTCTGCTGGCTGCTCGCAGGTCCATCAACCTTGGTATCCTGATCCTGCAACCTGCTAGCTCCCAATCTACACCCCTGTGTGATGGTCTCCAGTCTGCATCTCAGTTAGCTAGCGTTCAGCATGCTATTCACCAGCATACTGGCCAGTTTGTTTCCCAGCTTGCTAGCATCCAGTCAGCCACCCTCCTGTCTGCTCCGGTCCCAGAGCCGGGACTTCCCGTGTTCCAGCCACAATTTTACCTCATGGACTCAGATGGAGAACCTACTCGTCTCGTCACATTCCCAAATTCCTGTTGAGTTGTAACACTCATAAGTTCCTGTTAATTTTGCAACACTCATAAATTTCCTTTGATCTGCGGCAATCCCACGTTTCAGAGCCTCTGCGGTCATCAATTCCTGTGCTTCGGTAGTCATCAGTTCCTGTTCTCCAGCATACAATAGTTCCTGTGTTCCTGGTGACTGCAGATTAGTTTTTCACACAAATTTGACCGTGGGGCTTATTATTCTGTTGAAATCTCTTAAGTTAAAAACAAAATATTAAAATTGGTCTAAAAACCCGAAACACTACTACCTAGCAAGAGATGAAAAAGGGGGAGAGTTGCAACTGCTTCTTCTAGGACCCTACCCCTTTTTCTTAACAATTAAATAAAATAATTATTATATATACAACTAGAACAGCTATCCCGTACTATCATGTACCAAATGTCAAATGTCTCATAAGTTCAAAATCATATGTGACTTAAACATTGACCTTGTGTTCATCCCAACAACCCTTCCACGTCCCTATACTATAAGAATAAATTATAAATCTTCTTAAATCTTCTGCCATCCTGTTATGTTGCGGATCAACTTGACACATTTTAAACTAATGGGTATATTACTCAAGACATGTTAGCCCAGAGATTGGTGCAAACAAAATTGCGGCCTTGGGGCTAACACTAGCTCCAACCTGCTAGATTCTAGAGTCTAAAGCATAACAGTCCCTTTTCCAATGTCAACGTTTGAGAAAATAATTACGGTAATTATGGTGCCTTGCTCGAGAACACCTGGCAGTGCCCAGGAGGTGAAGTGCCATCTCTCCAGCTACCAATCCACAATTTGGTCCGTAGAGGGACTTGAACCAGTGACCCTCCAGTATTTATTTTTAATAATGAATTTTAAAAAACATAAAACGCTTCTATCAACTCTGCTTGTTGTTTATGTGTCACACAAACTTAAAGAGGGCATATACACCACCAAATAGACCACTTTGGATGTTAGTTTGAACACTCAACTTTCCAGCTTGCCGACAGGCCAATCGCGAGCATGTAGAGTCGGAGTAGAGCCTAGCTTTCACGACCACACCCCGAGACAAAATTTAGCTGGCCAAGATTCGCGAGGTGTTCCACTTTGTGGAAACTCAAAGTGTAAATCAGCCGGTCAATTTGACTCTAAGCCGAAGAGGTGTCTCGTTTCTGTAAAATAAAATAAATAAATAAACAATGTCCTGGTTTCTGAAACTTTTGCATAATTATAATTTTAATTTTTTTAACCTTATTACTTATCCAGGTAAGTCGATTGAGAAGAATTTCTCATTTGCAACGACGACCTGTCACGTTCACACAAATCAAACACACACATTGATACCTGGAGTCCGCTGGCCACTGAGCAGCTCCACTGGAGGAGTTAAGGGTTAAGACCTTGCTCAAGGGGATGAGGGAGAAACAGGTGATGACAAGTCATTCACTTTCCCCACCCAGATATTAAGTCGGCCTTGTGATTGAACAGGGGACCTCCCGGTCCTAATCTCGCTTCTCAAACCACCAGTACCCGGTCAATTTGACCAAAACTTCACAGCACAAATTGTAATGCACGTATTCTTCCTAGTGGTACAAGCACACTGTTATTTTAAAA